>NC_134899.1:11477427-11514927 GCF_041734735.1 Babylonia areolata
TGACACTTACCAGTTCTGGTGTCTAAAGTAAATTGAAACCAACTCACAAAAGGCTTGTTAAATGCGTCATCATTTCAAAATCGTCCAGGGGGTACCTTCACGGAGTGGGGGGTCTTCTTTATCACCCGAGAGACAGCGCAGGTGTGTCTGTTGCTTTTACCAGCGTCTGGGACAGCAACGGAGCAATTACTAGCGTCAGCAGGCGGTGTAATTAGTACTTTGCTGAGTACGTTGCTGGTCGAAATGACGCTTCCATACTGATTTGATATCACTGCTGTGGAGTTATGTTCTAGCGGAAAGAGGTTTGCATCAAGACATCAAGAGCTCACTGTGGGGATCTTGTCGCCTCTCTTTTTATTTTATTCTATTGATTTATTTCCTTTTTTTTCTTTTTTTCTTTTTTTTTGCGGGGACCCACTGAGTTTGCCCGGACTGAAGGAGGCTAGGGGTGGAAAAAGAGGGGGCTAGTTAGATAGATTAAACATTCAAAAGACTAACTTTCCACGAGATTCCTCTCATTCTTAAATCAATACTTTCAACGATCAATAAAAATGAATTGACGGGAATCAGAACAAACCAAATGGTGGAATCAATTTCAAACAAATTATAGTGGAGAAAAGAAAACTTTACTGGAAAGTTATGCGAGCAAGCGCGAAACATAAAATAAGTTTGGAGGCACAGAGTGCATTTTGAAGAATTATAATATGCAGAAAAATCTGTTCGCTCTTAGATGCTAAGTTTTTGAGAGCGATTATGAAATAACCGAAACACAGAGCAAACCAACATGGCTGACTGTGCTTGTGTATTGTGTCAACAGGGGCTTTGTGGAAAGGTTTCCGAATACTACTGGGGATAGTAATTAATTTCTAATGATTATACTAATGCCGAAAAATTAAATGAGGCAGAAGTTTCTGTACGCTGACTATCTTTTTTTATATTTTTTTTATCCTAATATAGTTATTCTTGAAATAAAGGAATCGAAGAGGTACCAAGATGGCGAACAATGCCTTACTGTACAGACAGCAGTGTCAAGAAAGCTGTGCGAAAAGGTATGTGAAGAAGAACGAAGCATAAAATTAGATTGGAGTTACAAGGCACATATTGGACAATTATGATATGCTGCAAATTCTGTTCACTCTTCGACGCTAAGCTTCTGAGATCGATTAAAAAATACCGGAAATATAGAGCAGATCAACATGGCTGACTCTGTTCTTGTATTGACGGATTGCTTGAAATCCATATTCGAACGAGAATGCATTATCAGACAATTCAGGTTTTAGAGCACATCTGTGAACGCAAAAAAGCAGAGACAATTTACTAGAAAAATATTAAGCATTTATTATATTGATGACAGATAAAGAATAATTACATATTAGATGAAATATTTTACATACTCATATATTTACTTATTTTTAGATTTTGTGTACCTGGTTATTTATACAATGTATTTACGGTTATAATTTGCTAATGTATTCATTTACATATATCACTGAAAGTGCTCTAGTCAGTACGTGGTAGCGGTTACCTTATTCTTTGCTCTCCTTCATTGTGTATATCGACAACATAGTAAATAACGAGTAGGGAGTGAAAGGTGAGAGAGAGGGACAAACAGGCACACCAACAGAAAATACACTAGAGCAATTAAAACACAAATGCAAACACTAATTCAATACTAAAGTCATGCATGTATAGATATTGTCCATTAATAGAGAAACAAACAGGCAACTGCGAGTGAATGAGAGTATCAAAAGGTACAGAAACGGGAGAAGGAGAGAAGTTATTTCATACAACTTTTAATACGACTTTCTGCGCTGTTTAAAAAAAAAAATCCATGAAGGAAAAAGACGGGGAAAAGAACGGAAAGAAAGAAATGTTTAACATTGCAACTCATACCAGAGCATTAACAAACCCAGACAGAAATAATCACGTGTTATACTCGCTTAGAATGCAAGCAACAACGCTACAGAGCAACAATAAACCCAGACGAGTGTCACTGAACATTCCTAGATGCATGCCGCAAGACACCCTTGGACAATTATTGCTCCAGAAGATAGGGAAAAAAAACAACCCCCCTCCCCCGTACTCCCCATGAAAATTTAGGTTTAATGGGGAAAAATATGTGAAAAGAAAAACAGAAAGAAAAATGTTTAGAGAGAGAGAGGAAAAAGGTGGTTTTTGTGTGTGTGTGTGTGTGTGTGTGTGTTGCCAATGAAGAAGGCATGTGAGGCACACAAAAAAAATGAAATAATAAAAAAGCAAGTGCTTCATGACCTGCATGCAACTGAGGCAACAACAACTACAACGACAACAACAACAACAAAAAAGTATTGACTGTAGTGTCAACAAAGGCTTTGCGAAAAGGTTTCCAAGCACCTTTTGACAAGGCAAATAATTTTCAAAGACACTACTAGTAGAGAACAATTAAAGAATGCAGTAGTTTCTGTTCGCTGGATAATTGTTTCCAAGTATAATTATCTATAAAATGAAGGACTCAAAAATGTAACAAAGATGACGGACTGTGCTTTACTGTATAGGTAGCATCGAGAAAAGCTACGCGAAAAGTTATGCCAACAAGGGTGAAGCATGACATTAGTGAGGAGACACAGACCACATATTGGAGAACTATGATTATGCAGAAAATTATGTTCGCTCTTCGCGGAATTCGACGCTAAGCTTATCAGAGCGATCATAATACAATCAATTTTCAGGGTAGGTCAATACAGTTGATGTATTATTTGTCCACAGAACTTCTGATACATTTGTATACCTCCTGAAAATTCACCATACTACTCTAATTGTGATATCGATAATGGAATAATTATACTTGAGGATAGTATTGTAGACAAGTTGTGTATATTTGATGATATTGATATGATACCTTGTGATGATTTGAACACAAGGACTTCTGATTATTTGCCCAACTTTTAAGATGAAAACAGGCTACATAAAAACTATGGAAAGGATGATGAAAATCATATGGTAAGAAATTCTCATGATACAATACTAAATTCTTATGGAAAAAAATATTGGATATGACCCCTGCTTTGGGATTGTGCATTTTAAATGGCCTATGTAATGGCGACCAACATGGTCGTTATACATACATATCTGATCAAGGTAGCAGTGTGAACGACTATTACCTGGCTTCTGTAACTTTTTTTTAACATGTTCGTGACATTTTGACACTTGAGGATAGTATTGTAGACAAGGATAGAATCAGACCATCTCCCTCTTTTGTTGTCCTTTGGCTGGCAGGCTACTTGCACATCCTCCAGATATCCTGTTAATGTGAATGAGCAACAGTTCATTGATAAATATAGATGGAGTACATTACATGCACAAACCTTTTTTGACTCAATGGATTCGAGAAAAGTAAAAGAAGAAATAGACATCGCATCAGACTTGATTAAGATAGACGTTAATTTAGGATTGATTAAATTTAACCAAATTGTTAAAGACCAGGCAATGTACATGAAGAAAAGGGCCCCTATTACAAAAGAGGTACGAAAAGAATGGTTTGACCGGAAATGCAAAATAACTAGACTAAGGTGCAAAGACTTTTTAGAAAATTTAAACACACTTCAGATAAAGATGATAGAGTAACGTTTTGCACTGCAAGAAGAGAATACAAAAACATGATCTCTAGGAAAAAGAAAGAATACAATGAATCACTTCTAAATGAATTGATAAATTCAATAACATGCCAGAAGATGTTTTGGGAAACAATAAATAAAGTGTCACGTAAAAAGTATCAACCACAAAATAAGATATCTGTAGACCAGTGGTATGATCATTTTAGAAATGTACTTGAAAAAGAAGCAGATGATTTAGTTGAAGATGATGTAATAGATGAAGCAGTAGAAGATGGAGCAAATGAAGTTGTAAACAGACCAATATCCAGGGATTGTTAGCAGTTAGAAAATTGAAGTGGAAAATCAGCTGGACCTGATGCATTAATCGGCGAGTTTTTCAAAAATGGCGGTGAATCCATATTAACGTTTTTGTTGAATTTATTTAATCATTTGACAATGGTATTTATCCACAAAACTGGACCGAATCAATTATTTTACCATTGTTTAAGAAAGGTGACGTGAATGACACAGATGATTATAGAGGAATATCATTATGTAATACTAGCAGTAAATTGTATAGTTCTATTATTAACTACAGATTACAAGAATGGGTGAGTTTAAACAGCATAACAGGTGAACATCAAGCTGGTTTTAAGAAAGATTATTGTACTATCGATCATATATTTACATTGTTAGCTGCTGTTGAGAGACAATTTGCTAATAATCAAAAGTTATTTCTTGGATTTGTTGATTTCTAAAAAAAGCATTTGAGTCCATATCTAAGAAATTGTTGTGGCCAGTTTTGTTAAAAAATGGAATTAGAGGAAAACTGTATCGATGTATTAAAAGCAAGTACAGAGAAATAAAAGCTAGGATAAGAAGTGGAGCGAAATTATCAGATTTTGTTAATTGCACCAGAGGAGTAAAACAAGGCGATGTTTGCAGTCCTGTTTTATTTTCATTGTTTGTCAATGAGATTGCCCTCGAAATCATTCAAAACGGGCGACATGGCGTGAATTTTGATTTGCTAGAGTTGTTTATGTTGCTTTTTGCCGATGATATGATTTTGTTATCAATATCAGTTATTGGTTTGCAAAGACAGTTGAATAGTTTGTATGAAGTCGCAATGGAACTAGAATTAAAAGTAAATATGGATAAAACAAATATAATGGTGTTTCGAAAGGATGGAAAATGAAACGGTAAAAGTGGTATATGCATACAAGTATCTTGGAATATTTTTTTCAACATGGCTTAGTTTTTCTTTTGCATGTCAGGATTTAGTAAACAGAGCAAAGAGAGCTACTTTGATTATACTTCGTGTTATGTACAAATTAGATTGTAGCTCATATACTATATTTATGGTGTTGAAATATGGGCTTGCGCTTTTGAAAATGGTGCAGACATTGAAAGACTACACCTGTTTGCTATGAAACGTTTCTTGTTGACAGGCGAACACCTAACGACTTTATTTATGGTGAACTTGGGTGATACTCGATTTTTCTAAATTCTTATGTAAACTGTATTAATTACTGGCTAAAATTAGCTAAAACTGTATTCAAGTAAGTCGCATACACATGGGGCGCTTTTCGCGCCACTATACGTCACCATCGGGTTTCGGTTTATTTCGTTGGCGAACTGAACAAGGATTTCCCGGGCTGCTGCCGTGAATTGATCGGCATTGCTTATCATGGGAAGAAGTGGACTGTGTAAAGCGGTCGGGTTTAGATCCATGAAAAATCGGTCGGAATTAGATCACCTTACCCTAATGAACACAGTGAATGATATGAGCCACAGAATACTATCCTTTGAAATTCCACTTAAAACACCAGATTTCTTGGATCTCTCTTCTCCCACTCTCACTAATTGTGACCTTCCTTTAAGAACACTTTAGATAATCCAGTTTATAATATTACCAGTCACTCCACATGCTTTTAGTTTAGTTAGCAGCCTTTCATGAGGGACAGAATCAAATGCCTTTCTAAAGTCCAAGTACACTATATTAACTGACTCCCCATTATCTATCAGTTCTGTTAGGTTGTCGATTACTTCTAGTAATTGTGTGACACGTGATCTCTTTTTCGTGAATCAAATGAGTTCTTCATGGGTGCCATATTCAATACCAAGGAAACTCTGGACCCTGTAAGCGTTGACAATGAACTAGAAACTGGAAATGTCCTACGATTCAAAATCGACACAGGATCACAAGTCAATGATATCCCAACAGCATCATTTGAGAAGCGTCACCGCCGTCCAACACCTTGTAAAGAAAAAACTGATCAGCTACACAGGACAACCCTTGAAAGTTGCAGGCTGTGTAAAATTACCAGTGATCTACAAAGGCGATACTTGCCATGGTCTATTCTATATTGCCGACACGCCTTCCCAACTAGTCCCTGAAGGCGAGATCAACACCTATCGAAAGGAAGATGCCATCCCAGTCGTTCATGTAACCCGACGGGTACTACATACACTCACAGAGAGACCAAAGAAAAACCTCTCAAACGTGGAAAAGACTGGAGGGATTAGTAAAGTCACAGAAACAACAAAAAGGGTCAACTCTCTTGTGATTGTTGAGAAAAGTAATGGAAAACTCTAAACATCTGTTTAGATCCAAAGGATTGTTGTACAAAAAGTGCGTCATTTTGTATGTGACGTAACTGAAGCACCTCAACCCAGGCTTTGACTTGGAGCAGAAACCACAATGACAGCAGTTGCAAGTTTCACTGTTCTGTTTCTGATGGGCCTAAAACCAACCAGTGGAGCCAGTGATGACGATATCACATGGGTAGGCAACGCAGCCTTTGATAACTGGAAACCTGGAGACGGGAGGATCTACACTATCGAAGAAAAAAATGTTGATTTCCCTGTCTGTGGGGAATTATGCTCGAACAATGAGAATTGTGCATCCTTCTTCTTCAACAACGACACACAGTATGTATTTAATGTTCATTATCATAATGTCGTACCGTATAGACTCTCTCTCTCTCTCTCTCTCTCTCTCTCTCTCTATATATATATATATATATATATATATATATATATATATATATATATTCAGCTAGCTAATACGTTTCAAGTGTATCAGTAATTAGAAACATTAAAGATGGAATCTATATTTTAACGTATCAAAGTGTAAAGTAATGCACATGGGAATAAAAAAAATCCAGAAAACAAATACCATATGATAATAGAAGACACCACACAGGACATTGAAAAATGTCAAAGTGAGAAAGACCTTGGCACAATTTTTGATAAACAATCATTTGACATGCCTATACAGACTATAATAAATAAAGCCAACCTGATGATAGGAATAATTAAGAGAACATTTACCTATTTAGATAAAGATCTATTTCTTAAACTGTTTAAAGCATTGGTTAGATCACAAGTGGAATATGGTAATATTGTGCGGCACCCATACCTCAAGAGACAATCTATAGCTATAGAAAGGGTACAAAGAAGAGCAACTAACTTATTAAAAGAATGCAAATCTGTGAGCTATCAAGAGAGATTTATATACTTAAATCTGCATTCATTAAAGGGTAGAAGGCTAAGAGGGGATTTAATAGAAACATACAAAATGTTAAATTGCTATAATGAAGTCAATGTGAATAATATTTTTAGAATGTCAGATTATGAGAGTACAAGAAATTCAATGATGAAAATTTGTAAAGAGCACTGTAATACTAACCTAAGGAAAAATTCATTAGCTAATAGAATTGCACATATATGGAATGCACTACCTATCGAAACTAAACTTGAACCTCCAGCATTTTTTGTAGGTAGCGGCAGCCCATATGGCTGATGCCAGGAAACCTATAAACGCTTATAAAATTGACTAATTCTGAAGTGCATTTTCTCAAATTTGATTTCATTTTGTGAAAAAATATGTTCCAATTGAAATAAATATTTGTCATCCATATTTTTATTGATTCACTTGTGTAAACAAAGTGAGTCTATGTGTCCGTGGTAAACTTTAACATTGCCATTTTCTCTGCAAATACTTTGTCAGTTTACACCAAATCTGGCATAAAAAATAGGAAAAATTCAATTCTTTCCAGTCATCTTGTTTAAAACATTGCACCTCTGGGATGGGCACAAAAAAATAAAAAAGAAGCCAAATTATATGGAAACTGAATTTACTGTTATATATATATATATATATATATATATATATATATATATATATATATATATATATATATATATATATTATTATTATTATTATTATTATTATTATTCTCTAAACTTCGAACGTTGATCTGATGTTTTGACACAACAACAAGAGCAGTCATTTTTATCTTTTCTTTTTTTTTTTTAAACAGGAGCTTCTTTTGCTAAGCATGGAAGTTTTATTTATCTTGCATGTCTTTGCTGCAGATAGTAAAAAAGGGAAATTAATCTGCAATTAATGCTAGGGGGCTTAATTTGCTTTAAACTGATCTTTCTCATCTTAAACATTACATTTTGAAATTAAACTCAATACATAAAAAGCTTGTGTGTTTTACTCTCAGTGTACAGGGCTTTCACTATGTTCATTTACCCAGTGGACTTTTTCGGAAAATACTAAAATCAATACTACGATTGGACTTTATAGATCTATTGGCTGAGCCCTGAAGGTCATGGGCAAAAATCAATTGCATACACATATTAATACATATTCAAAGCGCGTGCTCATATTATTCGCGAACGCGAACCACGCCATTTTGTTTCAAGTTGTTGACTTGCCCTTTCAATCCTATATTCAATTGACAATATACGATAACATGTGATGGAAAGTTGGAGAAGGAGACCGTTAAATATTTATTCTGAGGAAGATTTGTGAACGCCTCATCACTTACTGGATTATGCCCCAAACTGCCATAAAAATATCCACAGAATCAGTCGGAATTCACAATTAAAAATGATAAACCATGAGAGTTAATACCCTTGAATTGATGAAACGTAAAAATTTCGTCTTGACTTTTCTCAAAATGAAGTCCTTTTCACTTCGTACGACGTTTAGAAGTACTTGTATTTGGCTCTACATGTTATTAGTTTAACAGAATACTCAATTTTCATATCAACTTTAAAACTATAAAATTAGAATGAACATAAAAGAGAAATTGAATCGACCGTGTCAACCAGGTGTAACTAAACTTGTACATCTATCTAGATCCAGAGAAAACGGCTAAATGCTGCAGTGTGATTGCGGCGATAGCCACGTCTCCTTTACCGCGGACTTAAAAGGAATTTTTAATTGCCCTTAAAGATTTTTTGAATGCCCAAGATACACCAGAATAATATGATTTAAACAGCGTTCTCACTGCGAATACCGCAATCGATTTATCGCCCTTAAAAAAGCATGTTTAAATGTTATATATTTTTTGAACGTCAGTTAAGGAGCCAGGATAGTGTAATGGATAAGACGATAAGACAGTTTCTTCTTATCGAACACGTGGGATTCGAATCTGCCGTTAGGACTTTTTTTTTCTTTTTCTTTTATTGTTTTAACCCGAAGCTTTATAATAACAAATACAAAACACATTTTAACGATTTTTATTTATTTATTTTATTTTATTTTTTAGTGTATCACAAGTGAGTCTTGAAGGCCTTGCCTCTATTGTTTTCCATTGTGTTTGTTTTATGAAATGCGTGAATGAGTTTGCAGATAGAAGAAAAAGAAGAACTGTAACGCGATACAGCGGTCCACGTTCAATGGCGGCCGGCGTCTTTCTGAGCTCAACGCAAATCGTTTCAACCACACAGTGGAAAGAATCGCATCCGTTGCTTTCCATTCATTGGTTACTGTTCGAAAAAACTGGGTGGCGTGAAAGTTCACGGACAACTTTTGATTTTTTTTTTTTTTTTTTTTTTTTTCCCCCAAGCCTTGGGCGAAGTAGGCTAGTTAGATCTGAGCGCAAAGTTACGGGAAATTTTCGGCTATCGTTCAACGCCTCGCGCAGTTCGAAAATGAAATCAGACCCTACAGGATACTGTATGAGCGGAAAAGAGCACTTTCTGATTTCTGATTTTAATGGTATCCAGAAACTAAGATTTTTGATCCATGAAAAATTTGTTCAAGCGATTCAAAAGCAGGTACCCCTCTTCGTCAATTGCGTCGGCCCAATCAACATTCGAAACAGGAGAGCAGCACTTATCAACCACAGAAATGGCATTGTTTCTCCAGAAAAGTTTCATCAGTGAGTTTTATATTATTTTTGAAAACGAATGTCTTTAGCACTTTCATGCACAATATTGATTTGAAATTCTTCGAATCAGTATTTTTATCGATGTCAGTAACTGAGCAGCTTGAATCTATTTCATCAGAGTCCACCAGTTCCCATTACTATTATTTGATTGATTTTTGCTTTCGTAATCAAAATATTACCAGGGTTCTTTAGTTTAACGTCTTTTCACTATCAGTGATATTAGTATTACCTGGGTCTAAAACCGAAAGTGCTCCGGACAGTATTAGCGTCGACTGATACAAACTCCGTGAGTGTTGAATAACTGAGTAAGAAGTTGATAAGTGGTTTCTTTTTTTCCATACAATGAGCATTTCATTCAACATCACACGAAAGTTAGATATTCTAGTTGCATTTTGCTTCGATAGCTGTGAAAGTTTATATATGTATCTCTGTCTATATATGTATATATATGCCTATATATATATATATATATATAGAGAGAGAGAGAGAGAGAGAGAGAGAGAGAGAGAGAGACTTCCATTTTTGATAATTTTGTGTTCACTTGTATAGTTGCACAGATGCTGTGCAAGTGCAAGTTTTAACAGAATTTATTCAACATGTTGAAAGTCAGTCAGAAAAAAAAAATGTTCATATATATGTTATATCTACACACACACACACACACACACACACATATATATATATATATATATATATATATATATATATATATATATATATATATATATATGAACATTTTTTTTCTGACTGACTGTATACACACACACACACACACACACACACACACACACACACACACACACACGTATATAATGTATATATGTATATGTATGTATGTATATGTATATATATATACACCTCCCCTCCCGTCTGCAAAGTTGACTTTCATAATTTGCTGAGAGTTGACCAGTCATTCCCCTCCCCAGTCTCTGAGTATCTCCCAGAGGGGGAAATAAAACCACAGTCAATGATTGTGGCAACCTTGGCATTGAGCCAAATCACTGACCACTTGCTCTGGCTGAAAATCCCTGACTGCTGACAGTGATATAACCCACTCCCTCCTCCCTCCAATCATCCCCCTTCTCCATTTCTTTCCTGTCAGTGGAGTAGGTTTGTGTGTGTATATGTGTGTTTGTCTGTGTGTGTGAGCAAGTTTGCATTTGCACATGTATGCTTGTGAGTATGAGTATGTATGTCTGTTAGTTTCAAAAAAGTGTAATGTGCAAAGATATATGATTAATTTGAACAGTGCAGTCAACATCCTGCATCTTCAACAAACCATTTTGTATTTTAAAAAATCAATACAATAACACCCATAGTCTAAGTTAAACTTACAGTTAAACTATATAACAGGGATCCAGCAATTACGTGAGAGAAAAAGGGTATAATGTGTGTGTGTGAGGGGTGGGGGAGGGGGGGTAATGTAACCCATGATATGCTGTGCATCCAGACTGCATGAAACAGAAAACAAAGGGAAGTAAACACATAATTTATGAAATGAATTGATGAAAGGCAAAATACCATGCACATATTGTGAATAAAATTTTCAGTTTGATATAGATCTAAGACATACATTCACACATACACACACACAAATAAAGGTGAGTGCACAAAATATATAAGAAAGAATAAAGATACAAAGTATGACGTGCATATTAACAATAAAATATTCAGTATTTAGTAATCACATATACCTAAGTCATTTGGTAATACATTCAGCTCAATCGTGAAATGTAGCACCCAGAAGTGGAAATATTAATTTTGATTAAAAATTGCAAAGCTCTTGTCAGCAACTGGAAGGAAAAGACCCCCAAAACTTCAGCCTCAGTTGCCAAAGCATAAGTTGTTGCTGCAATTTGAGTTATTGCGTGAAAGGTAAATGCAGCCAAATAGTCCAGTGCAGTGAATTTTGTGTGGCTGTTGAATGAATATTTACCTGTTAGTATGCCATTCTCTAATTCTGTTAACACAGGGTTTTCCTCCCTCTCAAAACACACCTAAATTGACAAAAGCCTAAACATATATAAAACATATAGCTCAGTTTGATTTTTTTTTCTTTTTGTTGAAATTGAATATAACATTTGTTCTTTCTTGATGAGCTTATCTGTGTATCTAACATGTTGCAGAAACGGCTGCTAATGGCAGGGTATGCAAGACCTATTCTGTGATCCAAAACGGCCAGTATGAACAGCAGCATGTTATTGCTGATGCCAGGAAACTGTGAGTGCCAAAAAAGAGACATTTTCGGTGTGCAATTTCTCTCATGTGAATGCCATTTTGTGAAGAAATAAAGATGCATCATCCACCTTTTATTTCTTATTTATTGTGTTTCTTCTATAATGAAATGCATGACTGGGTTCATGGATGGAAGAAAAAGCTAGAGAGCTGAAAGAAAATAGATTCAAATATCTGTCATTTTTGCTAGCAACTTAAGTAATATTTGCTCCCTCCTGGGAACCTTTGTCGTGGAATGCCCCATCAACCTACCCATTCTGTATAATGCTCTCAAGTTGCATTCGTTTAAAAATTTGTAGTAATTTTGCAGAAGATGATCAGCCTAGACCACTGGTAACTTATTGTGGCTGCAACTTCAATATTTTTTTTTTTAAACAAAAATTTTGAAGAAGTCTCATCCGCAGCATGCACCCTTTTTTAATGAGAAAATCAGGTGTCATTCCTTTTCTGCCAACTTTAGAGGGAAGTTTTAAGGTTGATTTTAATTTATTTTGAAAGCTGACATTTCACTTAATATACACACAAAATTTCATGGTCCTACTTGTGACAGTTACTGAAATATTCATCTTTGCAGCATGCTACCCCAATAAACAGTCTTTTTTTCCGCTGGTCAAATTGAAGATTTTTCAAAGTTTGAGACTCTGATACTTAAAATTCAGTCAACTATCCTGCCTGAAAAAAAATTCAGCGCACTTTCTGTGATGTATTCTATAAGATATTTTATTATGAAATGCAACTGTCTATTCGTTTCAGTGCTGTAGACCTTCAAAGTTGCTATTCTATGCAGATTGACACGTCTTGATTTTCTATTTCCTCCTACTTTGACAGACATATTTTCCAGTTGCTTTGCTGCTGAAGTGTTAGTGTTTTCTTGTGCAATATGCCATTATCATATGGTTTTTAAAAGTATATAAGTTTTCATTACAGTACCCTCATGGACAGTATAATATAACTGTGAAAATGTGAAAATAATAAGTACCAACAGCATGTACGCATCGTCACATCTTTAAAATGGAATATCTTCAGAACCAATCAAGATATTCACTTACTTTTTTGTTTGTTTTTCTTATATTGTCATGTTGTTTGCCAAAAATCACATTTCAGTCATTGTAATGAATATTTAAATTTTCACTGCCGCCACCTACTTAATGATGGGAGGATTAGACGTGTCCCAGATGTGGCTCATCATAGAGCATTGGCACTTGACCTAACCTTCATATCATCATTTCTAGCTTTATCAGTACAGTGGGATACTGGCGATGATCCTCTTGGCAGTGATAATGTGCCAGCCAATCACACTGTCTTTTAGAAAGAATGCACCGTATCTAAATACAGCGGAGAAGATGAAATCCCCAAATTTGATTATAAACAAGCAAACTGGGAAACTTTTCAAAACCATCTTATGAACATTTCGGAAAGTGAAATAGTTTGTGAAGATTTTTATTTTTTTTATTATTATTATTTATTTTTTTTTTTTATAGTAACCTTCAAAAATCTGTAGACTGTGTGTGTGCAGCATGATGATGGTGAATTTTTTTAAAAAAAAAAAGAAGAAGAAGAAAGGAACTAGTGCCGATAACAACTTACCAACTCTTCTGAACTAGTGCAGATAACAGCTTACCAACTCTTCTGAACTACAAAGATTGAACAAAAAAGGAGGGGGGGATGAGGAAAGTTAAAAGTGGAGGCCGATATATTATGGGCCAAACTGAAACTACAGAACTGCAAATACCTCAGCATAGGCTTCTTCTATATGCCCCATTGGAATGAACACGATTTGAAAGAATTAGACAAATCGCTCAACCTCCTCACGGAAAACGGCAAGAAGGAATGCCCGATCATTTTGGCTGGCGATTTCAATTGCCCACACATAAACTGGATAAACCACGCCACCCATTCTACTGGAAAGGACAACCTCATCCAGCAATCCCTCATCAATATCACACAAGCATCTACACTCACCCAAGTCCACCACTCACCCACCCGCTACCTGAACATCCTTGACCTCATCTTCTTCCCCAATCCATCCCTGGTCAAATCATCAATCTCAGTACCTGGTATCTCCGACCACGACATGATCGTCATGGATGCTGACACACGCCCCCAACGTACCCCTTTAGAGAATACGACGCAACAAGTGCCATCTCCAATCACATCAGGAACAATTCAAGATCCTTTGTAGTAGGCAGATCTCAGACTGAGCAATTCAGAAACTCTTTCTTTATTAGCACTGTTCGTGATTGGAACCATCTGGACGAGGCAATGGTGACAGCATCATCTGTCGAGAGCTTCAAAGCACGGCTCTCAGGACACCACTTGTGCTAGGCTGCGCACCCCCCCCCCCCCCCCCCCCCCCCCCCCCCCCCCCCATCACCCACCGTTGCGTTTATGTCATAAGTGGCTATAGCAACGTACCTAAAGATACAGATACACACACACACACACACACACAACCATCAATGCATGTAGATATACAGCTATATAAATATATAGAGAATCTTCCTTCAGCGGTTTCTGTTTGGTTTCAGGGCCTGTATGGCGATCCGATCAGTGTTCACGGACACTTCCCGTCTCTCAAAATCTGACGCTACTTCTGGATTCATGTACTTCGAAATGCGTAAGGCATGGTGCTCATTTAATAGCTGCTTTCACTACCTACGCCAGGGAAAACTGTGTCTTTTTCTGAGTGTTTCAAATTCACACACTTACAGTGAAAGCAGACGCATTTGCAAATCTATGGGTGCGAACTTGCCAATTCTGGACGACCAACTGAAAAACAATTTGGTTGAGGATTTTCTGACAGCCAGCTCGCGTGTCACAAATGGTGTGTGGCTTGGTGCTATCCGGTCTGCGAAGAACTTATTTATGTGGGAGAACGGACAGCCAGTGGCTTCCCGTTCCAACAAAACCCATGGTTACTGGGTACCAATTCAAATTGATAAAGGGGTTGGGGATTGTTTAGCTTTTTTTGCAGTGGGCGGTAGGCTTGGATGGGCCCAACATGATTGTAAGAACAAACTTCTTTTGTTGTGCCAAATTTATTAACCTATTAAAGCTGCCATTCCCTTGATTTCGCTGTGTCTATTCAATGACAGGTGGCTCACATACCCCACACACCTACGTAAATAATGCATCTTCCCCACATAAATCTAGTAACATAAAACAGACGGTTGAGAGAGAGAGAGAGAGAGAGAGAATTCTAACGTGCATAAAAACAGTTTTGACATAAAGAATGGGGGTTCGGGGTGGGGTGGGCGGAGTCATTTTAATTTCAGGATAGATGTCAGCGAAGAAGATTTCGAAATATGGAATTATGAAAGTCGACAGTCAGCAAACGCTTTAGTTGTTATGGTTACATTAATTTTTTGTTATGGAAAAAAAATGTTTGGTTGATTGTTCGTTCGGTTGTTTCGTTTTGTTTTTATGTTGAAGCAAGTGAATTAAAAATATTCTGGACAGAAATCAAGAAGTGACTTATGCATTCCTGCCATTCTGGTGTGTTTATGTGCAGCTGGGGTTCATGGTTTGGTAAAGGCAATATGATGTCTCTGTCTCTATTTGTCTATGTCTCTGGCTCCCTCTCTCTGTCTCTCCATTTTTATAGGTGTTGAGGTAAGTAGTCACAAAGTTCTTGGAATTACCAAAGATAACAACCTTTCCTGGACACCTCACATTGAATTTTAATGCAGGCAAGTCTCCCAAAAAATGTTCCAGCAATCCAGAGTTAAACATTTTCTTGATCTAAATGCACCAAAACTGTTCTACTACGCACATAATTATTCATTCTTCAATGTATTATGCATCTACTTTGACCTTTCCAGCGTCAGACCACTAGTCAGAATTCATAAGCGAGCTCTTAAAGTTGTACTCCTTAAATCTTCTGCACTGACAACCGAAATCTATATTAATCCTTTTCTATAGTGTATATATATTATAGTATAATACTATAGTATCCTACCCTTAACATACAAACTGCAGTACAATAAAGCAGTTATGATGCATCGAATACATATTGGATTTGCTCCATCACGAACTGTACGATTCCGGTTGAATCAGTCCAGGTATATATATATATATATATATATGTGTGTGTGTGTGTGTGTGTGTGTGTGTGTGTGTCATAATGTCTTCAGTTTTTCCTGTTTTAGAATTAATCATGCGTGTGAATGACCGGTGCGGAAGCGCTTTGATTTGTCTCTGCACAAGATTCAGCGCTATATAAATATAATAATTAATGAAAAATGCAAACAAGAATCAATCTGTTTAAAACTAGTCTGGCATACTCAGGAGGGACACTTTGTGGAACTCCTTGCCAGAATATATTAAAAAGTGAAAGTAGTATCAGCTCATTTAAATCAGCCTACAAACTTTCCTATTTAAGAACCTAACTTTACAGGTAACATCACAATATATGATATATTCTCTTCAAGTCAGTAACAGTGGGTTTTTTGTTTGATTTCTTTCTGAAAGTGTTTGGTTGTCTCACTGATCTCCTAGTTTGTGCGTAATATATGATGCTTGAATTTGTTCTCTCTCGCTTCACTTATATCATTGTCATTATCATGATTGTTGTGTTCTTTCTGATCAGCAGTGTCTGTAACGCCAGAGTCTTTTTTTTTCCGAACACTAGTTTATTTCCACATGCATGGTACGGTGGAAAAGACCGATTTTTGTCACTTATTTGCGGAACAGTCACCGTAAAAGGAACACAGTGCACAGCTTCCGAGCTGTTCAGTGCCCGCTGCAGTGCAGAAAGAGCAAGTGTGGTTTCCCAGAAAGAACAATCCACAAAAAAGGCACACCACGTAAAATGATGCAGGTATTCTTCCCGGTTCTTCTCATTCACCATGTAGATCTGGCTGAGGGTTGAAAGACCAGGAACATTGAACTATGCTTCTGTCACACTGTGTGTGTGTGTGTGTGTGTGTGTGTGTGTGTGTTTACCATGTTCCAGTGTGTCCTTTATGAACATTATATGCTATTAATATCTTTAAGAATCCTATACTTTGATGTTGATTACTAATTGAATATTTGAATAATTGAATATCAATCAATATTTCTTTTTTGCCCTCAAACAAAGAATAAGTGTGTTGTGTGCTCATAAACAAGAACATCAACATTTTTAAATAGTAGCCTAAATAAGCAAATGCATTAAACCATTTTAAAAATAATTACACTTACAGTATACACTGTATAGGCCTACAGTTAAGTTACCCCCCACCCACCCACCCCCCAGCCACTCCACATGTTTGCCAAACATGCAGTCCTTCGAGAAATACACTAACAACAGATATGCTATAGAACAGCATAATGCAAAACTAAACTGTGGACTGCAGGCAGGAATTCAGATCAAATTGGTTTTCATATATATCCCCATCATATAACAAGATATATATATATATATATATATATATATATATATATATATATATATATATATATATATGTGTGTGTGTGTGTGTGTGTGTGTGTGTGTGTGCAAACAAAGAAATCACATTTTTCCAAAGTGTTGATGTTGTTTTTACAATGCTGATGGAGGTGCTGGTAGTGGCAATGATTGTAATATTGTTATCCTAATTGCTGATAAATCTGTTCTCATGACTTATTTTGACTATTATCAACTTTTTCCTAATCACACATAATAAAAAAAACAACAACAAAAACCATTTACATTCCAATTAATTTAGAGGGTACAGAAAAGAAAAGACTTGAACATCACACACACACACACACACACACATATATATATATATATATATATATATAGAGAGAGAGAGAGAGAGAGAGAGAGAGATAGATAGATAGATAGATATTTGGTTTCTTCATTTTCTTTGTTTTTAAGTTTCTTCATTTTCTTTGTTTTTAAGTTTCTTCAGTTTTAAATCTGCAGCTGCTTACTGTTTATTGTAATTTGCTTATTAGCAAAGTCAAACGTAATAATACTAATGCTGATCCTTAACATCAAATATTATTGTTCATCACACACACACACACACACACACACACACACACACACACACACACACACACAGCATTCTTTTGTGGGTGTGTAAAATCCAAAAGTGATATCAGTATCTTTGAATATGAAAGGACAGAACACTTAATTTCCTGCACAATTATTAAACAGTATAAGTATTCACAAGAGATGCCAATGTAAAAAAATGTTCAAAGCATGAGTACTTAAATTTTAACTTCTTGCAAGATTGTTGCAAAGATTCATGAATTGTAAAAACTAGTTTTCAGATAAACTTTGCCGCCTCCTGAAATGTTTGTACAGTAGGCAAATCATTCAGTATTGTTCAATTAGGAAAATGTTCAGCAGTACTGAGAGGAAGGAAAAATGGTAAATGCTCCCAGATTAACTGCTGAACCTTATTAACTTAAGTCTTGTGAGGCCACATCACCAGTTAGTTTCGCAAACTTTTTTTTTTTTTAATTCATTATATCAACAGGACACTATTCACAGAAAATCAAATAAACAACAAAAACCTTAAACAGGGAAAGGTTATTCAAATGAAGAGATTATTTGCAAATGTATTTGGCACACACAACACATGGATTTATATAGGTATATATATATATATATATATATATATATATATATATAGATATAGACCACAATACACCTTAGTTAACATTTTCTGTTATATTTAATTGCTCACACAAAACACACACACACACACACACACACACACCATTTCAACAGATATTCTTACAAAGTTACATAAATTCATAGATGCATGCATTCATACAACATGGGGGTAACTTAACATTAGGCCTGTACAAACGTAGAAATTCCCTAGCTTTGGGGGATTTTGGACGTAGACTGCCGCCCTCCACGCTCAACGTCGATCTTCGTCTTTGGGCATTGACCAAAACAGATAGGGTGGTTCGCAGCCACAGTTTTCACGTAGCATTGGTTTATGGTCAAAACATTCCTGTTTCAGAAGCTTGTTCAACTTCTCAGAGCTGTAGGTACAGCCTAAGACAGCACAGTTTTTCTTTTTCGGCATGGTTCCACATGGACACGTTGATCGAGTACGTACTTTAAAAAAAGAGTGTTTACTTTCGGTTTTGCCGGAAATAGACTTTCCTGAGATGTTATGGTTCGCTAGCCAAGATTAGTAATGGCGACACGCATGAATGGTTCACAGAGTCTACAAGAAAGTAGCGAATATTAATAAATTAAATACTGTCGTGTAAATCAAAAGCCTAATGCAGTTTCGACCATGAGGATTTTATTCAAATTGTAAAATTTTTCTCCGGAACGGAAAAAAAAAAAGATATGCTGTGAAGCCCATATGCAGTCAAAGATCACACGCACATGCATGTTAAAAAAAATGTGGGTGGTATGATGGTGCATAGTAGGCACTTGCTTACAATATATACATATTGTTTACATGTATATATATATATATATATATATATATATATATATATATATTGTTCATTTTATAATCTGTAAATGGGAATTCGTTCAAGGTCGTTACTCTTTAGAATAAGATTTTAAAAAAAAAAAAAAAAAGTTTTGAAACCGTTCACGTTGAATGCCCGTTGATAGATCATCCTGGTCGACAGAGAAACATGAGAGATCGAGAGTGCGGAGGCAGACAGAGGGCACAGTGATGAGTCAAGGGGAAGGGAGGGATAGCGGGGAGAGAATACATTAAGGAAATCGACTCATTTTAACTCGTTTTCGACAGGAGAAGCATACGGTAAGAAAATTAGTTAAGCATACAGACATTACTGAAAATGTACAAAGAAGATTTACGAAAAGAATTATTGGCTTTACTGATATGGACTCTGGAAAAAGACTGCACTTACTTAAATTACCTAGGTTAAAATATAGAAGACTGCGCGTTGATTTTATAGAGATATATAAAATGATTCATGGTTTTTATGACAGTAAAACTATATATTCTTTTTTCACCTTAAACGACAACAATGTTACAAGAGGACATTCCTACAAGCTGTTTTGTTTCTGTTGAAACTTCCAGATTTGGAGATTTTTTTTTTTTTTACTAACAGACTGACAAATGTTTGGAATAATTTGCCACAAGATGTCTCCGCAGGAACAGTGAATACTTTTAAAAATCGTGTTGACACTTACTTTCAAAAATAGAAATACAAAACTCATTTAAATAATCTTTAATAAGCATTGCACACTATTAGATTATTAAAAAAAAAAAAAAAAAAAAAAAAAAAAAAAAAAATCTCTCTATACATTTATGGGGGCTCTCACTTCCCCCCATTTCAAGCGGGCAAAAGGCATTACAAGCCTAAAGGACTTCATATTGATATGATATGATATGCAATTCTACATCGATTAAATAATGTAAAAGAAACAAAATGCACACAGTTGACATCGAGCATACCTTACATCCTTGCAGCTAGCTGAGACACCTTTCGAAGTTAATGCTCCAGACTTTAGAACAAGGATTTTCAAAATAAAAGCTTGCTAATGTTACAGGCATACTTCACTGGTTGGAAACTTCTGTCGCAGTACAGTTCAAATTTTGGTCCACGCATCTATGTCAGATAGGCAGCTGCAAAAAAATGCCAACACATTCATAGGTTATGAAACTTTCCTTTGAAACAAACTGTACAGACGTGGAGACTTTTTACTAAGACCTTCAGGCAAACTGATGTTGCCAGCTGAGGTGCAATGAATCCATTTTCCGTGTCATTAGTATCGGCCACTCACGAACTCAACAATGTTAATTGCTGGGTAAACACTGCCTTTATTCGCAGGACATCACCAATAACCTGCCTTCTTCAGTCTTTGTGTTTTTCGTGCATGTTGAACGAATGAGCACGTATTGCATAGCTCGTGATCTGAACAAAAGGTGAATATATATCCATACACACGCAGACACATGTGTGTGTGTGTGTGTGTGTGTGTGTGTGTGTGTGTGTGTGTGTGTGTGTGTGTGTGTGTGTGTGTGTGTGTGTGTATATATATATATATATATATATATATATATATATATATATATATATGTGTGTGTGTGTGTGTGTGTGTGTGTGTGTGTGTGTGTGTGTGTGTGTGTATTTGGAGACAGATATATATGTGTATGTGTGTGAGTGTGTGTGTGTAGAGACAGAGAGAGACAGAAACATGTGTGCGTGTGTGGAGAGAGAGATGTGGGGGAAGGTGGTGGCGGTGTTATGGAGGAGGTGAAGGAGGCAGAAGACATTCGAACTTGCCTCTCTCGCCTGTCTTTATCTCTGCATCCGCTAAGCTCACAACATAAAAGGCAAATGACAGACCAGTGTTGAACTGCAAGAACCATCCAGCGGGTAAGATGTTGGTCTTTTGCAGTCTGGGTGTTTGCCCTCAACGTCAACGACATCCATTGAACAAGACGAAATGACCAAGATTTCCGGGCTGTGGTGACAGCAAGTTGATGACAACATCGTTCTGCGTGAGGTGAAGACACGAAATGGACGGGGAACAGAACGTTTTCCACGAGATCAGATGGTTATCATGTACTCTCTGTCTCTCTGTCTCAGTCACCGCCTGTCTGTCTCTGTCTCTGTCTCACTCACACACACACACACACACACACACACACACACACACTTAAAGCAGTGCAATGCCCACCGTCCGCATTTCGTTATACTTGTTTGCATCCTGCCTTTGGCCTCCGTTTTCTCTGTTCCTCATTGCTTTGTCAGTGCGAGGTATCGGAAACCTTGGATGATTGATTTTCCTTTGACAATGGAGTGGTAAGAAAATTTAAGAAAAAGAAGAAGAAGAGGAAATCAATGAGTGGAAAAACACTGAAGGGAAAAACGCTGGAAACCGAGGCCGGGATATGAATTTTCCAATATGTTTTGTTCATTTTTTTCCCCATGCACTCTATGCCTGTCTTTGTCTGTCTGTACATCTGTCTCTGTCTCAGTCTGCCTGTCTCTGTCTCTCTCTCTCTGAATTGATCACTTTTCTCGTG
Source organism: Babylonia areolata (assembly GCF_041734735.1). NCBI lineage: Eukaryota > Metazoa > Mollusca > Gastropoda > Neogastropoda > Buccinidae > Babylonia > Babylonia areolata. Next base: position 11,499,379 of record NC_134899.1, read on the forward strand.
TACTCTGTCTCTGTGTCTGTGTCTCTTTCTGTCTGTATGTATGTCTGTATCTGGCTTTCTGTCATTGTCTGTGCCTGTCTGCCTCTCTCTCTGTTTCTGTCTCTCTCTCTTGCTGAGCATGTTCTCGGGAAGAAAAGAGTAAACGAATATTGTTCGAATTCCCTGAAAAGCAGAAAAAAGAAATAAAGAACAAATTAAACAAACAAAAAATGGCTTAGCTTCATTCTTGTGAGCGCGGTACACATATAATCTTTTTTTTTCAAACTAGTTTTATGTGTGTGCATTTATTTATTTATTCATTCATTCACTCATTTATTTATTTATTCATGTACTTGTCTATTTATATATTTATTCATTTTATCGGAATGGAGAGTGTGTTGGATGTCAATGAATCGCAAAAAAGAGTAAAATTTGGTGTGTCTTCAGCCTTTCCTTTTCAGGTTCTGATGGGAAAGTGACAGTTCCACTTCGATTTTTCATCACAGAAATAAGCGTACCGGCAGGCCACAAACACAGCCATAAGTTTGCAGAGGTACTTTTTTTTTTTATGTTGCCCAAACATCTGAATGAAAAAACGACTACAAATCTCTCAGTTTAGCGAGTTTCAGAAAACAAATCTGCGTTGGCTTACTTCGAATTTGAAATTCGCGCTGTCAGTCAAAGGGACCAATCCAGTCCATGTAGTCTTCGAAATGGTGAAATCCGCTCGTGAGACAGGGTGAGGTAAAGAACAGCGGTGGGTTCCTGATGATCAAACAGAACTAAGATTGACTATTTTGAATAACTCGTTATTTTGTTCTTCCTGATTTATTACCTGACATCAAAGAACTAGAAGCTGAGATAACAATCACACCTGACTGACCCACATTCAGTCTTGGAAGAAGAATGGTTTCCAATGAGAAGGATTTAAGAATACGTCATTCTCACTCGATTCTGAATCACAGCACGGTATACACTTATTGTTGTGACAAGAAAATAACAAAACAAATATCATTGCAAACACATTATTTTCGCTTCGTGATTGTTTGCATAGCCAAATATCAAAACAGTTGTTGCGGAATTTCAGGTTCGTGTTGGTTAAAACTTTCAACGGACTTAATGAGGACGAGACCGGCCAGGGAGCCAGAAGTAAAGGGGAAAACATAAAAGGATGAAAACGGAGGATGAGGATGAAGGAAGTGAACGCATGAACTAACTCAAGATGAAGAGAGAGGTTTTTTTAAATTTTTGTTTTCTCCCACAAGAGTTCACCGGCCCAGGTCAGCAGAGGGCAAGAGAAAAGCTGAAAGTCTGGATAAAGTGACTTTAAACTTTAAGCCATGCGGCTTTTGTGTTCGCAGCAGCATCAGCACGCACGCGCGTGCACCGCTCTCTGTTGGCCAGGGAAGGGAATCCCACCTCCGCCACTCCTCCCATGGCAAATTTTCTGGATGGCCTCAGCTTGGGGTACCCTCCTCTGCGTTCATGTTGTCACATTTTTCGCATCGGTGTCTACGACATGCATATGCATCAATCACGTTTTGTTGGTGGTGGTGGTGGTGGTGGTGTTTTTTTTTGTTTTTTTTTAAAGCACGCTCGTTGTGTTCGCCATCTCAGAGAGAGATGTGTTGTGTTTTCTCACGCCTGGTATTCACAGAGCTGTATTTTAATCACATATTATATTCACAGTGTTGGTTTTCGTCTGTGTGGCAGGAGGGTTGTGAGCAAGGACTTGTTTCTGAAGGTTTTGAGGAAACAATGCACTCGTTCAGACAAGAACAAAATTAAACAAACAAGCAAGGGAATATAAGAATGAGTGAATAAACAAAGAAACAAACAAAAAAGCAAATCAAGCAAGCAAGCAGCGTGAAAAGAGATGAAAATCAAACTGTCCCTGATATGGTTCGCATTTGTTGTTGTTTTATTTAGTTAATACGTAAGGGCAATCGATGTGAGAATGTTCAGAACTTTACACACATATATACACTTGAGTTTAAATAAAAATTTCGATTTCTTGTCACGTTTGTAATTGTAAACAGTTCGAACACGTTCCCCTACACACAAACATATTCACTGCACACACACTTTTTCGCCTAAAATCACTTTAGTGAACAGACATTAACTTAATGACCAACCAACAGCTAGATGAGTTTTCCAGAACGATATCACAGGAAAGTAATTCTTAAGTGAACGTCTTCCGTTGTTTTGTATTGTCTTGTCGTGAAGCAGCCTACTCGTTTTCCATGTGGTGGCACCGATCCGATCATTTCAAACTTTCCTATTGTCGTCACACGAAAAAGATGACCAAGACGTTTGAGTGCTTCACATGAAAAAACAAATGTTTTGTGGATTTGCCTGTGTGTCAAGAGGCGTGAGTGTGAGTGTGCGTTCGCATGTGTGTGTGTGCGTGTATGTGTGTGTGTGCGTGTGTATGTAGGCGCTTTTGCGTGTTTACTTCTCTGCGTGTGAATGTATCAGTATTAATACGTTTTGTGTTGACAGAAACGACAGATTATGCTACGCACGGCTGTCATCGTGTGCCTTTTAACTTGATTTAAGAAGGGTGGAGTTTATCTTTTACGTATTTCACATAATTCACCAGGTTCAGCTGGAGGTCTCTCGGTGCAAGGGAAAGAGATGATGGAGGTTTCTCCACGCCCGTGTGTCTGGGTCGGTGATGAAGCAATTACTGTCTCAGTGGTGGGTGTAATAAGAGTACGTGTGGGTTCTCCTAAGATTGCTGATTCAACCGGATAATTACCGAACGTAGGCAGAATGATTTGATAGCAGTGTGTCTCACTTTTTTTTTTCTTTTCTTCTTCTTCTTCTTCTTCTTCTTTTTTTTTTTTTTTTTTTTTTTTTTGTTCGTTTATTTTTTCGTGGCGGTGTGTGTGTGTGTGTGTTGGGGTTGGGGGGTTGGTGGATGGATAGCCGCATAATCTTGACAGCACTGCGCAGACCTTTATCTCTCTTCAGAATCTGATGGGCAGAGTGAGTACAGATGCGGTGCAGAGGTTGACATCTGCACGACATATTTGGCGCATGTTCTGCTTTCCACCCCTCCCTCCTAAGCCACATGTACACCTTTGCTCCAACCCCCCCCCCCCCCCCCCTCTCTCTCTCTCTCTCTTGTTTTCTCTCTGTCTGTCTGTCTGTCTCTCTCTCTGTCTCTGTCTCTCTCTCTCTCTCTCTCTCTCTCTCTCTCTCTTTCATGTAACGCATAAATGAAAGAAAGAAGGGGAAGTAACTAACGATCCCAGCCAGCAGATGGAGAGATGGGCGGAACAGTACTCCGACCTCCACTCCACAGAAAACATGGTGTCCAACTCAGCCCTCGATGCCATCAAGTGCATGCCGGTCATGGAAGAACTTGACGCAGAGCCAACTGAGGACGAACTCAGCAAGGCCAGACTCAGCAAGATCGGGTGCAAAGCCTGACATCAGGCAAGGCACCTGGCAGTGATGGAATTCCCCCAGACCTCATTAAACACTGCAAGACTACTCTTCTGCATCATCTGCACACAGTCGTCTGTCAGTGCTGAAATGAGGGAGCTGTACCGCAGGACATGAGGGACGCCAAGATAATCACCCTGTACAAAAACAAGGGTGAAAGGAGCGACTGCAACAACTACAGAGACATCTCACTTCTCAGCATTGTAGGCGAAGTCTACGCTCGGGTCCTCCTAATTCGCCTGCAGAAACTGGCCGAACGCGTTTACCCGGAATCACAGTGCGATTTCCGAGCAGAGAGATCCACGCTAGACATGATCTTCTCCCTTCGCCAAATCCAGGAGCAGCGCAGAGAGCAGAGGATGCCCCTGTTTGTCGCATTCATTGACCTCACCAAGGCCTTTGACCTAGTCAGCAGAGACGGCCTTTTCAGGGCTCTTCGAAAGATCGGTTGCCCCCCCAAACTACACAGCTTGATCGAGTCCTTCCACTCCAGCATGAAAGGGACGGTGCAGTTTTAATGGTAACCTCTCCAAGCCCTTCGATGTACGCTATGGAATCTTCTTTGCTCTTCTCCTGAGACATGCGTTCAGCACAGCGCAAGAAGGGATCTACCTGCGGACCAGATCAGATGGCAGGCTCTTCAATCTCGCCCGCCTCAGAGCAAGGACAAAAGTCCGCGAAGCCCTCATCAGAGACATGCTCTTTGCTGACGATGCCGCAGTTGTGACCCACACCCAGCGGAACTTGCAGTCACTACTGAACCGCTTCTCCCAGGCCTGCAAAGATTTCGGTCAGACCATCAGTCTCAAGAAAACAAATGTCCTAGGCCAAAACAGGCCATCTCCACCAGCCATCACCATTGACGACTACGAGCTTGAAGCCATCCATCAATTCACATGTCCACCATCACCGACAACCTCTCCCTTGACAACGAGATCGACAAGAGGATCGGGAAGGCAGCCACAACGCTAGCCCGCCTCACACAAAGAGTGTGGACAAATCCCAAGCTGAACACGAAGACAACGATGGATGTATACAACGCCTGCGTCCTCAGCACCTTGCTGTATGGCAGTGAGGCGTGGACCACACATGCTCGTCAGGAGAAAAGGCTTAATGCCTTCCACTTGAGAAGCCTACGGCGCATACTCAGCATCTCCTGGCAAGACAAGGTGACAAACACCGAAGTCCTGACTCGAACTGGCCTCCCGACCATGTATACCATGCTGAGACAGCGTCGGCTGCGCTAACTGGGCCACATTCGCCGCATGGAAGATGGTCGCATCCCAAAAGACATCCTTTATGGAGAGCTCGCCACGGGGCAGAGAAGCATCGGCCGCCCACAGCTGAGATACAAAGACGTTTGCAAACGTGACATGAAGGCACTTGAGATCAACACTGAGCCCTGGGAGGACCTTGCAGATGACCGCAACAGATGGAGAAGCACTCTCAAGAATCAGCTACAGATTGGTGAGGACAAACTGTCAGCTGATGCAGCAGAAAAGAAAAGGGACGGCAGCCGACAGACCAGCATCAGCTTACACATGTGATCGCTGCGACAGAGACTGTCTCTCTCGCATCGGTCTCTACAGTCATAGGCGACGCTGTTTGGTCCAAGCAGACAGTCCAATTAGACATTAGGTCGGATATACTCTATCCATGGTCAGCCATGACCGAAGGAGGCCTACTACAGATCAACAAAACGCCAAGGACCAAAGCAAGCACTCTTCCATTTCTGTATTCACACCAAAGTGGCCACAGATATCCAAAATAGCGGTCTGCATTTTTCGGTCATTAAAAATGCAAAAGCGATTGGAAACGATGAGAGGACAAGGACAGAGGCTTGAAAAGATGGAATACAACAGAGAAAATTATTATTATGATAATGGGGGGTGGAGGGGTGGGTGCAGGGAAAATGCGTGTGGACGAAGGACGCGTTTGTGAGAGGATGGGAGCGGGGGCTTCGGGGAAGCGGGGGAGGGGAGAAGACGGACGGTGGGGAAGAACAACTCCAAATGAAGGCATCGTGTGTTGTGTTTCACGGCGTGAATGAAGGATATGAAACATCATCACGTAAGTTCACAGGTCCAGATCAGAGGACAAGAGAGCAAGGTGGAAGGCCAGATAATGCCATTTACCCACAGAGCCAGTCCCAGCTTTGTGCTTCAGGCAGCACTGTCACGCGCGCGCGTGCATCGCGTCCCCTCCTTGTCAAGGGGCTGGAATCAGCCTTCAGCCCTGGATGAGCTCAGCTTGGTCCCCCAACCCCCCCCCCCCCCCCCTTCACCTTCATGCCGTTAAAAAAAAAAAAAAGAAAAGAAAAAAAAAGGGAGTTTCATACCAGTGTTTTTCGTGAATCATGTGTACTGTTGTTGTGCAGTGTTCAGGGGTCCTGATCGCACCCGGCATTCTCAATGCTAAATGTTGTCAGTTTGGGGGTGGGTGGTAGGGGGTGGGTTGTGGTGTGGTGGGGATTGTTACATTGTTTTTAAACGGTTAATTCGTTAAGCCTTTTTTTTTTTTTTTTTAAACCAATAATGCATGCGAGAGGACGAAATAAGGCCCTGCTTGTCAAAGTCAATAAAGAAACTCAATGAACATACCAGCAAATGATAATTTCGCTAACAGACTGAATGAATGAGCAGACAGATAAGTACGAAACTTCTCGTTAAAAAGGAAATAGTACTTTCTCGAGGTTTTTCTTAAGTTAAACTTCAAACAGCCAATGACATGATCTCTCTTATTTACCCTTGTGGTTGGCGGGGCGTGTTAATCACTAACGAATGGAATGGTGTGTATGAAGATGAACATTGGAAGATCGGACAAGGTGACTAACACTCAGGCTGATGCACTGCCGTCTTCTCCAACCAGCACGTGCGTTCGTGCATCGTACTTCGCTCAGCAAGGAAATGAAATCGCCGTCCGCCTCTCCCTTGCCGAACTTTCAGGGTGACCTCAGCTTAGATTTCCCTCCTTCACCTCCATGCCATTACAAGTGTCTACTGCATACGTGATCTCGTGTATTGTCAACGTAGAAACTACATCAGAGAGAGAGAGAGAGAGAGAGAGAGAGCGAGCTCAGAACTCAAAACTCAAAACTTTTAATGTAAAGTCACCAATATGCACACATCTGGTCACACGCGTTGTACATACACTTATAAACCCAGTCTTGAGAAGAATGAGCATCAATGACAAAGTTTTATCTGTTCCCGTGACTGAAGATGATAGTGTCATGATTGTTTCAATCAATGCTGTGATGACTTTATTAAGTGGCACACGCACTCAGACATATCACTTTACCTTAATAGAATAACGGCAGTAGTAGTAGCAGCAGCAGCAGTACTAGTAGTAGCAGTAGTGAATATCTAATACCTCTACTTGTACCACTACAACCGCCACCACTACTACTATTACTACTGACAAATATAGATTGCAACGTGTTTAGCTTTCAGTGGCTTAAACATCACATCAGTCAGTGGGATCTTGTGTTTGTCTGTCTGATCGTTCACCCATTTCTCAGTCGCCATTTGCTCGGGGAAAGGGGTGAGTTACTGGTTCCCTCTCCACGCTAGTTTGTCTGGATCAGTATCGACGCTAATGCTGCCCTTGTAAGGGGCACAATCCGTAAGCTCCTGATACTGTTTATTGAAACAAACATTGCTGAATGTTACAAAGTTCCGTATCCTCGATGGATAGTCCCAAAACAAAAAATACCACTTTGTGAACTCCAGTCTCTGGTTGTGATGCACAGCAGCAGAGAATGGGTATAGTGGGGAGCACGAGGTGGGGAGAAAATGAAGAAATAACACACTCACACACACACACGCGCGCGCGCGCACGCGCACACACACACCACGGAAGTGGGGAGGGGGGGTCGTGAAACGAGCAGCACCACAAACAGGTAGACAATAGGCAGATGAAATATAAGCACAAACCGAGAACTGTTTTTTGACAAAGATGCTGATGACAACGACGATAATGATGGTGTTGATGATGATTATGATGACGATAAAAAGTTAAGATAAAGATGACCAACCGGGGGTACAACAATGAGCTAATGTTAAAGCGATATCAAAACTAATAACAAATCAAAATGAAACCCGTTTTGCTGACAGTTTGCATCAGTCTAGTTTTGCCTGCGAAACCAGCCAAACCTATTATCAATTTGCTTTTAAATTTCAATTCCTTATCATTTTGCGATTTTGGTTAATAGTTGCTTGTTTCTTTTATGACTGAAATTGACTCGATTATTTCACATTGTCTTGACTGAATTTCGTCTCACCAGGTATCATAAGCGTGTAGGTCTTGCTCTAATTACCTGTATTCATAAGCGACGACGCAGTGACCTTTATTCTTGGAGTGGGGGTCTGTGTTCCAGACAAGACAACAATACCACGTCAGGAATGATCATGTCCCTGGGCCTACTTTAAAACAAATGCACTTATCAAAATAAGAATTAATCTCTGCATGCACCGAAGAACGGAAAAATAAACGGAGAAAAGAAAAGAAAAAGAAAAACAAAATAAAACAAACAAAAAGAGGAAAACAGCAAATTTCAACAACTACAACAACAACACTTAAGTACTGTTATGCACTACACTAATCCATCTTCTGAGAGTAGACAAAGATTTCCTTTCAGTGCATGTGTGTGTATGTGTGTGTGTGTGTGTGTGTGTGTGTGTGTGTGTGTGTGTGTGTGTGTGTGTGTGTGTGTGTGTGTGTGTGTGTGTGTGTGAGAAAGAGAGAGATTGTGCACGTGGGTGTGAACACTTTCAAACGTTAGGAGAGGGGGAAAGAGATCAGGATGTGACCAAACAAGTGTACTTGGGAGAGGGGGATGAGGTGTGGGAATCTAAAGGGCGTATGTGTGCAGGCATGGATGTACGTAGGGGGCGGGTGGGGGTACACGTCTGTGAGTATGTGCATGTGTTAAAACATTTTTTGATATACTGATGTTATTGATGTTTGGTAAAATGATTTGTTATTAATTTGTTTGTTTGTTTGTTTAATGTATTAATATCATTAGTTTCTTAAATTTGATTCTCTTTGTGTTGCTCACTTAATATCAACTAAAACGATTGTTAAAATGTCAGTACAACAAAGCGTTGATCTGACAAGTGGTTTCAGTCTGTCGCGCCCTACTTTTTAGGAAAGGGCCTATCCTCTCACACAGAGGACATCGGGAACAAAGGAGTTAAAATCGATAAGTTTTTTTTAATTTCAATATGTATGCTAATACCAAAAAAAAAAAAAAAAATGAAAAGGGAATAAAGTTCAATATGAAAGCGATAAACACGTTCAGTCTCTGGTCTGATTCTTCAGACAACCTTGGCTACACCTTGGCAGCTGTTGAAGTGTCCTCTTCCTGAACGTTCTAAGCGTCACCGCGGAACTCGCGTACTCTGAAGTTGGGGCAAAAGGGATGGGAATGTACATGGAGGGAAATGGGTAACAAGGGGTAAGTTGGAGTCTTGCCAGACGATGACAGCTCTGCGTCCACCTTCCAACGGAGATACGCCTCGCTGAGCAGGGAGTGAGAACCGCCGGCGGACTTGGGGAGGGAGAATCGGAGAGAAGGAAAAGGTGAACACAGGGGAAACTCGGGGAGTTCACAGTCGACTGCAGCTCTACGTCCTTTTCTCACTGGAAACACACCTCGCCAACCCGGGAGAGGGAACAGCCAGCAGACTGGGGGAGGGAGAACGGAATAGAGGCCTAAAAGGCCAGCATTATATTTCGGTCTTATAATTACAACACATACTAACAAATAATTTATATAAATACAATTATGAGCAACAAATAATCTTAGTAACATGAATTGAAGCTTACGAAAAACAGTTTCAATTCACTGGTAATTACAACGCCCTAACTCCCTTTTCTTATACTATTTTTTCGACATATTTCGCTAAGTATAACGTGGAAAAAACAATCAAAAATACTGAACAATGAAGCGAACGAAAGAAAGCACGAAAGCAAGTGATAACGAAATAAAAGTAAAGTCTTGGATTCCTTTTTAAACCCCCTTCCCTTCCTTCCAAAAACATCATTTGTAAACACAGGAATTTAACTTGAGAAAATAAACTGAGTACTTACATGGAATACTTTTTCTTCCCCTCGTGGTTAAATACAACAACAAACAACCCAAACTCAGGTCACTAAGACTTCAAACACAGAGTGTTTTCATCAACCAAAAGGCCCACACTCTGGCTCCACTAAACTGGGCATCCAACTGGGTGCCACCCACACACAGCTACTCTGCGTCTCACAAAACATACAAGGGGAAAGACCCACTGCCACTCCACAGAACGTGAACACGCTCAACCTCACGTGAAATTCGGGAACGAATTCACGCACTTAGAGACGCTCAATGGGGAAAAAATGGAAACACAAGCATATGAAAAGAAGAATATAACCAAATAAAGAAACTTCCCGCGACACAGTCTGTCCGTCACAGAAGAAAGTTGTCTTTCACTTAAAGGTCTGCAGAACAATACAATACGATGTAACACAACACAACGGAACGCGACACAACACGAGAAGACACTAGACCATACACTAACAATATTTTCATTTGAAAGATGTGATTAAACGTGAAGCTGCATTGAACAGAAAACAACATCTTAATCTTTGAAATGAATCAAAAGTCTTAATGCCTATATATATATATATATATATATATATATATGCCTATCTCTCTCTCTCTCTCTCTCTCTCTCTCTCTCTCTCTCTCTCTCTATATATATATATATATATATATATATATATATATATAAGCACACGCTTCTGGGGAGACGTTCCCTTGAGCCAAGGCCAAAAACCATCACACATCAACCACGACGCAAGTTGTCCGGCTGAATTCTCCAGTTATATATCCGTGAACCAGGAACGGAATCTGAAACCAGTTTTCTTCCCTGGCTGGGTTGGACGGACATACATCTGTTGCCAGGATACAGCCACAAAGAAGTCGTCAACTTGTTCATCTGTTTTCAACTGCCAGACAATGAGAAGAGCTTTAATGCTGTGTTTGTTCTCGGTCGTTCACTCTCTGTCTGTCTGTCTGTCTGTCTCTTTCTCCCACCTCCCCCTTCTCTCTTTCTCTCACACAGAGGTAATTTGTCAAAGCTGATGGGCCCACAAATGCAGCAGATGTTTTTTTTTTTTTTTTTTTTTTTTTTTTTCTTAGGATCAGATTGCTTGGTGTGAGAGAAAGCTATCATTCTCCACTTCCCTTCGTTTTTGTTGTTGCTTGCACATGTATTTCAATCTGTGTGTGTGTGTGTGTGTGTGTGTGTGTGTGTGTGTGTGTGTGTGTGTGTGTGTGAATATCTATCTATGTATGTATATATATACATAGGTAGCACGGAACTATGGCGACGAGGAGATAGTTGTCCTGTTTGTTTTGTGTTTAACTCGCTGTCTGTGTGTGTTATGGACCTGCAGTATGATCGTAATACATTGTTGTGTGTTTGGGAACAGGAAGGTGAGTCCAGTGTGCTGATACCTCACTTCAGCTCACTTTAATCATGATATGCAACCGTCCACCATAAACACCGAGCGGTCAACACGCAAGGCTCAAACGTGAGTTGGGGCATTTTCAAGGTTACGCTAACGCCGTTTTCGTCCTGCTCTACCCAAAATGTTCCTGTCCAACGTTAGATCCCTACCCAACAAAACTGACGAACTTACATGCAATATTCAGTGGTGGAGAGACTACAAAGAGTGCTCTGTGTTTTGTTTCACTGAAATAATGCTCAGTCCGGACATCCTGACAGCACCGTTCAACCACCGGACTTCACCATGTACAGAGCTGACCACACTGCTGAATCAGGCGACCAGAGGGGCGGTCGTGTGTTTTCTCGTGGACACACGCTGGTGCTCAAGATGCTTAAGTGCCATCGTTGTTTTTTTTTTACTATCCAGTGCCGACCATTATTCCCTACGTGGAATTTCTGCTGTGACGCTGATCGCTGAGTACATACACCCAAGAGCGAACCTCTCCGCCGCACTTGGTCTGCTAGCAGACGAAATAAGTAAGTGCGAGGACAGTTGCCCCGACTCCTCTGTCATTGCCGCTGGTGATTTCAACATAGCCAGTCTCAAGAAGAACTCTCGAAACTGTACCAGCAAGTGGACTGTCCAACACGTGGTGACAAGCTACACCACCATAAAAAAGACATACCATACAATTCGCCGTGTACCTTTGGGTCAATCCGATCACAATGTGGTGTATCTGTTACCAATATATAAAAATTCTGAAAAAACAACACTTGTTAAGAATGTAAAACAATGGCCTGCTTCTGCCCTGGAGACCATGCAGGATTGCTTCGAATGCTCAGACTGGAGTGTTTTCAAGGACGTTGTCACAGAACTGAACGACTATGCCAACACAGTGTGTGAATATTGACATTGCCTTCCGTGAGAGTGCGTGCATACCAACAAAAGATATAAAAGAAAAATATTTGCAAACGATCAATTTTCTGTATTAGGGCTGTTTGGCAAAAACTTCAGGAAACACAAGAGCTGTTCGGGAATCTGATAATAAAAACGTCCACAATCAGGCAAAAGGGAGTGCCGAAAAACAATTTTTAGATAGCAAAGTTTTTATATAGAGGAAAAAATAGAAGACGATTTGTCTGCAAACAACTCTAGGAATGTGTGGACTGGATTGCAGAACATTACTGACTTCAAAATGTTCCACCAGACAGTCTGTTGACAGCACTGACAGAACTCTACCAGACAAACTAAACACATTTTACTCCAGATGTGACAGACCACTGTCTACTTCTGTCGTGGACACACCCAACGCTACCTCCACTCCCCTTTTCATAGTGCAAGAGAGTGTAGTCAGACGCCACTTCAGTCGTCTGAAAATGAGAAAAGCCGCTGGCCCTGACAACATTTCACCAGGCCTTTTGAGGAAGTGTGCTGTCCTCCTATGTGGTGTCTTCACTGACATCTTTGATATGTCCCTTCAGTCATGTGTGGTGCCACACTGCTTTGAGAAATCAAGACTCATCCCTGTTCCGAAGAAAGCACAGCTTAGTTGTCTTAATAGTTATCGTCTTGTAGCCTTAACATCAGTCATAAAAAACAAACACTTGAACACTTTATTCTGCAGTTCCTAAAAACCTGCATTCGACCATCTTCTTAACCCCTTTCAGACCGCCTATAGAGCTAGCAGATCAGTTGAAGATGCCATTAGCATAGGCCTGTGCCATGTCCTGAAACATTTCGAAAATCCTAACAGCTACGCATTGATGTTTTCATAGACTACAGCTCTGCATTGAACCATTCAACAATAGTACGATCAAAACTATATCTCAGATTTAAAAAAAAATATATATATATCACTGCCTTAATCAATTTGTGCTTGAATCAAAGATTTTCTAAAATGCAGACCACAAGTTGTTTAAGTCGGTGACCTTAACTCCACCTGTATTCTTAACGTGAGCGCCCCACAAGGATGTGTTCTATCTCCTCCGTTGTACTCACTATTTACACATGACTGTGCAACTCTACTCTAGACGATACTACTCTAGAAGGGCTACTTACAAACAGTTATGAATCAAAATACAGGGACGAATTACTAGAACTTGTCAGCTGGTGTGATTAAAACAAACAAACAAAAAATTCTGGATATCAAGAAGATCAGGTCTGATCCCTTATAACTTGTCGTTAAAGACAAACAAGTACTGAATTCAAATTTCTCTGACTGGTCATTTCTGATTATTTGAAATGGAAGAAAGATACAGAAGGAAGCGCAACAGCGACCTGTACCTTCTTCGGCACCCCCAAAAGTTCGGACTTAAAAATAAGATAAAAAGAAATCATGTTTGCTTTCTACAGAGCTGTCATTGAAAGTGTGTTAACCTTCCCTATTACTGTTTGGTACGGAAACATTTCGAAGGCAGAAATCCCAGCTCTGAACAGAATCGTAAAATCTGCCACCGAGATTACCGGGGCTGATCTACCTTCTCTGGACCACATAATACCACAAGCAGCTTCTCAGAAAGTACAATCAATCAGCCAGGACAAATCACATCCTGTTATGGGGGGTTTCGAGATGCTCCCCTCGGATCGTCGGTAAAGAAGTGTTTGGGCCAAAACCAATTGCTCCGCGAATAGCTTTTTTCCCCAAAGCATCCAATGCTATGTCTATCGAACAAACCCAATACACATAAAGAAATCAATTACCTGTAGTTCTAGTCAGCAGCCCCGTCCGTATGTAATGTGCAATGCGCGGCTTATGCTCAAACGTGTGTGTGTGTGTGTGTGTGTGTGTGTGTGTGTGTGTGGGTGTGTGTAACGTGTGCTCATGCACATGTACTTACATTGATATGCATGTATGTCCAGAATGCTACTGAATCTGTATTTGTGTATTATTTGATATGTATTTGTACCTTTTTATGAACTACAAAATCAGCAATGACAACAACAGCGACGAAACTACAGTAACATCAACAAAATGCTGCGGAAGCTTCAAGAACGTCAGTCTCTACCATCATAAAAGGATATAAGAAGAAAAAACAACAACAACAACAACAACAACAAAACCCTAGTAGGCCTGAGAAACAGCAGCAGCAACAGCAACAGCAGCAGCAACGACTGCATGAAGAACGACGATTTCAACGAACGACAAATAAACACAGCAACCACAGTGACAGCTCAAGGCAAACGTGACAGCCGCAGCGATGAAGCAACAAACAAAAGTTATCTGCGTGTTGACAGCAACAGAAAGAAACGATGCAGTTTGACGCCAAGAAGGGGCAGCTGCTTGGACCCCGAACGAGGTAGTTACAAGGTGCAACGCTGGCTTTTCATCACGAAGGTCAGCTCGACTCTTCTTCTAATTACCGCCCGCCTGCCTTCTATTTATTTATTTATTTATTTATTTAAATTCTGTCTGCTTTTCCTGACCATCAGCCCTGTGTGACCATTAGAGAAAAACAATCGCTTAAAAAAAAAAAAAAAAAAAAAAAAAAAAGGCTGGGGAAAGACATGGTTCCTTTATTCCCGTCTCTCTCTCTCTCTCTCTCTCTCTCTCTCTCTCTCTCTCTCTCTCTCTCTCTCTCTCTCTCAATCTCTGTGTGTGTGTTTTCATGTGTGTTTATGGCTAAATGCTTGTTTCTGTGTCTCCCTTTTGTCCCAGCATTTATCTCTCTCTATCTCTGTCTCAACTTCTCTCTCTCCACCCCCCCCCCCTCTCTCTCTCTCCCTCTCTCTCTCTCTCTGGCTCTCATGATCGCTCGAACAAAGAAACCAAATCTTTCATCATTGTCTGTCTCTCTCCTTTCTTCTCTCTTGCATTCTTTCATTCATTGTCTTCCTTTTCCCTGTCTCTCTGTCTTTGTCTCCAGATCTCTGTCTCTGTATGTCTCCTTCTATATCTGTCTGTCTGTCTCTCTGTTTATGTCTCTCTGTCTCTGTTCCTGTCTCTGTCTTTCTGTCTGTCTGTCTGTCTCTCTGGTTTTCAGTGTCAGTTAACTGTTTTAAAGAACTGCTCTACTTATAGCAAATCAAATGCAAACACTGATAAAACCAAGGTTATGGTATTCAAATAGGGGGGATTCATGGGGAAATGTGAGAAGTTGTTCTACGATGGCAAAAAGGCTTGAAATGGTAACTGATTTTTGTTACTTGGGATTTAAGTTTACACCATGACCAGTGCAAAAAAAAAAAGTACATTACTTTCAATAACGAAGGGACGGTTACACAAATTAAAAGTCTTCCGAAGAATAAGGAAATGACTGCAAATACTTCATTTAGATGTGTGTGTGTGGTTTTTTTTTTTTTACTTCAAGATTCAATCGATATATTGTTATACTGATCCGAGACATGGGGAATAGACAGACTGGAAAATTTAGAAAAGAAGCACACCTGTTAGCATGAAAAAGATTTCTGGGTGTTCCAGCCATGACGTCTAACAAAAATGGTAAATGGAGTCTTGGGTAGGTATCCCCTTATACGTGAATTCCTGTGAATCGTTTTAAAGATTGTTTTACACTGCCACAAGTGAATATTAAAAGATAACCACATCAAGCATACCAAATGCAGCTGGAACTAGATAGATCTGGAAAACAGTGTTGTGTATCAAACATAAGATACATTTTGTATTCAACT
>NC_134899.1:11519927-11527427 GCF_041734735.1 Babylonia areolata
GGGCATGGGGGATTGGGAGTAGGGGTGGGGGGTGGAGAGGAGGTTGGGGGTGGGGGGGTGGGGGTGAGGCGTGTGTGCATGTGTGTTCCTCGTGTTCCTTAACCCTTATTTTACATAACAACAGCCTTTTTTTTTTCTATTTGGTTTATGTTCCTTCTTTTCCTGAGCGAACTGTCTACTGTGGCCCCTGACGGGTCGGGTCAGTCTCTTCCTAATAACCATCTCAAGCCAAACGACCGACATCCCTTCCCCCACCCCCCACCCCCCCAACCTCCCTAACCTCCCCCATCCCAACCCAACCCACCCCTCAACCCCACTCGTCATTGCACCCATTTTATCTCGGCTGTTGTTGTCCCACCCTCTCTCTCTCTCTCTCTCTCTCTCTCTCTCTCTCTCTCTCTCTCTCTACTTTCCCCGCAACACCACCACCCCTCACCCTCACCCCGCTCGACCAAACCGACCGCCGCAAGCTGTGCACACCCACCCCAATACGACTGAAATGACACCGAAAAAAAAATAAATAAATAAAAGGGAAATAGAAGACTGTCCGTCGATTGTTGTTTTTAGTCCAAGAGAGTCTGTCTACCATGTTTTTCTCTGGAACTGTCTTAACCCTTTCGCTGCCAAAGTCGCATTTATGCAGCAGCTAGGTGGAGGACCCATGTCACTGAAGGGTGACCAGATCATGGGTCTGTTATCCATGAACCTACTGCTCTTTATGTTCGGTGATAGGATAGGTAATATTTTCTACACATCACATGAGGAATCCCCAGCTGTTCTTTGACACCATATATTCTGTCTTTATAACACAATGGAATTTTGCACTCTAAATTGATTGGCGGTGAAAGGGGTAATAAGAGTTTCGAAGCATAAAGTCTGCTATAAATGGCCAGGTCTCTCCCCCCCCACCCCCACCCCCCACACACACACCCCGCCCCCCACCTCTCTCTTTCTGTCTGTCTTTGTCTCTCTCTCTCCCCTTCTCTCTTTCTCTGTTAAATTTCACATTGACTTAAAGGGACGGGTTAATGTTTCCTTTCACTTTCTATGATACAGATTCAAGGGGACCCGAAGGATTCCACCTCGCCTCCACCCCCACTTTTGTTTTCCGTTTCTTTCTTTCATTTTCTGGCTTTCCTTCTCCATTTCTTCTTTCCTTTTTTTTTTTTTTTTTTTTTTTTTTTTTTTTTGGTTTTGGGGGTTTTGTTTCTTCCTTTTTTTCTTAGATTTTCTATTGACTTATTTTTCGAATATTTGCCAGCTTTAATACAAAGAAAAAAAAAAGAAGAAAAATCCCAAGCAAATAAAACAAACGATGTTAATGGCATTTAAAAGTAGCTTAAAAAAAAAATCTTTATCCTTTCCTTCATACATACATGCATACCAAATCCATTCTGTTTCGATCAGCATTATTTCTGGTTGGTGTTCTGATAATGATAAATACATAATAATAATAATACTTATATATACATATATATATATATATATATATATATGTATATATATATATATATATATATATATATATATATATAGCTGAATCTTGTGCAGAGACAAATCAAAGCGCTTTCGCACCAGTCATTCACACGCATGCATAACTCTAAAACTGGGGGGGGGGGGGGGACACCCTGAAGACAAGGAAGAGGCAGGGAAGGGAGGCTTTTTTTGGGGGGGGAAGAGGTGGGTTTTAAGACCAGACTTGAAAGAGCTGAGTGCGGAGACCTGACGAAGAGAAAGAGGTTCATTTCAATTTCAAGGTCCTGAGACAGAGAAAGAACGGCGGCCAACAGTCGATACGAACATAAAAAAAAAAAAAAAAAACAACAACAAACAAATAAAAACAAACAAACAAGCATGTTTGTACATCATTTCTCTTTCTAGTGGCAGTTACAGAATCTTTGTGTCGTTCACAAAATATAAAGCTTTGTGGGTGAGAAGAACGGCTGGTATCAATGGTTCAGCACCTGAAGTATTACAAAACTAGTTTCTGTATACGTATATTAATTTTTAACAATTAATTGAAATGGATACTTATATAGCGCCTATCCTCGGTCCAAGCTTAGAGACCAAGCTCTAAGCGCTTTATAAACGCGGGGTCAGTTGCACAACAGGCTGCCTACCTGGGTAGAGCCGACTGACGGCTGCCACTGGGCGCTCATCATACTTTTCCTGTGTCATTCAATTAGATTTCAGGCACGCACATATACACACTCAGAAAGACATGTAACATTTTACGTGTATGACCATTTTTTGTTGTTTTGTTTTGTTTTGTTTTTTTCTTACCCCGCCATGTAGGCAGCCATACTCCGTTTTCGGGGGTGTGCTGGGTATGTTCTTGTTTCCATAACCCACCGAACGCTCACCCACGCACGCGCGTACACACACACACACACACACACACACACACACACACACACACACACACACACACACACACACACACACACACACACACACACACACATATATATATATATATATATATATATATATATATATATATATATATATATATATATATATATATATATATATATATATATATACTTTTTTTCTTTTTCTTTTTCTACTCATCCCTCTTCAGAAATGGCACCGGGGAAATGAATCGCAACAACCACCAATCCTTTAAGAAGGGCCCTGAGTGAAGAGGACGAGGGCACAGAACGGCCCCCATCCGATCAATGACAATCTCCGTGAAAGGTTCAGAACAAAATTAAGGGTAAAGAATGTCACAGCGATGATGCCAGAGGAATACCCAGACATTCACCGGATGAAAATGACGAAAGAAGAAAAAGAAGGAGAAAATGGAGAAGAAGATGGATGAAAATGACGAAAGAAGAAGAACAAGAACAAGGAGAAGAAGGGTGGAAATGACGAAAGAAGAACAAGAACAAGGAGAAGAAGGGTGGAAATGACGAAAGAAGAAGAAGAAGAACAAGGAGAAGAAGGGTGGAAATGACGAAAGAAGAAGAACAAGAACAAGGAAAAGAAGGGTGGAAATGACGAAAGAAGAAGAAGAAGAACAAGGAGAAGAAGGGTGGAAATGACGAAAGAAGAAGAACAAGAACAAGGAGAAGAAGGGTGGAAATGACGAAAGAAGAAGAAGAACAAGGAAAAGAAAGGTGGAAATGGCGAAAGAAGAAGAACAAGAACAAGAAGAAGATGGGTGGAAATGACGGAAGAAGAAGAAGGAGAAGAAGAAGAAGATGGAGAAGAAGAAGGAGAAGAAGAAGAAGAAGAAGAAGAAGAAGAAGAAGAAGAAGAAGAAGAAGTACCCAAGACAGACCAGGACCTTCAAGGTGTGTCAAGACCGTGTCAGCCCGTGAATGAAGAGCGTGCTTTCCTCCCACCCCCCCCCCCCCCTCCCTCTCTCTCTCCCTCCCCCCTCTCTCTCTGCGATTGTCTCTGTTATAAAAGAGACGTTTCAAACCTACACTTGATAATCAAATAATGGGAAAAAAAAGAGACCCGAATAAGAAGAAAGAAAACACACACGGAAATATGCAATTGAAAGAAAGCCAAACCATGAAAGCATTCTGTGACTTAATTTTTTTTTTTTTTTTTTTTACAGGGTGCGAATGGAAAGCAGATAAACAAATAAATTGGACTCCTCGGGAAAAGTTTATGAAGTGGGTTGAAGTAGGGGTGTTGGGAGTGGGAGGATCGCCGCGGAGGTTAACGAAATCGAACTTTTAAACCATCCATTAACAGATCGTATGTTTAAGCAAACACTTCCTTGAAATGCAAACCCATTCCTTGTGTCATAGCTGACGCGAGTTTCGACTCCAAGGCAAACTGGTGGTGGCTAGCCAGTGGTGACATATTACTGGTACACCACTCAAACTCGTATTCGTATGGCAAAGTTCCCAATTAACACTTAACCCCCCCCCAAAAAAAAACAAAACAAAAACACAACAACAACAAAAAACAAAAAAACAAAAAAAACCAACAACATAACAGCAGCTGCAGTCAACTATCTTCGAAACACGGAAGCTTGCTGTCAGAGGACATTAGGAAGACGATAGATTCTTAAGATAATAAATAGACACATATTGACAAGTTCATGCCGATGTTGATAATGCTAACCTGAAGGAACAACTACAAAATAGTGTTCTCTCTCTCCTTCTCTCTCCCACTTACACACACACACACACACACACACGCACACACACATAAAGGATAGGATGAGTACAACTCAAAAATCGAAACCCTTTTCAATTGCTCCCTATCCCTTCCCCCCTCTCTCTCTCTCACCCACCCATCCACACACACACATCTGCTTGTGTGTGTGTGTGTGTGTGTGTGTGTGTGTGTGTGTGTGTGTGTGTGTGTGTGTGTGTGTGTGTGTGTGTGTGTGTGTGTGTGCGCGCGCGCTTGCACGTTAAAACACATAACACATACTGATGCAATAATTTTTTGGTACGTATTTTTTGTTCTGTCTCCATCACGAAATAGGGCTCAGCCTATACCTCCTCTTCTTCATCGCCTTCTTGTTGGCACACACACACACTAAGCACACACACACACACACACACACACACACACACACACACACACACACACACACACACACACACACACACACACACACACACACACACACACACACACACACACACACACACACACACACTAAGCACACACACACTAAGCACACACACACACTAAGCACACTACGCACAAACACACACATAGACATACATACAAATCAGACAGACAGATAGACAGAGACTGAGACAGAGAGAGAGAGAGAGAGAGAGAGAGAGAGAGAGAGAGAGAGAGAGAGAGAGAGAGACAGACAGACACACAGACAGACACACAGACAGACACAGGGACACACACACACACACACACACACACACACACACACACACACACACACACACACACACACACACACACACAACCTCCTATTCCGCATTGGCTTTTCCCACACGCACATGTCAAGATTATTCCCCAGCATGGCGCAGTGATCTTTACCACCGGAAATGATGGAATCTCGTGCCAAATCTCCCTGTTTTACCAATTGAATTGCGACCTCTTGCCATCCCACGCTTCCTGCCTTGCCCTGTTTGAATTAAAACAGTCATTCGTTTTGCTCCACCCACTTTGCACGCCTGAACTGTGGCTGCATTGCACCACGTTCACAGTCCATGAGCTGAGACAACTGTGCTTTCATATCTGTGAAACTGCATGTTCGGTGCATATCTGTTATGCATGTGTGGGTGTATATGTAAATGTGTGTCTTCATGTTTTACATCTATTTGCTTATTTATCATCATTGTTATCTTATTTATTTATTTATTTATTTATTATTGTTATTAATTTATTATTATTATTATTATTATTATTATTATTATTATTATTATTACTACTACTACTACTATTACTACTACTACCTTTTTTTTCTTTTTTTCTTTTTTTACATAATAGTTATTATTTATTTATTTATTTATTTATTTATTTATTTGTGTAAGCTTATCTATTATTTATTCACCTTTTTTTTCTTTTTTTTTTCCCTCAAGGCCTGACTAAGCGCGTTGGGTTACGCTGCTGGTCAGGCATCTGCTTGGCAGATGTGGTGTAGCGTATATGGATTTGTCCGAACGCAGTGACGCCTCCTTGAGCTACTGATACTGAGACAACGTGGTAGTGAATATCCAGTCTCAGAACGAACGAACGAACGACTGTTTTATTCAGATAAGGCCAGAGCCTCTTACTGAAGGGGGATTCATTGATAAATGATAATGAAAAAAATAATGGCATGACACTGTAAATCAACAATTCAGATCAAACAAAAATAGTTAACACAAATATTCAACAAAATTCACGAGATAACTGTACGGAAAATCTTTAATGCTTCATGTATATAGCTAAGTTACACACAGTATATTCCTGTCTTGAAGACATGAGTAAATTGAACATAAAATTAGACGGATCTCTATAATACTTCGATTGAATAAGTTTTTTTTTTTTCCTGATGTCACACAAAGCAGGGCGACATGACAAAAAATAGTAATTCATCTTGTTTACCCAGACTGCATAAACGGCACGTATACATAGGTTCATTTAAAATGCTATACCTGAAACTATGAGAAGCAATATTAGAAATACCAAATCTAAATTTTGTCAGTGCACATTTTATATATCTGCTCAGTCCTTAATCAATGTATGGTTCAATCACATGCGATGTTTTAAAAAGTCTAAACTGTGCAAATCTATCACTAGTTTGTATAATGATCGTGCCAGTCTTGCCACCTGCAATCAATAATACGTTATCTGAAGCACTTTAAGAAACCTGCAATATCTTCCACCTCCTGATTATCCCATACAAATGCAAAATCATAAGAATCTAAACTCTGCCGAACACTCATTGCCCAAGTCTTCTTGCCATTATTATCTAAGCAATATAACATTTTATAAGCTTCAAATAGATATTTGTTTTCATTCATTCTAGTCAGCTTCAACCAATATTTAACTCGCTCCATACGAACGGCGAAAGAGACGACGTTAACAGCGTTTCACCCCAATTACCATCATCAAAATATTGCAAGCGGAAGGCTCTTATACTGAAGAGGTGAATGTTGACAAAGAATACCACAATTCTTACGACGGAAGTTAAGGTTGGGTCATTCAGACACCCACTGGACATCCGAGGGGTCTGTGTAGAGGAGAAGAGAGGACTGGCCGTACTGAGTGAATTAATACATTTGATATATTAATTTAGATAAATCGCGTATCTCCCCAGTTCACCATAAACAGGACCATTTGGACTTCGGTTTTCTACATTAAGAAAGCGTTTCATTGCAAACAAGTGCACTTTTTCTGTTACTATTCTATTTTCCAGTCCCCAGATTTCTGCTCCACACTGTAATATTGGCTGAACTTGTGAATCAAATAATGTAACAAATACACTAAAAGAGCTACAGTCTACTTTATACAAAGTATGAAAAATCAAAAGAACTGCTTTTGTTTTGCTTTATTAGCAATGTCTTGACATGCAAAGTTGAAAATGACTCTTGTTAAAAAATAAATCCCAAGGTATTTATATACATTAACAACAGTTATTCTTTCGCTTCCATATGACCATCTTTCATTTCTTGCCAAATACTCTCCCTTAAGAAAACCAACAATATTTGTTTTTATCCATATTTACTTTTAACTGTAAATTAGTTGCAGCAGTGTATAAACTGTTCAGTTGTCGTTGTAAACCAACTGTTGTTATAGACAGCAAAATCATGTCATCAGTATCAGTATCAGTAGCTCAAGGAGGCGTCACTGCGTTCGGTCAAATCCATATACGCTACACCACATCTGCCAAGCAGATGCCTGACCAGCAGCGTAACCCAGTGCGCTTAGTCAGGCCTTGAGAAAAAAAAAGTAAAATAAATCATCAGCAAAAAGTAAGACAAACAATTCAATTAAATCAAAAGCAACACCATGTTGACCATTTTGCATAATTTCTAAACCTAGTTCATTAATAAAAAGCGAAAACAAGAC
>NC_134899.1:11534927-11554927 GCF_041734735.1 Babylonia areolata
CTGAAGAAGGCGAGGAGTGACGGTAAGAGGGCATCTATGGTCTACGACCATCTCCTAATTGACGGTAAGCGTTTTATTGTTGGCGATGGTGACACTCTTGTTGAGTCAAAATAGGAGGTCGGTCGGCCCGTATATTCACATGAAATTTTACCTGTGCTCGTGGTAGGAACCATTGATGAGGCGACACCGGCGGAGCTGACACAGGGCCGTAATGGCAGAGTAAGAGAAACAGCACGTGCAACATGTGAATCTGTGTGCTATGACGATAGCTCGGCGATTTCTGTGTCATGTGAGGATGGGAATACTACGTGTAATGTGTCATTTGAAAATGTGTGCAGCTCGGCTTTGGCTGTTTTAAATGATGCGTCGACTGATGTTGGTTTTTATAATAAATTGAATTATTTTTCCTTTGTGCATTGGAATGTAAATGGATTATTTACAAAGCTATCCAATAGAGATTTTGTCTCCTTTGTTCGTTCTTTTGATTTTGTATGTTTAGTTGAAACATTTATGGAAGATTTTCAGTCCACTATATTTGATGGCTATACAGCACTGTGTAAACCTGCTTTGAAACTGTCGGCACATGGAAGACGTTCCGGCGGAGTTGTGTGCCTTGTGAAAAACGAGTTGTATTCGTGTGTTAAATTAATAAATGTCGAGTCTCATCATTTTTGTGCAGTTTTGCTTGATAAATCTTTGTTTGGCACAACAAAGCATATTGTGTATGTATGTGCATATGTGCCGTCTGAAGGTTCGCCTTATTATGTGCATTTTGATACTGAAAATGGGATTGGGTTATTGGAAGATTATCTGTGTGATTGTTTACTAGCTATTGATGACGATGATGTGTACGTTTTGCTGTGTGGCGATTTAAACAGCAGAATTTCAAATATGTCTCCTGACTTTAGGGAAAATATGTCTAATATTGATGGTGAACATTTGAGCGGACCGTTAAGTGCTAACAGGAATTCTGAAGATCATGAACTCAACAATTGTGGCAAAATGTTACTAAATGTGTGCACTGTTTTAGATTTGTGTATTTTGAATGGTATGTGTAAGGGCGACCATCAAGGTCGCTACACGTACATTTCAGATAGTGGTAACAGTGTTAATGATTATTTTTTAATGTCACGTGATTTATTTCTTGAAATATGTGGTGACTGTGAATTATGTGTGTCAGATAGAATTGATTCTGACCATATGCCATTGAAATTATGTATTCAATTTAGTAAGGATAATCAGAACTGTACACATGAAGACAATCACATTTATATGATAGAGAAGTTTGTATGGCGGGAAGAATCTGCAAATATTTTTGACAGCACGATTTGTTCGGAGGAAATACAAACACAAATGAAAATGGCTCTGAATTTGATTGATATTAGTATTAATGAGGCTTTAAGTGTTTTCAATGACTGTATTAAGAGTGCAGCAAAATGTATGAAAAAGCAGATATGTGTAAGTAATAATGTGAAAAATGATGACTGGTATGATAAGGAATGTCGAGATTGTAAAAGAAATGTTCGTAACTTGTTAAACAAGTTTCGTCGTACCTTGTCTCCACCCGACCGAGATTCTTTTTGTAGAGCTAGACGTGAATACAAACATATGTTGAAAAGAAAAGAGAAACAGTTTAATGATGCTTTATTAACGGAATTACAAAGTTCAATAGATAATCAAAAAGAATTCTGGAACTCAATGCACAAAATAACAAGGAGAAAACAACCTACGAATAATATTAGTTTACATAAATGGTTTCAACATTTTAAAGAATTGTTAGAAAAAAGTGAAGATCATATTAGTAATCTATCACAGGGGTTTGATGAAAATAATGAGAGCAACATTGATGAAGAGCATTTCATAGATAATGATGATAACGATAGTTTGAATCGTTGTATTTCAGTAGAGGAAATTTTGTTTGCTTTGAGAAAATTGAAGAAGCGGAAAGCTGCAGGACCAGATGGAATTATATGTGAATTGTTAAAGAATGCATGCAAATCTAATTTAGTTATAGACTTCCTGGTTAAGTTTTTCAATTATTTATTTGATAGAGGTATCTATCCTGAAAGTTGGACTGAGTCAATTGTCCTTCCATTGTACAAAAAAGGTGATACTAAGAATACCAATAATTATAGAGGAATTTCCCTGTGTAACGTATGTAGCAAATTATATAGCGCCGTAATAAATAGGAGACTCCAGGAATGGGTGGAGGAACACAATATTACAGGAGAATTTCAAGCCGGATTTAAGCGGAATTGCACTACTGTGGACCATATGTTTACGTTAATGGCTTTCATACAGAAACAATTTTGTTTAAATCGCAAATTATATGTTGCTTTCATTGATTTTGAGAAAGCCTTTGATTCTGTCAATAGAAGTATACTTTGGCCTATTTTATTGAAAAATGGAATACGTGGAAAAATTTATAAATGTATTATGAGTATGTATGATTCTGTAAAGGCAAGGGTGCGATGTGGTGCTGCTTTATCAGAATACATCAATTGTACATCTGGGGTTAAACAGGGTGATATTTGTAGTCCAGTTTTGTTTTCTTTATTTGTTAATGAATTGACAGAGGAAGAAATTAAAAATGGAAGACACGGTGCAACATTCATAGGCGATGTTTTGGAAATTTTCATTCTTCTTTTAGCTGATGATGTAGTATTAATATCAGAAACAGTAATAGGGTTACAAAGTCAGTTGAATAGTCTACAACGAGCCGCTGCTGCTTTGCAACTAAAAGTGAATATGGGTAAAAGTAATATAATTGTATTTAGAAAGGGAGGTTATTTGTCTGTAAGAGAAAGATGGACCTATAACGGAACTATAATGCCCATTGTGAATGTATACAAATATTTAGGTATTTATTTTTCTACACGTTTGAGTTTTACATTTGCATGTAAAAACCTTGCAAGTAGAGCAAAAAATGCATTGTTATATGTCATGAAGAAATTGTCATTAGTACAAAATGAATCTCTGAAATTATTCCTAAAAATATTTGATTCTCAGATCCAGCCTATGATACAGTACGGGGCAGAATTATGGGGTCTTGACTCTGCTGCTATACACTGTGAAAAAATTCATCTATATGCTTTGAAAAAAATTTTAGGGGTCTCCCTTCAGACACCAAATGATCTCGTCTATGGTGAGACTGACAGATACCCAGTATCGTTGCTCTCTACTGTTAAATGTATTAAGTACTGGCTTAAGTTAACACAAATGGATGAATACAGATTGCCATATAAAGCATACAAAATGTTGTTAGACTTAGATAATAAGGGTAGAAGAAATTGGGTTTCAAATGTTAGAAAGAAATTATATGAGTACGGTTTTGGTTTTGTATGGCTAAATCAAGGTGTTGAAGATGTAAATGTTTTTATTCGTGTGTTCCGCGAAAGATTGGTTGATTGCAGATGGCAAAGTTGGAATTCTCATATCCAGGACAGTGACAGATTTAAGCTATACAGAATAATCAATAATTTGCATAATGTTCCAATTTATATGCGTATGCATATTGCTAGAGGTTTGAAGTATTTAATGACGAAATTTAGGTTCGGTGTCTCTGATATTTTTACTCATCAGTATCGTTATAGGCAGTCAAACATTTGTAATTTGTTATGCCCATTATGCAAAGAATCAACTGAAGATGAGGTCCATTTTGTGCTTAGTTGTCCAGCATTGAGAAATATTAGAGAACGATTAATTCCACTCAAATTTTATAGACAGCCTTGTTTATTTAAATTAATTTTGTTATTGTCGTCTACGAACGAAACTATTGTACAACATTTTGCTTTATATTTGCATAGAGCTTTTAAACAACGCAATGCTTATGTAACGTAATTTTTCTTTGTAGTAATATGCTACTTAATGTCAATTCCATGTGTACCCCCTTCTAAGGGGCTATGGCCTATATGAATAAAACATCTACATCTACATCTCTTGAAATATATATATATATATATATATATATATATATATAAAACAAAGTTGAAAAACAACACCTATTTTGTTAAACAAAAACAAACAAAAAAAATCTGAATTTTCGCTGCCACTCGGCAGCTTGGTCACAGACTACACTGATAACAGGTAACGTAATGCTATTTTTACGTCATCCTTCTGAGTATATATATATATATATATATATATATATATATATATATATATATATATATATATATATATATATATATATATATATATATATATATATATATATATCCCGATGGTGCCATGATCTTCCTCCAACACATACTCTGCCGTGCCGATCGTGGTCAGGGAGACGAGTGCTGACGAGGTATCGATGGTTTCAAGCTTCCGTCCTTCCACTCACGACGGGTAGGTCACAGTACAATCAGATTACTTTGGCAGCGTTCAGTAATATATACTTGAATTAGGAGCCCACTGATTCTATTCTCGCTCCATACCCTCTAGCCCTCTTACCCACACACACACCCCCCCCCCCCCTCCCCACCCGCCCCCTAACACCCTCACTCCACCACTCTCTTCTGAGAAGGTGATTGCTCCGTCGCCGACCCAGACAAACTGGCGTAGACATACGTTCACCTATCTCTTTCTCTGCACCAAAGGATCGGGAAGAGAACCCGGCTAACGATATTGAAAGAAAGGGAACAACAATCTCCTCTCACACGTCTCTCCTCCCCCCCTCCCCCGCTCCCCCTCCACTTTTCATTTGTTTTTTTTTTCTTTAAAAAAAACTCTTTTCTATAATTTTCAGTTACACAAGCTAACGACATTGAAAGGAAAAGAAGAACAATCTCTTCTCACACGCCCCCCCCCCCCCTCCCCCCCCCTACACCTCCCTTCCCGCCCCCCCCCCCCCCCCGCCCCCCCACATACTTCTCTTTTTATTTTATTATTATTATTATTATTATTATTATTATATATATATATATATGTGTGTGTGTGTTGGGTTTTTTTGTGTGTTTTTTTGTTTGTTTTTTTCCAGTTCACTTTATACAGTCAGCTTATGAATGGAGAAAATGGACATGTTGTTGTGATCAACCATCGTGGTTGTCTATTTACATCAACGTATCCCTACTGTGAGACACACCAACAGACATGTACCAGGGAGACAGGAGAAGGACGGACTGTGTGACAGGTTGAAAAAACAAAAAAAACAATAACAAAAAAAAACCAAGCACACACACAGAGCAGAATACAGCCTAAAAAAAAAAGAAGAAGAAAATATATGGCGTATTTAATACACACACACAGAACCAAACCAAAAACTATAGCGTAAAAACAAGGAAAACAACAACAACAACAACAATATACATAGCGTATTTTTAGCCGTTAAGCCGTTGTTTTCTTCTTTCTTTCCATTCTTCGTTATTGAACAACTCGGACTGATGCAGACACCTATTTTGAAGCCAGTGGTATATACCTCTACCTGTCTGGCAAAGACACCTTGTCTTCTTTATATATATATATATATATATATATATATATATATATATATATATATATATATATATATATATATATATATATATATATATATATATATAATTTGTAAAATAGATATTCGGTAATGTTCTATATTTTTACTGTATCTGTTCTGAATGACCAGAAAAAATCAAATCATTTCCGCTGTTGTTTTGTGCAATAGTACCTGCCAAAATGAAAAGAAAAAAAGAGTCCCAACGTCATACAATATCTACCACATGGTACGCACTTGCGCGCGCGCCCTCTGTGGCTATGTGGGTGACAAATGAAAAGGCATTCTGAATTCAGCACGTGCGTATCTGATTTGATGCTTCACCTTACAACACACACACACACACACACGCACACACACACACACACACACACACACACACACACACACTTCACATTGGATATATCATCATCATCATCATAATTCTTCTTCTTCGTCGTCGTCGTCGACTTTGTAGCAGTAGTGGTTGTAATAGTAGTAGTATGATAATTGCTACTGGTGTCATCGTGATGATGATGTTTGTAACAAAACTGACGTTCAGAAAGCCGAGTGCTATCGTGAGCACGCCCTCCCCCACCCCACCCCACCCCTCCCGTCCCCCTCTCCCACACACACCCATCCCTCCACACGTACCCTTCCCCCCCCCCCTCCTCCCCCTCTTCCCCCTCCTCCATACGCAAGTCCCTGATGAGCACGCGAGACACGCACTGATGTCATGGACACTGACTGGAGCCTGTTAAAACATGGGCCCTACAGGCCCTGCAGGAATGTCTTGGCACAGTGCAAGGAGGGAGAAGGAGGGGCAGACAGAGGAAGAGATGGGAGGACAACATCCCAGAATGGACGGGCTTGAGGTTGAGCGGTGCGATCAGGAGAGGATTGGAGGATGCTGGTTGCCAGATCACCTGTGGCGCCCCAACGGTCCATAAGACTACGGGATAGGTGAAGGTGAAGGTGAAAACAAGGGAGCAAGGGAGGTCATCCTGAAAGCTGGCCAATGGAGAGAGAGAGAGAGCGAGTGGTCCTGTTCGCGTTGCCTTGCCTTCAAGGGACACGACTGCGCGTAGCTCGGAGCGTTTTATAGTTACCTCGTCTGACCTTCCAACCTTCTTGTGTCCCTTGACTTGACCTCTCGTGAATCCTCCGTGACGATATTTCATAACTTCTATGGGCACTCCTGTAATAGGCATCTTTCGTTCTCTGCCTTGCACAGCAGTCAACGTCTTCGGATAAAGCTGTTCTTCCCTCGGAGCAATTTTTAAATCGCCTTCACGATGCATTCACACACCCCTCCCCTCACCCCTATTTCTTTCTTTCTTTCTTTCTTCTTCTTTTCGTTGCCGTGGACTTTATTTTCATATTATCTATCAACAGCCTCGTAACGTGCACCCTTTGTTCTATGTTGTACACAGAATTGACGTCTTCAGACAGCTGTGTTCTTCCCTTATGATCAGACAAGATGCCATCACTGTGCACTTATTTTCATTTTCTTGCCGCCTCTTTGCCCACGTCCTGTATTAACAACCTCGTAGCAGATACTCTACCTTCTCTGTGTTGCACAATAGTTAAGGTTTTCAAAGATCTTCGTTTCTTCCCTTGCGCTCTCTTGTTTGTTGTTGTCGTTTTTGTTTTTTTCCATACGCCAGGTGCATGCAGTACATGTGACCTCTCTTTAACTCACTCAGTACGGCCAGTCCTCTCTTCTCCTCTACACAGACCCCTCGGATGTCCAGTGGGTGTCTGAATGACCCAACCTTTAGCTTCCGTCGTCAGAATTGTGGTATTCTTTGTCAACATTCACGTCTTCAGTATAAGAGCCTTCCGCTTGCAATATTTTGATGATGGTAATTGGGGTGAAACACTGTTAACGTCGTCTCTTTCGCCGTTCGTATTGACAGAGTTAAAGTTTTCAAAGATCTTCGTTTCTTCCCTTGCGCTCTCATGTTTTTTTTGTTTTTTTCCATACGCCAGGTGCATGCAGTACATGTGACCTCTCTTTAACGTCCCATACCAACTACTGCGTAAAACAAATAAATAAACAAATAAATAAAATGACATCCAAATGAATTAGCATAAAAACAAACCTAAAAATGCACAGATATATGTTGTTGTTTTTTTCTTTTCTTTTTTTTTCAATGAAACAACAACAGCATACAAAGGAGTAGATGCACAGATGAACAGAAATAAGTACAGTCATGAAAAAATGATGATTGATTCCGTTTTCATTATTACTTCTTTTTTTTTAAGGAGTTAAACAAAACAATAGAAATGATGATACCGAAAATGCACTGTTTGATTGTTTGTGTATTCGATTATTTATTTGTTATTTATTTATTTATTTATTTATTTATTTATTTATTTATTTCTTTATTTATTCTATTACTTTTATTATCATTTCATTTATTTATTGCTTTGTTAATTGTTTATTTAATTTTCTTTTTTGCTTGCTCATTTATACACACACACACATATATATATATATATATATATATATATATATATATATATATATATATATATATATATTCTTTTTTTTAAGGGAGGGGCGGGGAGGGGGCTGGGGGCTGGGGGGGGGGGGGGGGGGGGGGGGTGCAAACGCATTTCGTTGCTCTCTACTTCCCAAGACCACGTTGAAAGGAAAAGAGAGACAGACAGACAGAAAGACAGACAGACAGAAAAACGAACAGACAGACAGGAACACAGGCATACAGATCTAGATTCATTTCTTTTTCTTTTTTTTCTGCAGGTTGTTGTCATTTCTTTTCAATCCATTCTCTTTGGTTGATAGTATTTCTTTTGTTTTTGTTTATTTGTTTTTGTCCTCCGACCCATTTCATTGTCCAAGCAAAATCAAGCACCATAGGTTTCGGTTTCCTTCGAAAATTAAAATTACATCCTCAAGACATCGGAAGGGGAAAAGGAGCAGAAGGCAAGGAACAGTTGAAATGAAAGAAATAATTAAAGAAGATATCAGATAGCGGGGGCTGTGACAACGGTGTGTGTGTGTGTGTGTGTGTGTGTGTGTGTGTGTGTGTGTGTGTGTCGGTGTGTGTGTGTGTGTGTGTGTGTGTGTGTGTGTGTGTGTGTGTGTGTGTCGGTGTGTGTGTGTGTGTGTGTGTGTGTGTGTGTGTGTGTGTGTGTGTGTGTGTGTGCGTGCGCGCGTGCGCGCGTGTGAATATAATTGTGTGTGTGTGTGTGTGTGTGTGTGTGTGTGTGTGTGTGTGTGTGTGTGTTTGCTGACAGACAGAGAAGACAGAGAGTGTGTAAGAAAATCAAAAGATAAATAGAAAGAAAGAGACAGAGAGAGAGACACACACACACACACACACACACACACACACACACACACACACACAGAGAGAGAGGCAGAGAGAGAGACAGAGACAGAGAGAGAGACAGAGAGAGAGAGAGAGAGAGAGAGAGACAGAGAGAGAGAGAGAGAGAGAGAGAGAGAGACAGAGACAGAGGCAGAGAGAGAGAGAGAGAGAGAGAGAGAGAGAGAGAGAAGGTGAGACAGACAGAGAAGATAAGACAAAACATTCGTTTATTTGTTAGGCCTCCGGCCTGTAACAAAATATTGAGCCAGGAACAAAAATATTCGATAACGAATAAGATAGTGTGGACAATAATGCACACGCGTCACTTACACACGCATAACCACAGACACACGCACACGCGCGCACAAACAAACAAACACACACACACACACACACACACACACACACACACACACACACACACACACACACACACACACACACACACACACACACACACACACACACATTATCTCTCCTTCTCCATCCAGTGAGAGGAAGACTGAGACAGAAAGACGGACACACAGAGAAAAACAAAAAGCAAAGAAAGAGATGGAAATAAACAAGAAAAATGAATAAACGAGTTGGAAGATTAATGGCGAGACGAACAAAATAAACAGACATATGGAAAAAACAACAACAAATGGATGGGGAAAAAAAAAAAAAAAACGGATCAGAAATTGGGAAACCACACGTTTTTATCTCACGTCGTCACCAATCATTAAAAACAAAACAAAAAAAAAAAACCAAAACAACAAACAAACAAACAAAAAAAAAACAGAGAAAAATAGGTTGCAAACCCCTCTGGCGGGGAAAAAAAAGAGAAAAAAAAAAAGAAACGACAGTAACATAAGGATGGCGATAATTAGAAAGAGTGGGCCTGACCTTTTGGGCTGGGAATCCAGCATTGTGCGTTGTAACTACCTCATTTGATTCGAGGCAGCTGCGTTTTTTTTTTTTTTTTTTGTTTTTTTTTTTTCAGTCAGGCTAGGACCCCGACAGACCTCCTTTTATTTTTTTTTCTTCATTTATTTGTTTATTTTCCTGTTGCCGTCTCAACACAAACAACATTATTGCTCTATTCGCTTTTTATCATTATAGCGGTTTTCCTTTTAATGCTGTAATGGTGATGATTCTCAAGCATGAGGTCAGTGTTGATGTTGTCGACGTCGTTGTCATTGCTAATGCCGTTGTTGACTGTCGCCACCGCTTGCTACTGTTGCTTATTGACGAATCCTTATTGGTTGTGGTTGGTAGTGATAACTGTGTGATGTTTTGCATTACCATCATCATCATCATCGAGACCGACTGTGTCCTCGGAACTGGCGACAATCATCGAGATTACGATGGCGATGTTGTGAATGATGACAACGATGATGATGTGAATGTGGAATGCTGACAGAGACGATGTATGTTGCTGGAAGCGCGTTGTGTGTCTATGTATGAGAAACTTTTGTCTTCGTGTGTGTGTGTGTGTGTGTGTGTGTGTGTGTGTGTGTGTGTGTGTGTGCGTGTGTGTGTGCGTGCGCGCGCGTGTGTGTTCGTGTGTGTGTGTGTGTGTACATTTGCACGCTTTTGTCAATATGTATGCATGTGTGGATTCGCGCGGGTTCGCTGAGCGTATAGCTCATTCAATTTTCTGCTTTTAGTTCGTTCATTTTCCTTCTGCATTCACCTCCCTTGACACTGTCTTTCCGTACGTGTTTACTTTTTTTTTTGGTTTCTTTATTGTTATCATTTTATGTCATATTTGTGACAAAGATTTACACGAAAACCTAAGACACTCTCTCGAGGTCTGGTCAGCACGTTTAGTTCACCCGACGGTGAGTCATCTGCATCTTTTTTTTTTTCTTTTTTTTTTCTTTTTTTTTCTTTTTTTCCCCCTTTTTGACTCGCTTGTGTAAACAAAGTGAGTCTATGTTTTAACCCGGTGTTCGGTTGTCTGTTTGTGCGTGTGTGTGTGTGTGTGTGTGTGTGTGTGTGTGTGTGTGTGTGTCTGTTTGTCTGTGTGTCCGTGGTAAACTTTAACATTGACATTTTCTCTGCAAATACTTTGTCAGTTGACACCAAATTTGGCATAAAAATAGGAAAAAATTCAGTTCTTTCCAGTCATCTTGTTTAAAACAATATTGCACCTCTGGGATGGGCACAAAAACATAAATAATGAAGCCTAATTATATGCAAACTGTATTTACTGTTATATTTATATTTTTTGTATTCTCTAAACTTGGCACTTTGATCTGATATTCTGACCCAACAACAAGAGCAGTCATTATTATCATTTTTTGGTCAAACAGGAACTTCTTTTGCTAAGCATGGAAGTTTTATTCATTTTGCAAACGTTTTGGTGCAGATAGTAAAAAAAAGGAAATTACTCTGTAATTAATGCTATGGGACTTAATTTGCTTTAAACTGATCTTTCTCATCTTAAACATTACATTTTGAAATTATACTCAATACATAAAAAGCTTGTGTGTTTTACTCTCAGTCACAAGTGAGTCTTGAAGGCCTTGCCTCTGTTGTTTCTATTCTTCTTCTGGTGTAGGATGTACGGATCTGTCCGTACACACTGAAAGCACCTTGAAACCAAAACTGAATCTGAAACAAATACTATGTTGGTGATGCGGACCGTTGATGTAAATTATTGTTGGTCGTACCATCGTTGTTTATTATTATTATTATTATTATTATTATTATTATTATTATTTTGTCAGAGGTGGTCACTGTCAGTGGCTGCCTGGCCTTTGTGTTGCTACCATTCTTGTCCTTTGGTTATCGTTTCGTTGTCACTGATCAATACTTCCGAGCAGCTTGTATTGTTGTTGTTGTTGTTGTTGCTGCTGTTCACACGCCCCTTCACACACACACACACACACACACACACACACACACACACACACACACACACATACATATATTTTCATCTTCTGGGCTTTCGCCACACAATGGGCTAGAAGTTGCTACGTCTGAATCAAACCATCTTCTGTTGGCAATCAGTCCAAGTGCTCTCAATCTGAGAGAGAGAGAGAGAGAGAGAGAGAGAGAGAGAGAGAGAGAGAGAGAAGGCGATAGAAAGAGAGAGGGAGGGAGAGAGAGGTAGAGATAGGGTAAGAGAGAGGGAGGAGAGAGAGGGAGGGAGAGAGAAGAAGAGGGAGAGGGAGAGAGAGATAATGAGACAGAGAGACAGATACATGGACAGAAACAGAGGGACAGAGAGAGGGAGAGAGAAAGAGAGAGAGAGGGGAGGGGGGAGAGATAGAGTTTTTATTGTTGTTGGAGTTTTAACGACCTATTGGCGCCTACACCCTTAAGGTCAAGTTTGTTCTTTATTGTTGGTGTTGCTGTTTATACACACACACACACACACACACACACACACACACACACACACGCACGTACACACACGCGCTCACGCACTCACTCACACACACACACACACACACACACACACACACACACACACGCCACAACCACCACAACCACCACCACCACCTCCTCCACACTTAAAAATACACGTGCCATCGACAGTGACTGGCAACAATGAAGGCACAGGGAAAAAAGGGGAGAACGATGACCGTCTCGCACACCCAGCAGTTTGACTGCAGGAGCCAGAAACATCTGTCGCTGTTGACAGCCCATCAGGGTTTACAGACTGCATGGGAGAGAGAGAAGGGGGGGGAGGGGGTAGGGTGGGGGGGTTGGGGGGGGGTAGAGAGAGAGAGGGAGGGAGAGAGAGAGAGAGAGGGAGAGAGAATGAGAGGGAGAGAGAGAGAGATGGGGGAGGGAGAGCGGGAGAGAGAATGAGAAAGAGAGGGAGGGAGAGAGAGAGAGAGGTGGGGGAGAGAGAGAGAGTGAGGGTTGGGGGGGGGGGAGGGCGGAGAGAGGGAGAGCGATGGGGAGAGAATGAGAGAGAGAGAGGGAGAGAAAGGGGGAGGGAGGAGGAGAGGGAGGGCGAGGGAAAGAGAGAGGGAGAGAGATGGGGGAAAGGGAGAGGGAGGGCGAGATAGAGAGGGGGGAGAGAGAGGGGTTGAGAGAGAGAGAGGGATAGAAAAAGAGGGAGAGAGAAGGGGGGAGAAAGAAGAAGAGAGGGAGACAGAGAGAGGGAGAGAGTGAAAGAGAGAGAGAGAGCTTTTATTGTTGGTGTTGCTGTTTACACACACACACACACACACACACACACACACACACACACACACACACACACACCACAACCACCACAACCACCACCACCACCTCCTCCACACTTAAAAGTACACGTGCCATCGACAGTGACTGGCAACAATGAAGGCACAGGGAAAAAAGGGGAGAACGATGACCGTCTCGCACACCCAGCAGTTTGACTGTAGGAGCCAGAAACATATGTCGGTGTTGACAGCCCATCAGGGTTTACAGACTGCATGGGAGAGAGAGAAGGGGGGGAGGGAGTAGGGGGGGGGGGGGGGTAGAGAGAGAGAGGGGGGGAGGGAGAGAAGGAGAGAGAATGAGAGGGAGAGAGAGATGGGGGAGGGAGAGCGGGAGAGAGAATGAGAAAGAGAGGGAGGGAGAGAGAGAGAGAGAGGTGGGGGAGAGAGAGAGAGTGAGGGTTGGGGGGGGGGGAGGGCGGAGAGAGGGAGAGCGATGGGGAGAGAATGAGAGAGAGAGAGGGAGAGAAAGGGGGAGGGAGGGGGAGAGGGAGGGCGAGGGAAAGAGAGAGGGAGAGAGATGGGGGAAAGGGAGAGGGAGGGCGAGATAGAGAGGGGGGAGAGAGAGGGGTTGAGAGAGAGAGAGGGATAGAAAAAGAGGGAGAGAGAAGGGGGGGGGGAGAAAGAAGAAGAGAGGGAGACAGAGAGAGGGACAGAGTGAAAGAGAGAGAGAGAGCTTTTGTTGTTGGTGTTGCTGTTTATACACACACACACACACACACACACACACACACACACACACACACACACACACACACACAAAAACAACAAAACCAACCCAACCCACAGAGCTCCCGACAGAGAGAGAGAGAGAGAGAGAGAGAGAGAGAGAGAGAGAGAGAGAGAGAGAGAGAGAGAGAGAGAGAGAGAGAGAGAGTGACATACTGACAGACAGATAAAGTTAGACAGGCAGGCAGAAAGACAGACACAGACACAGACAGAGGCAATAACAAAAATAAAAACGTAAGCAAAACTAGGCAATACGGATTGTAGACGAGGGGAAGAAGAAAACGTCAAGAAATCGAGAGACACAGAGAGAGAGGGGGGATCAAGGGGATGGTCGGGGCGGGGTGGGAGGTGGAGGGAGGGGGGGCTAGAAAGGGGGGGGGGGGAGGGGGTTAGGGGGCGATGAGGTGAGGCACAGACACACACGTACACACGCAGACAGACACACAAAACGAGACTCAGCAGGTGAAAAGAAGAGAGCAGTCTGTAGGAAATGTCACTCCCAGTGTCCCTGGATCTCATGTCGAATGCAGACGGCGAACATCTCCCTAAAGTCTGAGGGGGTCAGCGGGTGAAGGGAGATTAGTGGTGGTGGTGGTGATGGTGATGGTGGTTGTGGTGTGGTGTGGTGTGGTGTGGTGTGGTGTGGCGAGAAAGTTGTGATGTGGAGAGAGGGACGTGGGGCGAGACAGAGACATAGAGAGAGAGAGAGACAGAGAGAGAGAGACAATGAGAGAGAGAGTGAGAGAGAGAGAGAGAGAGAGAGAGAGAGGCAAAAAGAGATAGAGATAGAGACAGTGATACAGTCAAATGGGGAGATATTGACATTTACACACACACACACACACACACACACACACACACACACACACACACACACACAGACACACACACACAGAGAAAGAGAGAGAGAGAGAGAGAGAGAGAGAGAGAGAGAGATACGGATACGGATACGGATAATGTATTCATGTATAGGCCATTGCCCCTCAAGAAGGGGTACATACACATGATCATGTAAGAAAAGCAACAAAAAAGCAACAACAACAACAACAACAATAACAACAACAAAAAAAGCAGTCATATCATCAAGAACAAACTTCAATATTCTAAGACATCAGAGAGAGAGAGAGAGAGAGAGAGGCAAAAAGAGATAGAGACAGTGATACAGTCAAATAAAGAGAGATTGACAGTGACAGAGAGAGAGAGATAGACAGATAAATCGAGAGGCAGAGACAAAGACAAAGACATAGAGAAACATCGACACATATACACACAGTCAAACAGGCAGGCTGGTTGCGAGAGAGAGAGAGAGAGAGAGAGAGAGAGAGAGAGAGAGAGAGAGAGAGAGAGAGAGAGAGAGAGAGAGAGAGAGGGAGGGATAAAAAAAGACAGAGGAGAAACACATCAAGGCAACACAAGGGAAAGATGAGACACAGGCAGACAGACAGAACCAACCCGCACGCACGCACGCACACACACACACACACACACACACACACACACACACACACACACACTCTCCCTGTGTTTACAATAAATGGTACTATAATCAGATATACACAATTCGTTAAATTTTTGGGAGTCTATCTTTCTTCAAAACTTTCGTTGAATTATCATATTGACTATATATTAAACAAAGCAAGAATTTCCTTAAAATAATTTGTAAACAGCACTGGGATCAAGATACCAAAGCGTTAATATCTCTCGCTACCTCCCTCGTACGTTCACGCTTGACATACGCTCAAGAGACATTTTTCACTGCCCCACTGCATTTGTTAAAGCTGCAAAGCATTGATTGTAAGGCTTATAAACTCGCTCTATTTGTGCCAATTCTTACGTCTAATTTAGGACCTTACAGAGAAGCAGGTGTTTTATCTCTTGATGAACAACGGAAAGCCTTAGCCGCGAAATTCGTTATCAAATCTTCCGCATATGAAACCTTTTGCAAAGAAGAAGCTAATTTGAGTTCACAAAAAAAAAAAAAAAAAAAAAAAAAATTGCTAAAAGAGCTAAGACGATACAGTCTATGACATCCATTTATACATTTGCATCTGATATCATTAGTGCCACTGAATCAAAAGACTAGCAAATCGCTAAAATACCTACTTTTTCACCAGTCCCTGAATGGAAGCAGTCTAAAGCTACCGTCGACATAGATTACACAGATTTATCCAAGAACCAGTTACCATTTCTGTTAAAATCTAAAGTACTCTCTCATATGGAAAATCAATATTCAAATCATCTAAAAATATACACAGATGGATCTGTTGTGGAAAATGGTAATTCAGGAACGGCTTTTGTAATTCCTTCATTTAGAATAGAAAAAAAAATACTATATTGATAGACCATATTCCATTTTCACAGCTGAAATTATAGCCTTACTTATGGCCTTAAAATATATATCAGACATTCCGAAAACTGTATGTGATGTTTTGTTATGCGTAGACCCGAAGTCGATATTATAAGCTATTGATTCTCCAAATCTAAAGAAGCGACTTGAGATGACAGTGGAAATAAAACATATTATTCATCAACTGACAAAACAGGGCATTAATATAACCTTCTTCTGGATACCTTCACACTGTGGAATATCTTCTAATGAGTGGGTAGACCAAGCTGCTAGAAAAGCAGCACGCAATTTCGAAGGCGCAATGCAACTTGACATCCAGTTAGATCTACATGAATGCTGGAGTAGTATAGAAAATGTATCCAGAAATCGGTTTAAGAAATTGCTTATAGATTCAAATAATCAATATTACCAATATTGTTTAAACACAATGAATGCGGCTAATCCCAAAGATTTTATAAATCTGACACCAACATCACATTCAAGGCAAATTACAAGTCTAATGTACATAATTCGTCCAAATGCCTTTCGTACAAAAATTTATTAAAATGTAAAATGTATGTGCGGTAAACAAATAATTGTAAGCTATCTACTCATTCTTTGCCCAATCATAAGACAGTTAATTCCAAAAGATGTAGCTGATGGCCTTTCTACCAATATTCCATTATCCACTGAAAACATTTTCAATGATTATTCATTGCTTAGAAAGTATTCGGAAATTTTAAACTCCAGTCCAGTTTGTATCCTTCTTTGATATGTTTTAATTAATGTCGTTTTTTTACATTTACATTGTTGTCAGCTAATACTTGTTGATGTGCATACACATATTCTCCCTCCTATGACACCTCATTCATTACACACCACAATCTCTTTAACTTTGATTTCTCATGATATACTTTTCCTCTAATATATATATATTATTAGCACTTTCTCACACTAATATTCACATGCATTCCCTTTCTTTCATCCACAACTACTCCTCTTTCCGTCCAATAACACTTGTAGTGAATAGACGTTAAACTGAAAATCACACACACACACACACACACACACACACACACACACACACAAGAGACAGACGCAGACCGATAAAGAGGAAGGCATAATGGAGCAACAAATGAAAACATCGCAAGAAGGGGATCAGAGACAAACAGGCAGGCAGACACACGAGACACAGAAGGTGAAAGTACAGTGTTCTCTGTAGGCAACGTCACAGCCTGTATTCCCCCACCCCCGTTCACAAGCTGTGGATTTCAGATGTCGAACCTCTCCGTTAATTCTGAGGAGGTCAGAGGGTGAGGGGAGATTAGTGATGGTGTGGTGAGAAAGAGAGAACAGACAGACAGAGACAAAGAGAGACAGAGAAAGACAGACAGACATATATATATATATATATATATATATATATATATATATATAGAGAGAGAGAGAGAGAGAGAGAGAGAGAGAGAGAGATGATTCATATAAGGCCATTGCCCCCCATGAACGGGGTAAACAGTGTACAACAATATAGTATCTGCATTTGACTAATAATCATAATCTTTATCCTAATGAGTTCAGCAATCATGAAGTCATTACCGATCGCAACTGGAATGCTTTGTATAAATAAATGAGAGAGAGAGAGAGAGAGAGAGAGAGAGAGAGAGAGAGAGAGAGAGAGAGAGAAATCGAAATGGAAACTTTTTTTATTGAGGGAAAAGGAATAGGCACTTATCGGCCTGTTTTCATCCTACCCTCGTAAAGAAAACGTATAAACTAACCTAGGAAATACAAGAAGACTGTACAAAGAAGGGAAAAAAAACCCACTTTGCGTGGCAACAACAACAAGAACAATAAATGGCATAGAAAATACACAGTTCCCCACAAAATAACATTGCTTTTGCGTGAAGGAGAGAGGGAAGAAGAAGGTAAGAGAGGAAGAGATACGAGGAAGGAAAGAGAGGAAAACTGTTGAGAGAGAGA
Organism: Babylonia areolata; assembly: GCF_041734735.1. Lineage (NCBI taxonomy): Eukaryota > Metazoa > Mollusca > Gastropoda > Neogastropoda > Buccinidae > Babylonia > Babylonia areolata. The sequence continues at coordinate 11,552,919 of NC_134899.1, forward strand.
GAGAGAGAGAGAGAGAGAGAGAGAGAGAGAGAGAGATTTCCCCCCAGAAAATAACATGTTTGAATTGTGAATGTTGAATATTGTGGCTCTCAACCGTGTGCTAGTGGGTTTCTGTCGGACTGTCGTGATGGATGGCGGATGTAGCTGGAAGCCAAGATATCCATCTTCTCTTGGCTTTTAGTACTGCCGTTCTTTTGGAGGACGGTGAAGGTATATATGTCTTCAGGAAATATCGATCTTCAACGTGTTTCATGTGTCCTGGGAATATCGACCGTCTATCTTTTTTTGTGTGTTTGTTATCATGATTATTATCATTGTTATTGTTGTTTTTGTCCGTTTATTCATGTGTTTACTTATTAATTTGTTTGTTTATTTATCTATTTAATTATTTATCTATTCTCTATTTAATTATTTATCTATTCACTTACTTATTTAGTTGTTTTTGCCCAAGGGTTGCTTCTTTTCTCTTATCTTGGGGAAATATTCTTTAGATCGAAAATGAAGTCAACACAAAACTTTTCTTTATTTTTCTCTATTATATATATATATATTTTTTTTTTTTTTTTTTTTTTTTTTTTTTTTTTTTTTTTTTTTTTTTTTACTACATGTATCAACCACCGTATGATTTATTACAATATTGCGAAAATAATTATAGAGAAGCACGGGAGTAAAGAAAATCTTCTTTTTATTTAACTGAGACTGATTCGCAACAGATGTTTGTTCGTTTGCTTTCACATGTTTCTAACAGACCTTACCATTTTTCCCCTCTGTGCAGAACAACATCGTCAGGGGCAGGTGGTAGTCAATATTTTTGCTTTCTCCAACAGCGCACACTGGTTGTCAGAAGCGACGAACTGAATGTCCCCAACAATGCCTATTTTCTTCCCTCACCCCGCGCTGGTACACAGCACGTTACACCCGGAGAAGGGGGTGAGAGCTGGGACTCGACACAGGCGGATAAGGGAGAGGAGGAAGAGGAGGAGGAAGAGGTATTAGAGAGGATGTGCAGACCCTCTGATTTTTCGTGGAAGTTCGCCGGTTATTTTTAGCGTGAACCGCGTGCGCATGCGCGTCTCCATTTCCTTTTTTTTCCCCCTTCTACTTCTTCCCGTCACCGAAAGGCTAAAATTTCGTCGTGGGAAAAAAAAAAAGAAAAAGAAAAAAAAAAAGACAGGTTGTAAGAGGACAACGACGTTAGCTGTGAAGTTGTAAACTGCTGGAGAAGGAGCGAGGTACAGCTTGGTTTGTTCTTTGATCTCATAAAACATATACGTGAAAGATGCACCGTGGTTGAAAGAAAGAGGAAGGGATATCGGTATATCGTCTGCTGACATTTCCCGTTTGAAAGACACACAAAAAAACACTGTTCTGAAAATGTTTACTTGTTTTCAGCCAGATGTAATTCAGATGAGTATCTCTGTCTCTGTGTGTATGTCTGTCTCTCTTTCTCCATATATATATATATATATATATATATATATATATATATATATATATATATATGACGACGTAAGATTATAGTTGGACCAACACCAAAGTTAGAGAGCTGTATGATCAATGGTTTTCGCAAGGGGAAGTCGATTTACAGCTGAAGGACAAAGACTGAAATTTGGAGGCGAGTTTGCACTGGCTCTTAGTGCTGCAGCCTTGGAGGCTAGCTGGCCTGTGGAAACCATCCCAACACCGACTGCCCTAAAACCCTTTTGGCCGAGAGAGAGAGTGGGGATGTAACTTGAGCAAGACACTCTTCTCCACTCTTAATCAAATTCTAGCCCAGTCAGTCAGGACAGCAGATGTCTCCTCTGCTGCTCTGGTGGTCATAGTCGGACACGACTGACTATCACACACACACACACACACACACACACACACACACACACACACACACACACACACACACACACACACACACACACATATATATATATATATATATATATATATATATATATATATATATATATATATATATATTCATTCATTCATTTTCTATTAAAACATGTCCTGAA
>NC_134899.1:11557427-11574927 GCF_041734735.1 Babylonia areolata
ATATATATATATATATATATATATTTCAATGTCAATTTATTCATTTTTTTCCACTGTGCTGCATTCTCGAGTTCGATATCTCCCTTTTGTTCATTTCTACTATTTTTGTTTCTTCAAGTTTTTTTTCTTTTTACTACAACAAAAATACAACAATAACAACAACAAGAACAACAACACTAATGATAATGATATCAATCATGATTATAAATAACACTTTGAGTGTGTGTGCGCGCGCGCGCGCGCGCGCGCGTGTGTGTGTGTGTGTGTGTGTTCTCTCACAAGAACTCAATACGGGTACAAGAAAGGATGCTATTTCTCACAAGAAAAAACAAATCTTTTTTTATTTTTTTATTTCCGGGTATTAAAAGTGGTTAACAAAGACGAAACTATGTTTATCATTGATAATGACGATGCAAGGAAATGGAGGGGGTGGGGTTATTGGGAGGGGGTGTTGGAACGTCACAGATACGACATGTTTTCCGCCCTTTTCCGAGGTGGGCGAGAGTGAAGTTTTTGGCGCAGGTCTGCGTCGTGTCGGTGGAAGGGAGGCAATTGGGTTTAGACTGTCAAGAAATGCTCGCTCGAAGCTGTTATGCCCCTTGCATCGTGGGGAGCTTCTCTCCGACAGTTCTTCCATACCACTTGTGAGTTGAAATCCACCCACAGACCGCCCTCCATGCCCCCATCTCTCTCTCTCTCTCTGTCTTTATGTTTCCTCTCTCTCTGTCTGTCTGTCTCTCTCTTTTTATATGGAAGCGTGTGTGTGTCTCTGTGTGTGTGTGTGTGTGTGTGTGTGTGTGCGTGATTGTCTGTCTCTCAGTGTGTCTGTCTCTGTAATTACGAAAACGAGTTTGACCTCTTTCTCTGTATCGCTCTGTCTGTCTGTCTGTCTCTCCCTTTCTCTCTCCGTCCCTCTCTGACTGTTTCTCTCAGGGCAGAGACTTCAAGTAGGTATATCAGGAAGGGGAGCCACCGCAAACAAATCATTTTCTACGACTGAATTGTATTTTTGTAAATTGGACAATACAGACATAATTGTTGTTACCAGGCTACTGCTATGAAATGGCGGAAGGAACGTCATTGAGAGGACTTGTGTTGTTTTCACTTCCGTCCCGAAGCTTATGAGAGTGAAGGTGACCCTGGTTCACAGCACGGGTCCGATGATTTTCGCAACAGTGAGAGGGAAGCAACTGGCGTAAGACTGGTTAGTTAGGCTCGCTCGCAGCTGTTATGTCCCTTGTTGAGAGCGCGATTCCTGTATGTGCCCGTCCGTTCCACATCCCCAAACCTACCGCACTCCGCCCACTGTTTTTTTTTTTTTTTTTTTTTTAATCTAATGAAAATATTCATTCATTTGTTTCTCAGTGCTTAAAAAAAAAAAAAAAAAAAAAAAAAAAAAAAATCTCCCTCAAGGCCTGACTGAGTGCCTTGGGTTACCCTGCTGGTCAGGCATTTGCTTAGCAGGTGTGTAGTGTATGGATACTGGTTGGAACGTCTCCTTCAGTAAGTGAACTGAAGTGATTTCATTCTCTCAACTTATCCTTGTACATGTATGTTACGTCACACCTTATTTACGTCATGTTATGTGTGTGTTTAAGTACCATTATGAGTACAAGACACCTTGTTTTCTTGATTTTACGTCACACAGCAGCAGCAGCAGCAGCTCCTCCACATGTTGGGTGTAACTCCGGACACTGAACACAATACAGACTGACTCTCCGTCTTAGACATGTCAGTGACATTATTTTCATTATATTATCATTAATATTATAATTATCTTATTCATTTTTCCTTTTTGGGGGGTGGGGGTGGGGTGGGGTGTTCAATCACCTTGATTGTGAAGTATATGTAGTATATACAAATATGCAAATATTTCCCAGTAGATGGAAGGAGAGGGTGATAGAGAGGGTTTTGGTGGTTGTTTTCTTTTGTTTGTTTGTTGTTGTTGTTTTTTTTTACAAAGGGAGAGTGTGAAAAGGGGGGGGGGGAGAGAGAGAGAGAGAGAGAGAGAGAGAAAGAGAGAGAAATGGGATTAGAAGTGAGAGAAAGTTGGGCAGTGAGAGAAAGAGGGAGAGATAGAGAGAACGAGAGATATGGACAAAGACAGACAGAGACAGACAAGACAACACGAGGATATTAGGTAAGCACTGGTGTGCATTTTGCATCCAGTTCTCGCCCTAAATAGGATGCACACTACACGATTCTCAATAAAGGCAGAGGCATGGTAGTAATAATAAGATATACAGTATAAGCACACACAGACACACAGACACTCACACACACAACAACACCACCACCATAAAAAGGCACTAAGCACACACACACACAATCAGTTTTTCAGGGAACGTTCACATTTCTTTTGTAGTCTAATGTAGTATAAGTTACAGCCAAACGTAATCGTTTTAGAGCTTTATAAGTGAAGAACGCCAGATTACATGGTACATTTTCGTTTCTAGAAGACAACATAAACACAATGAATCTGCAGCAACATGGATTATGAAAACATTTAGGCTGAATATATTTCATCCCCATGTCATGAAGAGCATACCAGCCAAGCATAAAATGAATTTCATCTTCCGCACAGTCATGGCATCAGCAACATAGCATTTCATCGACTCTTCTATTATCAGATCTAGAGCAGTGATATGCAATGTCTGTGACTCCAAATTTTAGTTTTGTCAACGCACATTTAATGTATCTATTATTTACAATTTCAGTGTATGGTTCAACATGGTGAGTTAACTTAAACATTCTATACGCAGCAAATCCGCTATCAGAATATGATCATGCCAGTCCTGTCATCTACAGTCAGCAATTTTTTTTGTTTAAATCAGTGTATAAATCCTGTTATATTTCCAACGCCCTAGTTATCCCAGACATATGCAAATCCATAAGAACACAGATATGTCCGTATGCTTGTAAGCCGAGTCCTCTTCCCACTAAAGTCTAAATTATACAGTGTGGGATAACATCATAACATGGATAACAGAATATAAAGGAAAATATAACAGAAGTAACATGCGTAACATATGTATGTAGGTAAATGGAAATAAAGCAACAGTACTAAAAAAAACAAAAAAACAACAAAAACCCAAAAACCCAAAAAACAGCAACATTAGTTAACACCGAAAGAGATAAACATTGCTGCATGAGGATTGGTAATGTTTTTGAAGGTTGTTGAGCAATGGTATTATGTAAAGGTCTCTTGGATATGAAACTTTTTGTTTGCTTGTGGCTTCGTTTGTTTATTTGTTTGCTTGTTTGAGGGATAGGTGGCGATGGGTTTGGTGGGCACTACACACATATTGATACATATGTATACTCTGCTCTTCCATGAAAGAAATATCGCAAATACGAGAAAACAATATCAACCAATGCATGAAGATCAACAACGCGGTCAACCATACAAAGCCAGCTGCACAAAACAGCGTCTCCTGTCAACCGGACACGAGACAAGAAAACGATGCGTCTGAATGCGTTCAAAGCGAAAGGTGCCCGTGTTCACTGACGTTCAGAGCTGTGGCTGCACGAGGGCGCCGGCGAAGCTCGTTTCTTTGAAATAGTATCTTTCAGCTGGGCTGCTTGCCTTCACGAACACCGTGTCCCCTGCCTTCAGCCATACACACACAGAAGCAGAGCCTGTCGATTCGTAAGACCCACCCAGTTCAGTGCACATAGTCCCATTGACATGAAGCTCGGCACGAACTGTCCTCTTCTCTACCCTGCATCCAACCGTGGCACTGAAGACATACGTTCCCGGTACGCTTGCGGTGAACAGACCGGTAGTGACGTCATAGCCGTTTCCTGCGTTGTTCTCCACCTTGCTGAATAATAATCTACTCCCATAGAATGTTCTGTCCTTGTCGATGCCTGTGGCGACGAAGGACACGCCCTTGTCTGAAACATAACCTGCAGATTTCACGACGCAGATCTGACGAATGTGTTTCCTTCAAGTCACATAACACGTACCGTACCCCCCAAACCCCCTCACCCCCCACTGACCCCACACCCTCTATGTGATTCTGTCTCTTTCTATCGCGCGCGCGCGCAATACACACACACACACACACACACACACACAAACATACACATGTACACACACAAATGCATACGCACGCACATATATACACATGCATTCACAAATGCGCACACACGAAAGTACACAAATTCACTGGACCTGTTTTTTTTTTTTTTTTTTCAGAAAAAACAACAAAAAACAACAACAACAAAAAAACAAACAAAAAAACAACTGAAAACGTCATTTAAAAATCTATTGCAAATGGTCACTCACGTTGACGTAATATTTCATTCGGTAATGAACAAAGTTGTAATTTTGTTAATGTTTGAACTTGAAACTTCTGTTTCTGTGCTTTTTGATGTCTATCTATCTATCTATCTATTGTGTATGCTGCCAAAGTGGCAGTAGTGGTGATAGCAGCCACAGCAGCAGAAGTAGTAACAGTAGGAGCAGCAGCAGCAGCAGTAGTAGTAGCAGTAGTACTAGTAGAAGTGGTAGTAGTAGTAGTAAGCTCAGTAGATGTAACTGTATTAGCAGAGATATTTGTACACAATGGATGGAGCGTGGGTGTGTGTATGTATGTATGTGTGTGTGTGTGTGTGTGTGTGTGTGTGTGTGTGTGTATGTGCGAGCTTGACAGACAGAGAGAGGGAGAGAGGGGGAAGAGAGATTCACAACTTAGGCATACTCACCGATTTTCTCTCTGAGAGACTCCAGTTTCTCGTTTTGATCTTTCCTTAAGGACTTCACATTGTCGACGATTGACGCTGTTTCACTCTTTGCTTTCGTCAGCTCGTCACCCAGTGACGTAATTTTCTCTTTTTGATCAGTCGCTTCACTCTTCAATGACGTCACATTGTCGACGAGTGACGCTACTTCACGCTTTGCTTTCGTCAGCTCATCGCCCAGTGACGTCATTTTTTCTTTCTGGTCAGTTGCTTCCTTCTTCACGGACGTCAGCTCATCACCCAGTGACGTCATTTTCTTCTCAACATCAGCTTCCTTGTCTGTCAGTGCTGACATCTTGGCGTTGGCGTCGGCCACAAATCGGTCAACTCTGGCCACAAGGTCCTGAAGGGATACGTGCTTGGTGGCCTGGTCAGGCAGCAGTAGTGGTGGTATCCCCTTCGTCCTCCAAGGTTCCCATGTAAGCTTGCACGTCTGCAGCTTGCAGGGAGGTCGCTGCACCGGACTGGTCGTCGTACCTCCAAGACCAGGCCGTATCCTGACTCGCCGCCTGTTGCCGGTGACGCTCCAGCATGTCATCACTGAGCAGCGCCGCCTTCAGCTCGTTTCTCAGCGACACCACATCCAGGTCGTTCCCTGCTGACTGCGCCGTCACCGCACGCGAGACGAGGGAGCTGAGTGCGTTGACGACGGTAGTGGTGGCCGACTTCTCTGTCAGAATCTGACCTCTGTCGGCGTCCTCTCTGCAGGACACGGCGTCCAGGAGTCGGTCGCGTGACTTCCGGCCCCATGTGACGAGCTGCTCAAAGCGCGCGTGAACTTTTTGCGTCGCTTCCTGCGCGTGACGCGTCAGCTGCAGTTCCTTGCGGTCCAAGCTTCTGAGGGAGGTCTGCATGGTGTGGACCTGATATACAACACAAACTTTTTTTTTTTTTATGACCCTCTTTCTGTGCATCTTTTTTTACATCCAATATAATCTTCCGTATAAATGCGTCAAACACGGCAAAACTTACATTGTATTGTATTGTATTGTATTGTATTGTATTGTATTGTGTCAACATTTTTCTCTGTGTGGAATTTGGCTGTTCTCCCCAGGGTCAGAGCGTCGGAATTTCTTTGTTCCTTTTTCAATCTGCAAGATAATTTGTTTCCCTGTCAATGTGGATTTGTCTACAGAATGTTGCAAGGGACTAACCCCTTTGTTGCCTTGAGTTCTTTTCCGTGCGCTCATTGCACACGGGACCTCGGTTTATCGTGTCATCCGAATGCGCTTCAAACCTCAACCAACATGCATCTTAATGTCCCCGTCGTCTCCACACACACCCCTCCCCACCCCCCACCACCCACACAAAGCAAGCATTGCTTTAGTTCTCCTATTCCCGGATACATTAAAGTTATTTCCTGAGATGGGAACTGGAGGATGGGGGCTAAAGAAACGTGTGTGACATATGTAAAATTAAATAATTTATAAAAAAACAACAACAATAAAACATATACTGGTTATAAACTGTACAAAACAGAAGCTTGTGTTCGACTGAAGTAGCACACAGTGCAACAATGCCACTGGTAGGCAAACGGCACAACATAGCATAGAGCATTATAGTAGTACAGTGCTACATAATATAGCTCAGTATAGCAAAAGCAATATTGTCAATGTTTTTTTCCATTGCAATGGGAACTCATTTACAACTTAGTCTTTTGTGAAGGACGATGACTCTCAAACTAGGTGGTAAAATTGCACTGGCTCTTAGTGCAGCAGCCTTGGGGGCTAGCTGGCCCTTTGGGTACCATCCCAACGCCGACTGTCCTAAAACCCTCCTGGCCGAGAGTGTGGGGATGCAACTTGGGCAAGACACTCCCCACCATAACCAAATTCTAGCCCAAATAGTCGAGACAGCAGCTGCCTCCTCTGCTGTTCTGATGGTCATAGTCGGACACGACTGACTATCACACAGCACAACTTAGTCCACCCCACCCCACCCCACCCCACCCCCACACCTACCTGCTGCTGTGCCGAAGTCACCAGGGAAGCCATCTCCTCCCTGGCCGCCAGAGCAGCCCGAGACAGCTCCACGGTGTCGTGGCCTTCGTGCGAGGAGAACTTGCAGTGCAAGCAGATGCTCACCTGGCACTGTCGGCAGTGGAAGCACAGCACCTGGTCCCGGTGAACCATGCAAACCCCCCTCCCCCCCTCCCTCTCCTTGCCTGCCTGGCTGGGACCGATGGCGGTCACGTGGTGATCACGTGTTAACATGTCGTGATGGCGTCGGCACGCTCGGCAAACGTTCAGTCTGCAGTCTTGGCAGACGTGGGTGGCGCTTTGCTGGTTTCCTTCCTCGCACATGTCGCACAGGGGAGGGTACTCTGTCTCTGGCTCTTGGTCCACGTAGAAGTTGCTCTGAAAACAGTGGCTGGCGGCTAGTAAGTGAGAATGAATGTAGCAGTAACTGTTGAGTGCTAAACAGCAAATTACAACAACAAATAAATGAACTGATGAATGAATTGATCAAAAAAAGAAGCAAGAGTCAGGAAGGAAGGGAGGGAGGGAGGGAGGGAGGAAAAAAACTTCAGTAATCCTTCATAAAGTCTTTGGAACCGCTTTAGGTGTTTTTTTTTTTTTTTTTTTTTTTTTTTTTTTTTTTTTCCCACATGCTGATGTGTTTATTTTCGCAGTTTTACACACTGAATATCAATTTGAATTTTGTCATACATGTGATTGTATGTAGGAACGAATGACATCATACTGAAGTATACATACCGTGCAGATTATCCCTATTTTGAAACAGTCGTCATGGCTTTTATTATTAGCTGGGTAAAAGGCACTCAAAGAGCGCGTATATTATGATAAAGCATGATTGACACTTGGTATCCTAACAATACTTATTCAGATGTGCTTTGTAAGAGAAAAAAGAAAAAAAAAGTTTGTACACTATCTCTGTTTGACCTATGAATCGCCTATTCTGGATGAAGCTTCTAAATAAAATGGCAACAGTTAGGATAAAAAAAAAAATAATTAAAAGCATGGACAACAAGAAACCAACAAACTAACAAAGGAGAGTCAATGACTTCACGGTTCAATTGGAGAATGAAAGAAAACCAATAGAAGGGTGTAGTTAGCTTGACATAGTGCTGAAGTCGAAAATTATTGTTCGTTTCTCGAGAATATCAACAGATAAACAGACCATCTGATACACCGCAATTACAACTTTTTATTTCTTCTAATCTACCAGCAACCGCTTCGGTTCTGATTCGCCAGTCTCCTGATATGAACTATCAAACATTACATGATACAGGAAATATGGTAACAGCTAAACTTACAATGACTGTCCAGTTGGACATTGGCAACACTCACCATACAGTATACCCTATAAGCTGGAAGTTGGTGTAACTCAGAAATAAATGTTTGAGCACTCAAATCGATCGAACAGAAATCAACATACAAATAAAAAACAACAACAACAAACGAATCAAAATAAAAAGAAAACACCAAATTCTTCTTTTGCGAATATATTGCAATAATTTTTAACACTCACATACAGGCAGGCAGGCAGGCAGGCAGGCAGGGACACACACACACACACACACACACACACACACACACACACCTATATCTCTGTGTGTGTGTGTGTGTGTGTGTGTGTGCTGGGTAGTAGCGGAGATTAGAAAAGAGAGATAAACCACTTGCAGAAATTGCTGAAGCCAGGCAGCCTGCGCCGCGACACGCATTCATTATTCATGAGCTGCCTTTGCCCCGCCCATACGAAAGGAAAGCGTCAGTCGAACGCAGTCTCCTGAGTGATTTTATAATTTGGATTACACCTTTTTTCCCTTTTCTGTTTGCTTCATCCCACGCAGATGTCAAACTCAATTTTGTTGTGAATAACATTCCTAAATATTTATATGTATTGGTTACTTTTATTTCCCTATCACCACAGCACCATTTTTCACGAGTCGAAAGATGACCTCCATTGCGGAAAACTATAATATTGGTCTTATCGAGATTCACTGTTTGTTGTAGTCTGTCTGTTTCTTGCTTAAGGGCATTTAATTGATTTTGTAACCCTATGGGTGTGTCAGACAAGAGAACAACATCATCAGCAAATAGCATTAAGAGCAAATCTGTTGCACCAGGTATCATTTGTATTCCATGTCTCCCCTTCTTTGATAACTCCACTGCCAATTCACCGATGAAAAAGGAAAACAGCTGTGTGCTTGGCATACAACCTTGCTTAACCCCTCTTGGACACTGAAAAAAGTCTGAATAAATACCTTTGTCACGAACACATACAAGTACAGAATCGTAGATGCTTTTAACAGCCATGTAAAACTCCCGAGAGAGAGAGACAGAGACAGAGACTTAGAGAGAGAGAAAGAGCACAATACAACGGTCTGCTCGGGCAACATGAAGCATTCGTATATATATGAATTATATATATGATTATGTACATATAGATAGATTTAGATTTACATACTGATAGATCTATATGAAATTATGTATATATGTATTCATGTATGTATGTATAGACAGATGTTAGAAGAGAGACAGAGCTGAATATGTGTTTTATGTTTTGATATATATTTTTTATTTTTTTTATTTTTTTTATTTTAAGAAATGGTGATGTAAACCAGAAAGTGTGAAGAAAAAGTAGCGTTACGAAAACGCAGTTCAATGATTTATAACAGTCTCTCTCATGTGCAACATTGCGCTGGGGGAGGGGGGGAGTTGGTGGTGGGGGGAGCTGCTTTATTTTCTTTTTATATTATCTACATTCAAGCAGATGCAAACGTGCTAAAAACCAAAGCAAAAATGAATCGGTTTTCATTGTATACAGCGAATCTTACTACACGTGGGAAATTCCAGGCGTAACTTTCGCTTTACTGCAGCTGAACCGTCAGAACCGACCAGTTTCCTTCGGGTGGGGAAGGAGAGGGTGATTTACCCCCACCCTTCCGCACTGCGTGTGTGCCCCAAAACGGCTTCAGCACTGTTATAGACAGTAAGAAGGGGCCTGCCGCGAGTGGTTTATCTCTCTTTTCTAATCTCCGGTAGTAGGGTGTTTGCGAGACATTGCTTTACTCGCAGGGTGACACAGTCAGGTTTGTAGATAACAAATCACGCCACTGTTATCGTTGTGAAGGTGAGACGAATACCTTTGAACACGTTGACACAATGACAGGTGATCAGAGGTGGTTGATAGCGACACAGTCAAAATTTTCAGATGTCAGGTTCATTGCACAGCAGTGAAACAATTTACAGCTGCATCACTAGCTGCTTGGCAAGAGTCAGCCAGGGTGAGGAGTTAGGGTTAAGGGGCGTGGAGGTGGGAGTGGGGGACGGGGGGTGGGGGTGTGTGTGTGTGTGTAAAGTGGGGTGCGAAAGCACACACACACGCACACACATTATATATATATATATATATAATCAAATAAATCCCAAAGAAAATAGTTGCCCTCCTTGATTTTACTCTAAAAAATTTGTCCATAGGGATTCATTAGGACAGCATCTTTTTTTTCATACCTTTTTTGTTGTTGTTATTCTCTTCCGGGTATCTACCCATGTGCAATGATTTTCATGGAGTGGTGCCAGCAAGTCCAGGAATTTTCTGGTTATAATTAATATATAAATGAATCAAATGAGTCACGTACCTGCAAAAAAGCCACCCCTCCTTCTGGCACAGTGACAGGGGCACGACAAGCTGGACACAGAAAGGTCTTCTGATCGCTGGCACTGTCAGCTTGTCTGGCACAGCTGTCCACCTTCAGACCCGGGGCTGTGGAATCACTGTCCTCATCTTCCCATTTAGCATTTCCTTCAGCATCAGCCGATTTATCCTTTGCTTCATCTTCGGATTTAGCAGCCTCGAGCGTTGTTGCTGTGGTAACCGACGCTTCCAACGCTGTCAAACAGGGCAGGCAGAAACAGTGGTAACACGGCAAGAATTTAGGACTTCGGCCGTAGTATGGTTCCATACATAGAGTGCACGTGTACCGAAAGTCCTCGTCCTTTCTTCCGAAACCCCCGCCTGTCGCCATGTTGAAAGAATAGGTACGAAACTGCCCGCTGTTTGAAAGAAAAAAAAAAGTAGTGATAATATAATCATGCAATATTCGTAGGTCTGGACTCTATGAGTCCATGTTCGGCACATCATATAAATTATAAATGTCTCTAAGGAAAATTAGTTTATCATATTACCTTCTAAAAAAAATGCCCGAGTTGAGGGAAAATGATTTCACCGCAACAATCTTTACGCTCGGAAAACTCAGTTATTTTCTTGTGAAGGTACAAACAAGAACGGAATACTGAAATCATACTGAGTTTTCCTAGAACGTTGCACAGTCAGAGTCGCCGCGAACATTTAGACGCCATGATTAACCAAAACTTAGGCACGTAGGCTGTCTGTCACAACCACACGAACCTACCCCACTGATCGATTTTTAGATCAGTGACTTGCACGCGCAACACAGTTATATCACTCCACGCATTGAAGGCCATGGCAAAAGGTGTTTGATTCAACACAGCAGCAGGCTTACCTGACGATGAAAAAGTCTGTCAACAGGTTCTTTCAATTAAATCTAATTAATAAAACCACAATTATTGTTCGTCTCTGGCCTCCCGCTAGAAACGCCACAGCCCCGGACACTGAGTGACTGCGATAATGTGTCGTGTCTTCAAAACCGCGGAGCAGTATTCCAACAAGAAGAGGCGCTTGCAAAATAAAGCAAATATTTTGCGCAACATTTTGAGCTATGTCAGCCATATAAAAGGAAGAAGGGCAATAGCCCATGCACGGGTGCGCGCGCACATGTAAATAAACAGGTTTGCACATGATTACATACTGGCACATACACAAACACGCACAAGCGCGCGTGCACACACACAGAGAGGCACACACGCACACACACACACACACACACACACACACACACACACACACACACACACACACACACACACACACACACACACACACACACACACACACACACACACACACACACACACACACACACACACACACAATTTATTCATTTATCTATTAATTTAACTTTTTATTTCTTCCCACCCCGCCCCCCTCAGGTTTTATTTTTATCTAATCCTCTGTCGACTAACCTTCCCCTCCCCCCCCCCTTTTTTTTCTAATTCAAAGATGTATTCTTTGATTTAATTATGAATCCATTTATTTGTTTACCCCCCCCCCCCCCTCCCCTCTGTCCCCACCCCGGAAACCGTCATCAGCCACCAAGTCGGCTATCAGCTGGCGGGTGGCCCACTCCCCGATGGGGTATCGGGTTCACCACCCCTTCCACTGTGGAGGACGGGGATTTTGAAGCCTATCTTTATACCCCATATAAGCTCCTGGCACCAAGCTGTTCTTTGAGCCCATCCGGCTATGCAAAAGAAAATGAAAATCGAAAAAAAAGGGAAAAAAGAAAAAAAAAAGAAAAAAAGAAGAAGACTGTATCAAACATATTTATGACACGTGTAATATGTACGTATTTTGATATCTATTTATTCACCTTTTATTTACATGGTGTATTCGTGGTTATTAATTACTAATGTGCCCATTTTCATAGATCATCGAAAACTGACTTGTCTGTAGGTTGAGCGCTTACTTTTTTTTCTTCTCCTTCTTCTCCTTTGCGCATGTCTTCAACATGGTAAAGGATAACTAGGGAGTGAGAGACGAATGAAAGAGACAGACAGGCAAGCCGACAGAAAATATATTTGAACAACGAAAACCAATACAACCACTCAGTCAACACTAAGATATTGAACTGCATGTGGCAAGTAGATCGTCCATTGATAGAGAAGCAAATGCAAACATATAAAGAGCTGTGAGTGAATAGATGAGTATTGATTTAGAGAAAAGGGAGGAGACAAAAGTATATGTGCAGAAAAAAAGACGAGACAAAAAGAGACAAAAAAAGATTAAAAAAAAAAAAAGACAAATGAAAGACAGTAAGAAAGTGGGAGTATGGAGGCCTCCCCCTCCCCCCCCCACACCCCCACACACACATACAAAAGATAAATATCTAGATAAATATATAGTACGTGGGTACTAAATAAGTATTTCATACTTCGTTCACAGTCATCGTACTAAAATTCTCTCTCTCTCTCTCTCTCTCCACTGGTATAAGCGATTCACTGCGCCAAGCTCCAAGGATTTTACGAACACGGACACACTTGCACAACAGGCTATATACCGAATTGCCATGATTGTTACTGCAGTGTTTCCCTCCACCCCACCCCCTACCCCCAACCTTTTTGTCTTTTAATTGAACAAAGGAAGCGAAATAAAGAGACTAAATACAAATCCACATAAATTAATTTATACCGACTTTTTTAAAAGACAAAACGAAACATGAATATCGTTACTGCAGAAGAGAAGTCAAATAGCCCTAAGCAATTCTGATCCAAACATTTTGGATCGTCTTTTCTATTTTCTTTATTTGAAGGTTGACGTTTTCGTTTTTGTTTCTTCAGGATAATTCTTGTTTTTATTTTGATGTAAATGTGTGGGTGGAATGAGGGTTCTGAACTAAATTGCTTCTTCGCTCAGACTGAATAATAGATAAGCAATTGTTACTTTTCATAAGACAAAGGTGCATAATTCAAGCAATGACCATTTCAGAGGAAGGGGACAGAATTGATAAGACACTTATCTGCCAATACATTGTTCGGGAGGGTCTGGGTTCGATTCTTTTTCTCGCTCCTTCTCTCAAGTTGGACTTGAGAAAAAAAAGAAAAAAAAACCAACAAAAACCTGAGCGTCTTATCATTCGGATGAGACGATAAACCGCAAACACCGTTGACCTTTGATCTGAGATACTGTTGACACGGAGGAAGTCTGATTCGCTTATTCCAGTTCCGCCTATTCTTTGATCGTGTAGGCACACTGTAATGGCCTCTTCAGAGTTTGCCCCCCCCCCCTTTTTTTTTCCATTTCGCCTACTGAGCCGCTCTCCCCCCCTCTCTCTCTCTCAAACATAGTCATACCTCCCCATACACACACACACACACACACACACACACACATTTGTGCACATACACCACTGTCAGCTTCTATGGACACTTCAAAGTCTCTACGGGTCTTTGTATCAAACAGGGCCCAAATATCACGAGTAGCTTTTACAGGAGTGACTTCCTAACGAATGCAATACAGTTCATTTTAGGATAAAGCATTGTCAGTGTCCGAAGCGAAAGATGCGAATCCGGACCACAAATTTAGTGATGGGGCGATTCGCGAAATTGTGAATAGGGAAATGTGCGAATCGGGACGACACCAACTAACAGGCGCAATAGCCGAGTGGTTTCAGCGTTGGACTTTCAATCTGAGGGTCCCGGGTTCGAATCACGGTAACGGCGCCTGGTGGTTAAAGGGCGGAGATTTTTCCGATCTCTCAGGTCAACATATGTGCAGACATGCTAGTGCTTGAACCCTCTTCGTGTGTATACGCACGCAGAAGATCAAAATTAATATGCACGTTAAAGATCCTGTAACCCATGTCAGTGTTCGGTGGGTTATGGAGACACGAAAATACCCAGCATGCATGAACCACGACAGAGTCATCGGCAAGTCGATGTTGGTCGTGTAACGGAAAGAAGAAGAATGAATGAATGAATGAATGAATGAATAAATCTTTATTTTCCAACGGTAAAGATATTAGCACTTTGGCCGACTTACACATCTGCCGTTGTTCTAAGAGACACACGAACATGTACGCATATAAATGTAGTTATACTGAATACTTAATACATGTATAATGTACGAGTATAACACAGCGTCAAACTGAGAGACACAACATCGCTCACATCTGTACGGAACGGAAGCGGGTAACACACACACGCGCGCGCACACACACACACACACACACACACACACACACACACACACACACACACACACACACACACACACACACACACACACACACACACACACACACACACACCAAGGGAAAAACAACAACAAAACCCTAGCAGAAGTAGATGAACACTACCCACCCCTCTCTCCTCCCTCCTCCCAATGAGGCACTTCTCCCAACCTCCCTGTTTTTTGTATTGTTGCTTGGGTTTTCTGCTTTTACTCTTTCTGGTCCTAAAGACCAAAAAATACAACGAGCGGCAACAGATCAAAGTTGTTGTAGAAGTCATAGATTATCTATGAAGCCTTCAGTATGGTTTGCTGCAGTTCGTTTTCTGAAAGTTTGCAGCCGACAATCTAGGTTCTGATTTGTGCCCGCATGACTGAAAAGCCAATGTTCCAAAGGCTGTAAGTCTGGTTCCTCGGTATGGTTTGTCCATGTTTCTCTGTGTGTCTCTGTGTCGTTCTGAACGTCCTCTTTCTGTTGTATTTGCATTTGTATTTCGCTTTTTTGTTGTTGTCACAACAGATTTCTCTGTGTAGAATTCGGGCTGCTCTTCCCGGGGAGAGCACGTCGCTTCGCTGAGAACCCACCCATTTTTTTTTTTTTCCTGCGTGCAGTTTTATTTGTTATTGCTATCGAAGTGGATTTCCTACGGAATTTTGCCACGGACAGCCCTTTTTAATTCCGTGGGTTCTTTTACGTGCGCTAAATGCATGCTGCACACGCGACCTCGGTTTATCTTTTCATCCGAATGACTAGCGTCCAGACCACCACTCAAGGTCTAGTGGAGGGGGGTGGCGGGGGTGGGGGGGGGGGGGAGAGAAAATATTGTTGACTGTACCGTGATTCGAACCAGTGTGATCAGATTCCCCCGCTTCCTATGCGGACGCGTTACCTCACTCCACAAAAGGCATTTAGACTGACATTCCCGTTCTGCGTAATGGCTGAGGTCTCAGCATTCTAATGCTACCCATCTTCCTCCGCCCCTTTCCCCCCCTCGTCACCCACTCCTCCTACCCTCCCGTTTCGCATCTCCCCTTGTATCATTGATTCAACACGTGGTTTTGTTTGCCTCAACCTCAGGCCCATAACTACAAAGTAGTCGTTGGGGGAAGCCTGAGGCCCGCAGACGCAACCTCCCTTCTCCATCTGTCTCTGTCGGCAGCCGCTGGCAGCAGCTCACGTGTGTGGAGTCCGGTCCATTGTTTGATGTTCTCATGCCAGTTCTTCCGCTGTCTTCTCTTCTTCTCCCGCCCTCGATGGTGCCTTGGATGATTGTTTTGGACAAGCTGGTGTGTCGAGTGTTGTGTCCAAACCATATCAGCTTGCGTCTCTTCACAGCTGAAAGGAGAGGTTCCTGAGGTCCAGCAAGGTTCTCAATTCTGCTCCGTACATGTTCACTGGTCCTGTGCTCGATCCTTGTTTGCCTACCTGTCACAAAAGACATCTGTCTTTGGGCCTTATTTCGATTGTTATTTTGTTATGGCTTTCTTTTACTGTTTTCTCAAGAATGACAGTGGAAGTGGAGGCAACAATATCTAGAAAAATCACATAAAATAACAAGCTAGAAAAGGGGATAAGAAAAAAAAGAGGTCACTGCCATTCCAAAGTTACTTGGTTATCTCCTCAAGGCAGTGACATGTTGATGTAGATCTTACCTCCTGGCACAGTGACACAGTCATCTATTTATTGGTCACACCCTCCTTATCTTCTCCAGTTGTTACCTTCCCGCAGATGATAAAAGCTCGGGATTTGGCCGACTTTTTTTTTTTTTTTAACAGGTGATCATTCAGTTCTAGTTTTGCGTCATGTGATTTTTTTTCCCCCCCCCCGAGCGTTCAGGGATCTAAGAAAAGAGCTTCTTCCACATTTACCCTCTTACCCCCCTTATTCCTGTTATCCTGGATTATGAGGTTTACCTGTTCGCTCGAACGTTTTTGCCAATAGATTACCATTTTTCATCGCAGTTCTCTGGTACCTTCTCTTTCTTTTTGTTTGTTTTTGATGTCAATGCAAAACAACAACAAAGCAAACAAAAAAAACGAAAAACAACAACAACAACAACAACAACAAAACCTTTGTCATGAGAACGTGTGATAAACTCTCGTTTTTTTCAGTCATGTTCTCCGTGAACAAGTATCTGCCACTTGCAAGGGTTTGTGTGGGGATGAACGTGGAGCGTCATGAAGGGCTGCAGGGTTCGTGACAGAGGGTTTCAATATTCCGCTTTACAATTGATACTGACTCCAGTGATCAGAGCTTTACGACTTTCAGTGAATACTCCAAATCCGAGAACATTTTCACATCATTTTCACACATTGCTGAGGTGGAATTGGTTTATTCGAGTCTTGTACAATAGACAATCATGTTCGACCATGAACACCAGAACAGCGTAGGATGCAACAGCTGTCTCACTGCGGGCTACGAAACTCCGAATCGGCGACACAGAGCAGTGCCCCTGAAGAACAGACAGCCAGACAACAGACAACATCTGCTGCAGTCCTGCCCGCTCCACCAAGCGCTCCGAGAGAAAACCTGGTCCGACCCAATCCCAGCGGCCCGGAAGCTCTACGGAGGACTGGAGGACCTGCGACGTACTGCCGCCTTCGTCGAGGAGACGGTGGAATCCATGTGATAAATGACGAACGAGACAGCAACAACTACGGGCTAGAATTTGATTCTAGTGGTAAGAATCCTGCTCGAGTTACATACCCACTCTCTCGGTTTAGAAGAAACTTATTCATTAACTCTCTCCATACGAACGGCGAAAGAGACGACGTTAACAGCGTTTCATCCCAATTACCATCATCAAAATATTGCAAGCGGAAGGCTCTTATACTGAAGAGGTGAATGTTGACAAAGAATACCACAGTTCTGACGACGGAAGCTAAAGGTTGGGTCATTGAGACACCCACTGGACATCCG
>NC_134899.1:11579927-11584927 GCF_041734735.1 Babylonia areolata
CACGGCGATGTTGTCGTGGAAGCGGTAAGGGTCGTTGCTGTAGCACATGACGTTCTCCTCCAACACCACGGCCAGCGCTCCCCCCGCCCCGCCTACCGTGTCCCACTTCCGCCCATCGAACGTGCACGTGATGGCGCAGCTTCCGTCACACCGACCTGGAGAGGGGAGGTGCGCGTGCGCGCGCGCGCGCGCGCACACACACACACACACACACACACACACATAGAGACAGACGCAAAATAGAGACAGACATGCACACACAGAGACACAGACACATAGATAGACAAGACACAGACAGACAGACAGACAGACAGGCAGGCAGACAGACAGACAGACAGACACACACACACACACACACACACACACACACACACACGCACACACACACACACACACACATCTCTGCACTCTGAACGGATTTAATGACTTTGGCCAACAGACTTTATCATGAGAATTGTAAGAAAAAAAGAAAGAGATATTGATTCTTCAGATGAAGAGAATGAGAGAGAAAGAGAAAGACAGACAGACAGACAGAGTCTCTGTGTGTCTGTGTGTCTGTATGTGTCTCTGCTTGTGTCTGTATGTGTTGGTATGTGCATGCTCGCGTGAACGGCGCACATTTGGAATATTGCTTCGATGAACAGCGTCAAACACACATACATATCCCAAAATTTATATAACGAAATACAGAAACAGAAAAAAACAACAACAAAGAAACAAACAAGCAAACCAAAAAGAAGCATAATTTGTCTTCTTCAAATGTTTGATAAATCTCTCCATTAGCGTACTGAGTGATAAGCATTTGAGATGTGGTTTTTAACTCACTCAGTACGGCCAGTCCTCTCTTCTCCTCTACACAGATCCCTCGGATGTACAGTGGGTGTCTGAATGACCCAACCTTTAGCTTCCGTCGTCAGAATTGTGGTATTCTTTGTCAACATTCACGTCTTCAGTATAAGAGCCTTCCGCTTGCAATATTTTGATGATGGTAACTGGGGTGGAACGCTGTTAACGTCGTCTCTTTCGCCGTTCGTATGGAGAGAGTTAAAAGATTTAGTGTATCTTTCATTGCAATGATCATAGTAAGGTAGGTACGAACAGTGCACTGGACCTTTGCACCTTGAGCCGTGGACTGGTGGGAATGCGCCCAACTAGGAAGAAGTGTCCACCGGTACGAGTCATAAATGGACCGGGGATTTTTACCCCCCCCCCCTCCCCACCACCCCCATCCCTACCCCCACCCCCTCCACATCCTGTCCATTAGACCTTGATAGTGGTCTCGGTGCTAGTCATTCGGATGATATGTTAAAACGGAGTCCCTTGTGCATCATGCACTTAGCGCACACACAAAAAAAAGAACCCATGGCAAAAAAAAAAAAAAAAAAAAAAAAAAAGAATAAATAAATAAAAAGGGTTGTCCCTGCCAACAATCTGTAGAATAATAAATTTTGATAGTAAAACAAACAAACAAAAACAAAACAAAACAAGTACACTTGCAGACAGACAGGAAAAAAAGAAAAAGACATGGGTGGAGCTGTACTGTCACGACACGCTGTCTGTCCCCCAGGAAGAGCAACCCGGATTCCACACAGACATATCTGTTGTGACGGAAAGCAAAACAATACAGTTCAAATGATAAATTTGTTCTTGTTGTTGTAAAGATAAAGCAGTGGAGTGATGGCCTAGAGGTAACGCGTCCGCCTAGGAAGCGAGAGAATCTGAGCGCTTGTTCGAATCACGGCTCAGCCGCCGATATTTCCTGCCCCTCCACTAGACCTTGAGTGGTGGTCTGAACGCTAGTCATTCGGATGAGACGATAAACCGAGGTCCCGTGTGCAGCATGCACTTAGCGCACGTAAAAGAACCCACGGCAACAAAAGGATTGTTCCTGGCAAAATTCTGTAGAAAAATCCATTTCGATAGGAAAAACAAATAAAACTGCACGCAGGAAAAAATACAAAAAAAAAAGGGTGGCGCTGTAGTATAGCGACGCGCTCTCCCTGGGGAGAGCAGCCCGAATTTCACACAGAGAAATCTGTTGTGATAGAAAAGAGAAATACAATACAATACAATGCAATACAATACAATGCAATACAATACAATACAATACAATACAATACAATACAATACAATACAATACACTGCTCACCACGGCACTCTGGTGTGTCTCTCAGTCTGGCGTACTCAGGAAAGATGGTCAGCTTCTCTCGCTGACGGAAGATGCCCATGCCGGAGTTGTGGGTCACCAGGTTGCTGAAGATGTGATAGGGGGCGTTCTTCAACATCTTGTGCATCTCACCAGCCACCTGACGGAGGGACACACAGAAGGAATGTTTTGCTGTCACCCACGTTCAGACGATGCTGACAGATTGCCTGCACAACTTTGGGCGAAACAATTTCTACATAATACTTTGCAGTAAGTGTACACTTTTTCCAGGCAAAAATATCAACAGCTACAGAGTCATGGGAGTTGACATAATACTTTGCAGTAAGTGTACACTTTTTTCAGGCAAAAATATCAACAGCTACAGAGGCATGGAAGTTGGCATAATACCTTGCAGTAAGTGTACACTTTTTCCAGGCAAAATATCAACAGCTACAGAGGCATGGAAGTTGACATAATACTTTGCAGTAAGTGTACACTTTTTCCAGGCAAAATATCAACAGCTACAGAGGCATGGAAGTTGACATAATACTTTGCAGTAAGTGTACACTTTTTCCAGGCAAAATATCAACAGCTACAGAGGCATGGAAGTTGACATAATACTTTGCAGTAAGTGTACACTTTTTCCAGGCAAAATATCAACAGCTACAGAGGCATGGAAGTTGACATAATACTTTGCAGTAAATGTACACTTTTTCCAGGCAAAAATATCAACAGCTACAGAGGCATGGGAATTGACATAATACCTTGCAGTAAGTGTACACTTTTTCAGGCAAAATATCAACAGCTACAGAGGCATGGAAGTTGACATAATACCTTGCAGTAAGTGTACATTTTTTTCCAGGCAAAATATCAACAGCTACAGAGGCATGGAAGTTGGCATAATACCTTGCAGTAAGTGTACACTTTTCCAGGCAAAAATATCAACAGCTACAGAGGCATGGAAGTTGACATAATACTTTGCAGTAAGTGTACACTTTTTCCAGGCAAAAATATCAACAGCTACAGAGGCATGGAAGTTGACATAATACTTTGCAGTAAGTGTACACTTTTTCCAGGCAAAAATATCAACAGCTACAGAGGCATGGAAGTTGACATAATACCTTGCAGTAAGTGTACATTTTTTTCCAGGCAAAAATATCAACAGCTACAGAGGCATGGAAGTTGACATAATACCTTGCAGTAAGTGTACACTTTTCCAGGCAAAATATCAACAGCTACAGAGGCATGGAAGTTGGCATAATACTTTGCAGTAAGTGTACACTTTTTCCAGGCAAAATATCATCAGCTACAGAGGCATGGAAGTTGACATAATACTTTGCAATAAGTGTACACTTTTTCAGGCAAAATATCAACAGCTACAGAGGCATGGGAATTGACATAATACCTTGCAGTAAGTGTACACTTTTTCAGGCAAAATATCAACAGCTACAGAGGCATGGAAGTTGACATAATTCCCTGCAATAAGCGTACGAACGAAATATACGGCAACAAAAGGTTTGTTCCTGGCAAAATTCCTCCTCCCTTCCCTCCTTACACGGTTGACAGCGTCCACGGAGGCTTGGGGACTGCCGATGACCTTGATGTACTCCCCAGCGGGCCTGTAGCCGTGCACCACGCTCCCGTCCCGGGCCAGGTAGGCCTCCTTGAACCCCGCAGGGTAGCTGCCCCGCACGGACGGCAGGCTCCTCAGAAACTCCCGGTCCTGTTCACTGTTGGCATGGAGGGAGAAATACTCGCTTTCGGTTTTTTCAAAATATATTTTTTAATTTTTTAATTATTTTTTTACTTCTAGAAGAAAACAAACAAACAAACAAACAAAACAAAACAAATAATGAAAAAAAAAGAAAAACAAAAACAACAACAACAACAACAAAAAGAAATAAAAAGTAGTGTTCCTCTTTCTAAATTTAGGAGTGAAGAGGAGGGAAAGAGAGAAACGGAGAGAGCGAGCGAGCGAGCGAGCGAGAGAGAGAGAGAGAGAGAGAGAGAGAGAGAGAGAGAGAGAGAGAGAGAGAGAGAGAGAGACAGACAGACAGACAGACAGACAGACAGACAGACAGACAGACAGACAGACAGACAGACAAAAACAAAGACAGAGACAGAGAGATAAAGAGAAACAGAGCGAGCGTGTGGGAAAGAGAGGGAGAGATAGACAGACAGATAGACACACACAGAGAGAGAGAGAGAGAGAGAGAGAGAGAGAGAGAGAGAGAGAGAGAGAGAGAGAGAGAGAGAGAGATACAGGCAGACAGACAGAGACAAAGACAGGACAGGAATTGAGACAGTGAGACAGAGACAAGGAGAGAAAGAGAAAGAGACAGGGAGATTGTACTTTGAGGTTCTGTCTTGTCATAAATCGTCTTGGGTTTTTTATGTTATGTATCTTAAATTGGAACTATTGTAATTGTAAAGTGCTTAGAGCAAAATTATTTCATAAGGCGCTACATAAAGAAGCTTATTACAATCATTATCATCATCATCATCAATGTTAGTAGTAGTAGTAGTAGTAGTAGTAGTAGTAGTAGTAGTAGTAGTAGTAGTAGTAGCAGCAGCAGCAGCAGTAGTAGTAGTAGTAGTAGTAGTAGTAGTAGTAGTAGTAGTAGTACAGATTGCAGAAGATGACTATGAGCTACAGAAGCGTTCCAACAGTCAAGTTTCGACATTCTGATGACGAGGTTTTTAACATCAGGTGTGCGGTTTCCATCACAGCTTACCTGATTGGAGCAGTGGATATGTTTCCATCACTGGATGGACGGCACAGGGCGGTACCTGTCAAACAAATATGCCTCATCAGTGATTCAGCAGTTACAGACAGCGGTACCTGTCAAACAAA
>NC_134899.1:11589927-11602427 GCF_041734735.1 Babylonia areolata
CACACTAAAATTGAAAGATGGATAGGACAGTGAGTCAGAGAGAGAGAGAGAGAGAGAGAGAGAGAGATGTCATCAGAATAGAAGTTCCAGAAACATCCGGGTGTTCAAAAGGTACTGTTACTGTCTCTGAAATCTACGTGTGATAAGTGCAGCATACTACAGTGACTACCACCATCACCAATATTACTTATTAAGAGCAAAACAAAACACGATGAAATGAGAAAGCAAGAGAATAACAACAACAACAGCAACAATAACTGATACAGTAAATAAGACATAACTGACCCCTTTGTTACTGTCTACAGTAATTCAAAGATCAAAGTTATTTACCGTTGGAAGGGGTGAATATGTTTATGCAGACTTGATTTGAAAATAGGAATGGAGTTCCACAGGGATGCAAAATGTGTGTGTGTGTGTGTGTGTGTGTGTGTGTGTGTGTGTGTGTGTGTGTGTGTGTGTGTGTGTGTGTGTGTGATAGAGAGAGAGACAGAGAGAGAGAGAGACAGAGACAGAGAGACAGAGACAGAGAGAGAGAGAGACAAACAAACAGACAGACAAACAGAGAAACAGAGTAAGTACCTACAAACATTTAAGACACCTGTACAAAATGCCGTAAAAAAGGAGGAAAATGAACCAGCAACATTGAAGCAAAATTTCGTAGCTAAAAAGATGGACAAACAAAAACTTTAGCTCGTAGCATTCCCAATATCATTTCACATTTCATAACACAAAATGTACATATCAAATTTACAAAGTTTAAGTTATAGTTTCCTTTCCTCTCTTTTTCAAACAAAGTCAAAGCGTCACACAAAAAAAAGAGAAGAAAAGAAATGAAAATAAGAAATAGAAATAAACGTTGTCACAGAACGAACTTGTTTTTCTGTTTTCTAACATAACGCTGATTGCGTATAAGTCTTTCTGAAATTTTTCACTAAATATTTTTTCTCCAGTTGGCTGACATACTGATATGAAAATGGCGTTTGTCTTCCAGAATGGGCAGGATTTGGATTTTACAATGAATCTTTTGAATGAATTTCTGTTACATATGACCAAGCCTAGATTTTAACGAAGACGACATGTAATCATTACAATGTTTGAAACGTATCTAATCAGTGATATGTGAATGACTGTCACTATCGGAAAGTTTACTTGACCTGAGTTGTTTATGGGGCGAATAATGATTCATGATTATTTATTATAAAAACCCCAAAAAACACAAACACACACACACACAAAACAAACAAAAACAAAACAAAAACAGCCACACTTAAACAGGAACATTATGCAGAAAAGAAAGAAAGGATGAAGCATAGAAAGAACAAAAGATGGAATGAAATATGTAAAAGAAAAGAAGGAAAGAAACAACAGACAAAAAAACTTTTGCAAGTACTTTTCGTTTCAAACTCCACCATTCAACCAATCTGAAAATCCGCAGTATCTAAACAGTGCGAAACGGCACTGGGCTAACTGTCTTTTGAAATCCGGTTTACCACGGTTCTGATGGCTTAGCATATCTATCTTTTAAAAAAATATATTACTATTTTACTTTTTGATACATTAAATAAGCTTGTCTAGTAAGATTTAGCACCTGCAGTTTGAAACAGTATCTGATTAATTTCAACATTAGTCAAAAGGAGTGCCTGCTGAGTTTACTACCATATACATCAAATTTGGAGTTGTGGGGCGTGCTTGAAGTAAACGCTTACATGCAAATAAAGGAGAGACTGCAACAAACTGAAAACGGGTTAAACCCCATATTTGAGCTGTATAAAACAACATAGGTTTTGCATGAGCATCAAACGATCCAATTAAAGAACAAGAGAGGCAAGGCCCTCAAGACTCACTTGTGATACACTTAAAAAAAAAAAAAAAAAAAAAATCCAAGCTTTTTATGTATTGAGTATAATTTCAAAATGTAATGTTTAAAATGAGAAAGATCAGTTTAAAGCAAATTAATTCCCATAGCATTAATTACAGAGTAATTTCCCTTTTTTTACTATCTGCACCAAAACGTTTGCAAAATAAATAAAACTTCCATGCTTAGCAAAATAAGTTCCTGTTTGAACAAAAAATGATAATAATGACTGCTCTTGTTGTTGGGTCAGAATATCAGATCAAAGTGCCAAGTTTAGAGAATACAAAAAATATAAATATAACAGTAAATGCAGTTTGCATATAACTAGGCTTCATTTATTTATTTTTGTGTGTGTGTGTGCCCATCCCAGAGGTGCAATATTGTTTTAAACAAGATGACTGGGAAGAACTGAATTTTTCCTATTTTTATGCCTAATTTGGTGTCAACTGACAAAGTATTTGCAAAGAAAATGTCAATGTTAAAGTTTACCACGGACACACACACACACACACACACACACAGACAACCGAACACCAGGTTAAAACATAGACTCACTTTGTTTACACAAGTGAGTAAAAAATGATTGGTCCATGTTTCCAAGGCTTTACATTTGTTTTGATGATTCATTCCGCCTTGCCTTTCCACTGCCTACAAAGCATTCCAATGCAATTTCAAAAGTTTGTCTTGGTGTTTGGATAAAGCCCAAATTGTAGTATCGTTAACAACTTCTATGTCCCTTCATGAAACCATTTCCCCGCTTTTACCTTTCTGAATACCATGAATTTTGTTTTATTAAAATTTGTCGGCAAGCCAGTAGATTTCGATGCTTCGGCAACGCTGTCAATCCCACATGTGTGGATGAGATAAAGGAAATATAGTCTGCAAATAGACGTAAAATATGTCTCGTAGACCAGATAATAAATTGCGATTAATAACAGAAAAATTAAGAGAGACAGAGACAGAGGGAGATCCTGCAGTTTCTCGAACAGTATTGCTTCAGTTATAATCATACACTCAGGGAAACACTGAGAGATGTATTGAGTGCGTTTGTGTGTGAGTGTGAATGTGAGAATAATGCGATAATGTGTGTGTGTGTGTGTGTGTGTGTGTGTGTGCCTGCCTGCCTGCCTGTCTGTCCTTATACACTGTGTGTGTGTGTCTGTGTGTGTGTGTACATGTGTCTTTGAGCACACGCGCGTGTGCATACAGCTGTGTCTCTGCGTGAAATCAGGCTTGTAAATACAAACACACAGCTTCACGTTCTGATTGAAACACCAGAACGCAACTTAAAAAAGACTACACAGACAGCCAACAGTCTGGGACACACACACAAAAAAAACATAATCAAGCATATCCTTCTCCTCTCCCCGCCTCTGTCTTGATTGCTTCACCGACCCGTTGCACGTGCACAACGCTGTTGTTGTCATCAGCTTCAAGTACATCTGTCCGAGGTCTGATCTTCACTCAGCACGTAACGACTTCAACCGTCTCAGCAGCTAGCTAGCTGCACGTCTTCTCGGACGACCAGTCAGACGTTCCAGCTCTTCAGTGTGCCGTCAAACTCTGTTTGCCGCGGTTGGTGTTTTAAATCCCAGGTGGCCAGAGATAGATAAGCTCAGTTAACTCTGTCCATACGAACGGCAAAAGAGACGACGTGAACAGCGTTTCACCCCAATTACCATCATCAAAATATTGCAAGCGGAAGGCTCTTATACTGAAGAGGTGAATGTTGACAAAGAATACCACAATTCTGACGACGGACGCTAAAGGTTGGGTCATTCAGACACCCACTGGACATCCGAGGGGTCTGTGTAGAGGAGAAGAGAGGACTGGCCGTACTGAGTTAACTAACTACACAAGCCGGGACGCCAAAAAGAGCATGAAGCAAACAGACTACCAGTTCCTGCAGGGAAGGAAGGAACACGTCTGAGGGCTTCCTTCAGAAATGAATGCCTGCTTGTCAGCGGTAATTATGTAACGTTGAAAGCCTCAGTATGTAGTGTCTGAGAGAGAGAGTTTGTGAGAGAGAGAGGGGGGGGAGGGGGCGCGGTGTGGGGTGGGGGTGGGGGGGGGGGGGAGAAAGAGAGAGGGAGAAAGAGAGAGGGAGAGACAAAAAGACAGATAAATAGATACAGAGACTGAGAGGCTGAGAGACTGAGAGCTAGAGAGAGAGAAACTGAGCGAGAGTGATAGACTGAGAGAGTGACAGAAAGAGAGACAGAGACAGACAGACAGGCACACAGACAGAGAGAGAGATAGGGGAAGATTTCTGAAGACTAAAGTCTTCACACACACACACACACACACACAGAAGATCCTGCAGTTTCTGGAAAAAGCATCGCTTCAGTCATAACCATACACTCAGGGAAACGCAGAGAGACGAACCCACGAACCTGTCAACACTAACTCGTGGCAGAAAATCGCTTTCCTCATTACCAGCGCACGTTGTCTCTGTTCTCTCATCTCCCCGTTACCCCACTGAGGGGTGGGAGTGGAGAGCCCCTGACCATCTCAGCTTCTTCTCTGCTGCTCCCGATGACAGCAGCTTTCTGCAACATGGCATTTTTTTTTTTCTTCTTTCTTCTTTTTCTTTCTTTCTTTTTTTTCTTTTTTCTTTTTTACTTCACCAAATGTGATCTGTTAAAAAAAGAAAAAAAAGAAAAAAAAAAAAAAAAAAAGAAAGAAAAAAAAAAGGTTTGTAATTCTTCTTCTTCTTCTGCGTTCACTCGTATGCACACGAGTGGGCTTTTACGTGTATGACCGTTTTTTACCCCGCCATGTAGGCAGCCATACTCCGTTTTCGGGGGTGTGCATGCTGGGTATGTTCTTGTTTCCATAACCCACCGAACGCTGACATGGATTACAGGATCTTTAACGTGCGTATTTGATCTTCTGCTTGCATATACACACGAAGGGGGTTCAGGCACTAGCAGGTCTGCACATATGTTGACCTGGGAGATCGTAAAAATCTCCACCCTTTACCCACCAGGCGCCGTCACCGTGATTCGAACCCGGGGCCCTCAGATTGACAGTCCAACGCTTTAACCACTCGGCACGCACGTTAAAGATCCTGTAATCCATGTCAGCGTTCGGTGGGTTATGGAAACAAGAACATACCCAGCATGCACACCCCCGAAAACGGAGTACGGCTGCCTACATGGCGGGGTAAAAACGGTCATACACGTAAAAGCCCACTCGTGTGCATACGAGTGAACGCAGAAGAAGAAGAAGAATAGATCTCGTCGATGAGTGTAACGGATAAGAATGTATCACCTCCATGGAATGTTTTAGAACGAGTGCTGACGACAGAGACTATTGCATCGACACTTTTCGTCACTCGGCTGAGGATTCAGCAGGGATCCGTTATTAAGTAAAGATAACAGCAGTTAGAGGATATTGGCTCGGTCCGATTCTCCCCCTTCCGCTGTGAAACCTTCCCCGTCCGAAGTCAGGTACCCGTTTACATATGGGTGGAGAGAGGGGAACATCGGAGTAAAGTGCCGTTCCCAGGGACACGCAAATCTAGGCCGAAACGGGGCCTCGAAGCCTGATCACTGGTAGAGAGGAAATTCGGAGTAAAGTGCCTTTCCTTGGGACACAACACTTTGCCGAAACGGGGCCTCGAAGCCTGACCACTGGTAGAGAGGAAATTCGGAGTAAAGTGCCTTTCCTTGGGACACAACACTAGGCCGAAACAGGGCCTAGAACCCTGATCACCGTCTCAGAATATTCAAATTTAATGTGAAGCTGTCAGACTCAGCCAAGCGAGCTTATTGTTTTGGGGCTGATATATGATAAGGGGAGTTCATCTTTGGATCTTCCTGTCATCCTGCTTCCTTTGTCCAGTCTTATTTTATATATATATTTTTTTATATACTTTCGTGATTCCTTTTTCTTTCTTTGTTTCCTTCTTTCGTCATCTTTTCTTCATTCTTTGTTGTTGTTTTTTCTTTTTGTCTCTTTCTCTTTGGGCATTCGTTTTCCTCGTTTTTCCCCACATATATATATACATCTCTCTCTCTCCCTCTCTCTCTTTCTCCCTCCCTGTCTCTCTCTCTATGTCCCCCCCCACCCCCCGTCTCTGTTTCATGCTTCATTTCTTTTTTAACACTCTCGCTCGAATTCATAACTTTTATGCTGGAATTGCAGAGATGTTTGAAACACCAAATTAGACAAGGCCAGTGGTTATAGCGCTCATGAGCCGGTTGTTAATTGCTGGGAACTTTCTACTTATCTTTTGATTGGAGATGTCAGAGCTGTGGCAAGGTTAATGATATTTGTAGACAAATGGAGAGGAAGAAAGAGGGCATGCGAAAGAGGGAGAGATAGATAGATAGATAGATAGGTAGGTAGCTAGCTAGATAGATAGAGAGAGGAGGAGAGAGAGGGGAGAGAGAGAGGATGAGAGAGAGTGAGAGAATGAATGGTTTATTCATTATAGGCCAAGGTTCCTAAATGCAAAAACATAATCATACCGTTATAAGAAAAAAAATTCGTATACAGTCTGATATATATATATATATATATATATATATATATATATATATATATATATATATATATATATATACAGACAGATAGACAGACAATCTTAGAGACAGATATAGACATATTAAGACAAACACAGAGGGACAGAGAGAAACTGCCGCACACACAAAAAAAAATCATTCTCATGTCACAGAAAAAAAACTTTTGATCAAGAGAAGTAGTTCCTGTCATTTTCTTTTTCTTTCTGAAGTCCCTGTGGTCTAGGCTTCTTAGTAATAACATAAAACAAAACAAAGAAAACAATGCTCCACGCACAGTTCCCATTGCAAGGATGTCTGAGAGCTGACAACACATGTAAGTGAAAGAAGTTTTACCCAAGAGGAAGGGGGAATATGTTACGTCTTTCAACTCTCGTTTGTAACGTGGATCCGAGGGGAAAGGGCGAAATAGGGAATGACATAAAAAAGTAGAGTTAAAAAAAAAAAAGGAAGGAAATAAGAACATTAAAAAACAGTTTTGAGGGGAAAAAAAAGTGTTTTTGTCACAGCCTTGAAATGAAAGATTTGTGCGCTTGCGTGAATGTTGTTTTGAATATTTGACTGTGACGGCTGTTGTTTCTTGTTTCCGTGTGTCTGTTTGTCTGTCTGTTTTTCTCTGTCATTCTGCTTCTCATTCTCTCTCTCTCTCTCTCTCTCTCTCTCTCTCACACACACACACACACACACACACACACACACACACACACACACACACACACACACACACACACTTTGTTTATTTGTTTGATCTTAAGTCTCTTGAAAATGTATTGTATCCCCCCTGTCACAAGGACTGTACAGTCAATGACAGTAAATCATATATACGCATGAATGTGTATGCGTGTATGTAAGAATGTTCATTCATTATGGATGATCGATCTGACAGATGTTATGAACTGAATTATTCTGGTCTCATTTTCTGTATTCATGTTGATTATGCGTGCGTTGAGAATATTGATATACATTTTGTTTGTTTGTTTCTTTGATCTTATGTCTCTTGAAAATGTATTATACCCCTCTTCTGTCACAAGGACTGTACAGTCAATTACAGTAAAACATCAAATCGTAAAGCGTCTCTCCCTCTGTCTCCGTCTCTCTGTCTCTGTCTCTCACTCTCTCTCTCGCTGTACTGCCACTATTTCACTATGTGACCATAGCATTGTGAAACACAAGTCAAGAAAAATGAAAGCATTCATCATGTCAAAACCAAATCGAAATCAACGAAAGAAGACACCAGAGTATGTGAACGATGACCTGACCCCTCTAAGAACCAGAATGCTTCACATCACAAAACAGAAGCCAAACGTGGACAGAGTCTCTTCAACACCAGGAGGCAAGATCTGCTGCGTGCTGAAGAACGCACCGGGCCAGACAACGGAACCAAAGGTGGTTTTCCTTGACACACCAAATGACCTGCTTCTTCTGGGGGTTGACAAGGTGGACGTCAGTGCCCTGGGTATGCAGCACGTGATCAACCAGTAGCCTGCATGATGGAGTCCTGCCCTGTTTACCTGCCCCCTGCCCATTGCAGCAGACTGTGTACCCAACACTGATTCTATGTTTATCTTTATGAATACACGTGAACTAGAAATTTTCTGCTCCGTACATGTTCATTGTACGGAGCAGAATTGAGAACCTTGCTGGACCTCAGGAACCTCTCCTTTCAACTGTGAAGAGACGCAAGCTGATATGGTTTGGACACAACACTCGACACACCAGCTTGTCCAAAACAATCATGCAAGGCACCATCGAAGGCGGGAGAAGAAGAGGAAGACAGCGGAAGAACTGGCATGAGAACATCAAACAATCGACCGGACTCCACACACGTGAGCTGCTGCCAGCGGCTGCCGACAGAGACAGATGGAGAAGGGAGGTTGCGTCTGCGGTCCTCAGGCTTCCCCCAACGACTACCTTGTAGTTATGGGCCTGAGGAGGAACTAGAAAAGAGAACTAAACTTGAAGGTTTCGTCCATTGTATTCCACGATTTCTTTGTCTCTTTCCTGTTGACACAAAGACTGACAGTAACGAGATCATGTTTGTTTATTGAAGTTTTCAACGATTTGGAATAAAGAATCGCTTTATTTAATCGTAAATGTTTGTCATATCAACTGTTCAGGGGGGAATGTGGTTGTTGTTTAAAACGCTCTGACAATGCGCGATTCTTTCCTGGTGATGACTAAGTAAGTTTGATTGTTTGATAGAGAAATGTATTGCAAGATACTGTAATAACCTACTAGTTGGAAGAGTCGACACAGTCTCTGAAGGATCTTCTCATGGCAGTGTTTATTTGTTTGATGATATAGAATATGTTTATCAAAATAATTATAACGTACTCTGATGCCCTTTTAGCTTGACATTTTATGCATACACTAAAACACTTCATGATTTCATGTGGTGATGCCAGCCAACTTTGTGATCTGCTGGACATTGAAGAAGAACATGACTGTGCACATGTGTTGAAGAAAGTAAAATCTCAGCGACTCACAGACTGAAAATTGTATGTGTAAATAATTTGATGTATGTAATGTGTCCATACAGGCAGATAGACAGATCGAAAATCCATTATTTATGTTGTGTTTCATACAGTTTGTATTCTGTTTCTGATATTTATGTTATTTGAATTGTTTATGTTTAATTTTGGTGTAAATATCATTGCTGTTATATAATATTCTCCATGCCCCCAAAAGGGTTAAAGGATTAAATATTATTGATTCATGATTTTCTCCCTGATCTTTTCGATTTAACTATTGAAAATCTATTATTGACTCATTGTGTTTCCTCACATTCCTTTCCTTCACTCTCTCTAACCTCTTGTTTTTAGCGCTTATATGATCCATTGTTGTTGGATAGACTGTTAACAATGCAACAATCTGAGGGTCCTGGGTTCGAATCTCGGTGCACCTGGTGGGTAAAGGGTGGAGATGTTTTCCGATCTCCCAGGTCAACATATGTGCAGACCTGCTAGTGTCTGAACCCCCTTCGTGTGTATGCGCACGCAGAAGATCAAATACGCACGTTAAAGATCCTTTAATCTATGTCAGCGTTCGGTGGGTTATGGAAACAAGAATATACCCAGCATGCACACCCCAGAAAACGGAGTATGGCTGCCTACATGGCGGGGTAAATAAAAAACAACAACACAACAACAACAACAACAAAAAAAGAGAAAAAAAAAGGTCATACACGTAAAATGTTACATGCCTGTCTGAGTGTGTATGCGTGTGCGTCTGAAATCTGATTGAATGACACAGGAAACGAATGATGAGCGCCCAGTGGCAGCCGTCAGTCAAGTCTACCCAGGTAGGCAGCCTGTGCTGCAAATGTCCCCGTGTATGTAAAGCGCTTAGAGCTTGGTCTCTGACCGAGGATAGGCGCTATATAAGTATCCACATCAATCAGTCAATCAGTCAACAAAATGTGATATGAATTGGTCTCGTCTTGAGTAATGACATATTTCGCTCCTTGGTCTAAATAACATATACATAAAGAAAGAAACAAACAAAGAAAGAATAAATGCGAGGAAACATGGAACGTTGCGGTTTCTTTTATTTCTCCACCTCCTCCCCATGATAAACACGGAAGCTTTTAACGTTCTGGGCCTGCCGTCTGCATGTACACATTTATTTGTGAAGGCCAGAAACCGCCCCTTCCCACCGAAATTGGAGTGGGTTTGGCTAATGCTCTTTGGACTCCCCAGGCTGTAACTAAGCTCATTTACCTCTGGCCACCTGGGTTTTAAAACACCGACTGCGCAGACAACGTGTGGCACGGACCGAAAAGTCCGTGTTGTCTTTTGAGAGGCGTGCAGCTGCTGAGACAGTTGAAAGTCGTTAGGTGTTGAGTGAAGCTCAGGGTTGGGAGAGGTGCACTGAAGCTGATGAGAAGAGTGTCACGCACGTGCGTCAAGAAGGTGAAGTAATCAGTGAGGGGGGGATAGACGTGGAGGAGGGGGGGGGGGGGGGGGGGGGAGATGGACGTCAGGAGGGAGAGAGAGGGGATCTGATCAGGTTTTGCTGTGTCTGCAGTCTCAAGCAGTGGTCCAGAGTTTTTATTAGAAAGTGAAGCATGTCTGCCCTGTCTCTTGGGGTTTCTTTTCTTCTTTTTTTCATTTTTTTTTTTTTTCATTTTTCTTGTTTCTTTGTTTTAGTTTTTGGTCTTTCACACAAACAAAAGTACATGTGAGGGTATGGTGATGTACACTCAGAGATTCATATACACAGACACACTCCTTCACATACAGGAGCATGCACAGATTTATGCATGAATACACACATGCACACATAATATGCAGATGCACACATAATATAGGGTGGTCAATAACATGTGGCACTTGCGGTTATACTCATTGTAATGACAACGCTCACATACTCGCATATTTTGGAATTCTAGCACATACAAATAAATGATTCAAATGGGAACACAATTATGCACTGTGCATTAACAAAGCAATAACAAAAAAAAAAGTATGGTCATCTGTACAAACGCTCATACAAACACACACAAACAGACACAGATATGCACAAATAAAGACGCCCAAAAATACACACACATATACAGACAGTGCGTGCACGAGAGCACACACACACACACACACACACACACACACACACACACACACACACACACATATATATATATATATATATATATATATATATATATATATATATATATATATATATATATATATATATACAAGGCTCCGTGCTTGGGCCCATTCTGTTTGTTCTCTATACACAACCGATATCCACCATTATGAATCATCATTCGTTGTCCTACCATAGCTTTTTCGATGACAACCAGCTGTATCTGTCAGGACCTCCGTCTCCCCTTCCCTCTCTCATTGACTCTACTCAGGCCTGTGTCTCCGATCTGAAGAAATAATAATAATGGAGTCTCCCGTCGGACCGACGGACGAGTAGGCAGGCTGGCTTATCTGTCGGTGTGTGTCCTCAGATGGGACAAGAGGCTGATTCTGGATGCACAGCACTTCCCACAGGTGTTGCAAGGGAAAACATCTCCAGAAGCTGAGCCCTGCTTCCTTCGCTCACGCTTCTTCCTTAATGGCCAGCGTTCTCTTGTTTTCAAACGTCTTTATGCCACTAGAGCACAGCATCCTCTAGCAAGAGTGGTCAAGGGCAACAGTTTCCCAAGAAGCGATGTCTATGTCACAGAGGTTTGTCTTCAAGGTGTCCTTGAAGCGCTTGCAGGGTCTTCCAAGTTCACGGTGGCGTTCCTTCAGCTGGCCATACAAAAGCATCTTCGGGATCTTGCTTTCTGTCATGCGGCCAACGTGTCCTGTCCAGCATAGCTGGCACTGGATCACCAGGCTTTCGATGCCTGGCAGGCTGCTCCTCTCTAGGACCTGGAGGTTGGAGACCGTGTCTTGCCACTTTATGCCGAGGATCTTTCGTAGGCATCTCTGGTGAAAATGCTCAAGTTGTTGAATGCGACGGCGATACGTCGTCCATGTTTCACAGCAGTACAACATGGTGGTCAGCACAACAGTTCAGACTGGAACAGGGCGGTCAGCTTGTCTATCAGCACCTCGCCTCCATACTTGTAGATTTCTGCCTGGATTCCATCCGCTCCTGGTGCTTTTCCTGACGTTGTCAGCTTCAGGGCCTTCTGGGTCTCGGCCTTGGTGAGAGGAGCAGCTAGCGAATCATTGACTGGTAGCTGTGAGAGGGCTGCAATTGCCTCATGTCGTGAGCATCAGCAGCGGCCTGGAGCTCTTCGGACTTTCTCTCCCACCAGGTGTTCTTCATCTCACGCAGCCTCTTCTGTACGAGTTGCTTGGTTTGCAAGAACTGGTTCTCCTTCCTCTGGCAGTCTTTATCGGAAATGAGATCCTGATGCCGTATATGCAGTGTGTTCAGGAGCTTGGAGATTCCAGAGTCGTTCTCGTCAAACCAGTCTCTGTGGCTCCTCTGTACAAAGCCGAGTGTGTCAGCTGCTGCTGTGTACACAGCATCTCTAAAAGTGCTCCATACCTCTTCTACATCAGTCGATGCAGGAATTTCTTGGAGAGTCTGCTTGGATTTGCTGCTGCAGCACGTCCTTGGTGATTGGGAGGCAGTGGATGTTCAAGACATAGATGACTGAAAACAAGCTGAAA
>NC_134899.1:11617427-11619927 GCF_041734735.1 Babylonia areolata
AGAAAGGGAGGGACGTGGGTGGAGGTGGAGGGGGGGGGGGGGGATAGGAAGCTGGGGGTGGGGAGTGAGAGTAGAGGCAGGGTTCGGGGGTGGGATAGGGGGGATGGGGGATCGGGGAGGGGGGGGGCCCAGAGAGGGTCGGAGAAGGGAAACCTTGATTAATTAGCTGGCTGTGTCTTTGATGCAGCATGGAAACAGCCCAGTGCGAGGCCATTCTATTCACCGTAGTGCCCATTAACTGGAATTAACCAGCAAGAAAAGAAAGAAACAAAGAAACAAAGAAACAAAGAAACAGACAAAAAAAACAAACAGATCAGATCTAACGTCCATATTTTCAACAGACCCTTTTCTTTGTCTCTAAGTGTAGTTAATTAAACATTACGATAAAAAGAAAAAAAAAAGGGGGGGAAAATGTAGAGGAGGAGAAGAAGGAGTAGGAAAAAGGAGAGGAACTTAAAGAAAGAATATGGAATAAGAATTAGGATAGGAAACTTAAAACTTAAAAAAAAAAAAAAAAAAAAAAAAAAAAAAAAATATATATATATATATATATATATATATATATATATATATATATATATATATATATATATATATATATATATATATATATATAAGATAAGGTGCAATAGACCAGACGTGGAAGAACGATGAAGAAAGACGAAGGTGACGACGACGACCATGACAAGAAGAAGAGAGCACCGCCACCGCCACCACCACCACCACCACCACCACCGCCAATGAAAACAAACACCAACAGCATGAGCAACCACAGCATCCAAACCCACCCGGACCCACCACAATAACTACAGCAGCAAGTAGCATGAGCAACAACAGCAGCAGTACAGTAGCAACAGCAGCGACAATAGCAGCAGCAGAGAGCACAAAATAAACAACAAAGCATAAAAGAATAGTAACATACAAGCAACCTCAATAAAAGCATAGAATTGCGATCGATTTTTGAAAAAAAAAACAACCCCAAAAACAAAACAAAAAACCCACAAAAAACCCCAAACAACTAAACAAAAATCAATTAAACGAAACAGGAGATGGTGGAGAGAGGTGGAGGGGGAAGGCGTTGATTTCGTGTTCCTCTGGGGGGAGGGTGGGGGGGGGGCGTGCGGGGGCTGAGGAAGAACGAAAAAGAACTACCCCCACGCCCCCCCCCCCCCCCTCCAACAAACAACAACAACAACAACAACCAGCCAAAACAACAACGACAACAACAAGAACAAAAAAAACAAAAAACGATTTACACAGTTATAGGATGTCCATGAAACACCTACTGGGGAACCCTAAACCTACCCTGCCACCACTCTATTATTAAACCCACCAAATCCCCCACCCCCCCACATTCCCCGACCTTCCATCCCTTATTAGCCCCCCACCCCCACCCCCCAAAAAAAAATCAAACAAAAAACTCCCCCCCCCCCCTCTTGCCCACCACATCCTACCTCCCACACCCCCATCCCTCCCAAAGCATGAACCTCCTCCCTAACCCCTCCGCCATCACCCTCTCAACACCCTCCACCCCCCTACCACCACCGCACCCTCTTCCCTCCCCCCCCTCGTCCCCCCCTCCTCCCCCCCGCCCCCCCCACACACACACAACCCGACCCACTTCCCACTTTTTTTCTCCACCTGTGTCCGTCTGTCCCTGTTTCCCTCCTCCTTCCCTCCCTCCCTCCCTCCCTCCTCCTCCATCCCGTTCCTTCCTTCACTCCCTCCCTCCCTCCCTCCCTCCTTCCTTCCTTCCAGTTGTTCCAGACAGACTCCTGTCGGCAGCAGAGGAAAAGGACAGACGCCAAGGTCTACACACAGTGGACGCCTAAAATGTGCGCTGCAGACGTGAAAGGACTGAAGAATTTCATGCTCCGTTTGTCACTTGAGCGATGAATAATTCAGGCTGGATTCTGTTCTCTTCTTGCTCTTTCCTTCCCCATCCATCCACCCTTCCCCCACCCCCACCCCCAACACACACACACACACACACACACACCTCCCCCCCCCCCCGCACACACCACCCCCACCCTACCTTTTTTTTCTTGGAGGATGGGGGGCAAGGGATGGGGTGGGGAGTGGGGGGCTTGTAGCGGAGAGGAAGGAGGAGAGAGATGTGGGGGTGGGGAGTGAGGGTGTGAGTGGGGCGTTCAGAGAGAGAGAGAGAGAGAGAGAGAGAGAGAGAGAGAGAGAGAGAGAGAGAGAGAGAGAGAGGATGAGATACAACTTCATAATTTCACAGAAATTTGTCATGAATTTTGGCTAGAGTGTGTGTGTGCTGTGATCTCTCTCTCTCTCTCTCTCTCTCTCTCTCTCTCTCTCTCTCTCTCTCTCTCTCTCTCACTCTCTTTGTGTGTGTGTGTGTGTGTGTGTGTGTGTGTGTGTGTGTGTGTGTGTGTGTGTGTGTGTGTGTGTGTGTAAACATGAACATGTCAAGAAATCGAACCCGTTTACTTGAGAATGGAACGAAAACGATCCGAAAATTTGGAATACATGACAG
>NC_134899.1:11627427-11644927 GCF_041734735.1 Babylonia areolata
CCGTCCTTCCTTCCTTCCATCCTTCCTTACTATGCTGCTGTGCAGAGAAGCAGTGGGGGTGTGGGGGTGGGGTGAGGGGGATTTTGGAGGGCGTCTGGAAGGCGGAGGGTGGTGTGATGATGATGACGAGGAGAGAGTGGGAGAGAGAGAAAGAGGTCTGAAGACTGAAGTCTTCACACACACACACACACACACACACACACACACACACACACAGAGAGAGAGAGAGAGAGAGAGAGAGAGAGAGAGAGAGAGAGAGAGAGCGGCGGCGGTGGCTGTGAAGGAGAGAAGCGGGGCCACTTGGGTATGGGTGGGGCTTTAGCCGAGGGTCGCGTTTCCTCTTTTCCTTTGATGAACCTTTATTGTCTTTGACACGCACTTTGCTGCTCGTCTCTGGTGTGTGTGTGTGTGTGTGTGTGTGTGTGTGTGTGTGTGTGTGTGTGTGTGTGTGTGTGTTGTTGTTGTTGTTGTTGTTGTTGTTGTGTTGTGGTGGTGGTGGTGCTGGTGGCTGTTTTGTTGTTGTTGTTCCAAGCTGCTTTAATTAAGATGTTGATACATTGGTGGGAAGAGAGAGAGAGAGAGAGAGAGAGAGAGAGAGAGAGAGAGAGAGAGAGAGAGAGAGAGAGAGAGAGAGGGGGGGGGGGGCACACTGGGCCCCGTGGTGATATATAATCTTTAACTATAAAGTTTTGAATGAAATTATCAACCGCAAAGTCTATTCACCCAGAATGACTTGATTCCACTGTGTCGCAAGTAGTGTCTTGCAATTTTTTTTTTTTTTTAAATATTGAAATCATTTTTTCTTCTTTCGTTTCTTTCTTCTTTGATAGCCAGCACCACAATCACCACCTGCGGCTACACTCACATCGAATTGTTCCACTATCACCACAGCAGACACACTGACTTGTTCCACGACCTCCACAGGTGGTCGGAAATTCCGCTGTTTTGCCATCGTCTGGACGACGTGATGGTTAACCTCGTGGAGGCGGCCTGAGGTTTGTGATAGGGATGGGGGTCTTTCCAGCTGGTGCTGGGATGTCTTAAAAAAAAAACCCAAAAAAACCTGACCTGCTGGCGGAGCTGGTCACATATTTTCTTGGGCTGTTCAGTTGTGTGTTTTTTTGTCTTGTTTTTTTTCCAGAATGAGTGTGGTTTGTATCATGTGACGCAACATCCCGAAGCTGTAGAAATCAAATGAATTCTTGTTACTGTTGTTGTTGCTGTTATGGGGAGCAGGAAATCTAACACTACACCCCACACCTTTCACCCAACACCCACACGTTTTATTTGATTTGTAGGCAAGCCAGTAGATTTCGATGCTTCAACAACGTTGTCATCTGATTTTGCAATCCAACAGGTGTGAATAGGATTTAAAAAAAAAAAAAGAATAGTCTGGAAACAGACGTAAAATATGTCTTGCAGACCAGAAAATAAACTGCGATTGATAAAAGAAAAAAAAAAATAAGAGAGAGAGAGAGAGAGAGAGAGAGAGAGAGAGAGAGAGAGAGAGAGAGAGAGAGAGAGAGAGAGAGAGGCAGACAGACAGACAGACAGACAAAAAATCAAATGAGGACAGATACAGAGACAGGGGGACAGAGAGACAGAGAAAACTCGGGACTTGGGGGGTAAAAGGATGAACTGAAGGCTTGTTATCGTCATGCCTTCACAAAAGAAAAGTATATGAAGAAGAAGAAGAAGATGAAGAGGAGGAGAAGGAGGAAGAAGAAGAGGAGGAGGAAGATGATGAAGAGGAGGAGCAGAAGAAAGAAGAAGAAGGAGAAAAATAAAGAAGATGAAGAAGAGGAGGCGGGAAAGAAAAACAAGCCAACAAACAAACAGCACACAAACAAGCCCAATCATCAAATTGACGATATCAACACGATGTCCTAAAAAGGGAGAAACAAATCAAATGAAAACTGAGACCAGCAACCTGAACTGAAGACGTGTCTTGTCTCCAATATGGGGGGAAAAAAAGAAAAAAAAAAAAAACCTGCAAAAAAAGAAAAAAAGAAAAAAAAAATCAAAACAAAAACAGATGACAGAAAACATCCACGAACTTAACGTTACGAGAACCATGTCTTGGATAGAGAGAGAGAGAGAGAGAGAGAGAGAGAGAGAGAGAGAGAGAGAGAGAGAGAGAGAGAGAGAGAGAATAACAATATATATATATATATATATATATATATATATATATATATATATAAATATATGCACACGTCTCCTCACGTGTCACAGCCATAGTCTGTTTTTTGGAATGGAGTGGACGTTGCTTTGTAGTATCTGTTTCCAATGAAACTTAAAGCGAAAATGTACATGTACATGAAAATACATGATATACTCCCTAATAATCAAAAGTAAAACAAGAACCGGACAAAAATCAGTGTGATTATATGGTTGTCCTGTTGTGACAGAGACAGGGAGAAAGAGATAAATTAAGAGATAGGGAGAAAGAAAATAAGAGAGAAGGGGAAAAAGAGAGAAAATAAAAGAGAAATAGGGAGAAAGAGAGAAAATACGAAAGAAATAGAGAGACAGAGAGAGAGAGAGAGAGAGAGAGAGACAGAGACAGAGACAGAGACAAAGACAGACAGAGACAGACAGAGACAGAAACAGAGACAGAGAGAGACAGAACAACAGAGAGAGATGTATGTGTATATTCATGATTATGTTTATCTGTCTATAGGCATCTATCTATCCATGATTCTATCTATCTATCTATCTATCTGACCTGGTCGGCCATACAGAGTAGACAATGAAAATATATATTCAGATCTAATGACTACCAAGTTAAACCGATCTCTCGGTCAAAGAAGGCTACTCACTTGCGTAGCTTTCGTCGGCGATCCGGCCGGCTTCTTCAGCGCAACTGGGTAGAGAATTAGCAGGTGATCTGTCACTGGAAACTTCTGGTCTGTCTAAAGTGTAGACAGCGATCCCAACAATATCGTCAGTCCTCTCTTCCATCCGATCTGGTCTGTCTAAAGACTGGACATTAACCCCAACAAACTATCTCCAACGGTATTTGGATCCATTCATTCTGACTTGTCGAAAGACTGGACATTTACCTCCTTAGAACCCCGTAAATACAAATTAACATTCATCGATTCTCTTTAGATCCAGACAGCCAGTCCAAGGCAGTAGCAGCTTTGGTCACCCCGGGTAGTTCCTGTTCAGCTGTGTGTGTGTGTGCCGGGTGTGTGCGCATTAGTTTAACTCTCTCCATACGAACGGCGAAAGAGACGACGTTAACAGCGTTTCATCCCAATTACCATCATCAAAATATTGCAAGCGGGACGCTCTTATACTGAAGAGGTGAATGTTGACAAAGAATAACACAGTTCTGACGACGGAAGCTAAAGGTTGGGTCATTCAGACACCCACTGGACATCCGAGGGGTCTGTGTAGAGGAGAAGAGAGGACTGGCCGTACTGAGTGAGTTAATGGGGCTTCGGGGATGGCTAGGTCTACGGGGCCTGTTGTTCTGTGACGTGAGATATGTTCATCCAGCCACTGCGGCACGATCACCAAGTGGAGAGAGCGTTAGACTTTCTTCTTCTTCTGCTTCTTCGTTCGTGGGTTGCAAACCCCTACGTTCACTCGTCTGTACAGAAGTGGGCTTTTACGTGTATAACCGTTTTTCCCCGCCATGTAGGCAGCCATACTCCCTTTTTTCGGG
Source organism: Babylonia areolata (assembly GCF_041734735.1). NCBI lineage: Eukaryota > Metazoa > Mollusca > Gastropoda > Neogastropoda > Buccinidae > Babylonia > Babylonia areolata. The sequence continues at coordinate 11,631,104 of NC_134899.1, forward strand.
GTTGTCAGACTTTCAATTTGTTGGCCTTTGGTTCGATCCCGGTAGACCCTTGTGGATCGAGATAATAATAATAATACTAATAATAATAACAATACTACTACTACTACTACTACTACTACTAATCTCGACTGACACCAGTAGCGTATACACTTCCTATATCTCGTCGGAGGTTATATTCAAGCGCTGTTCGAAGTAGGCTGGCAGTGAATATTCAGCACCTGATCCGCATGGTGTTATGCAGTGCCTTCATTATTTCCAAGAGCAATGTTTTGAAAGCAATATACAGTTCCCAGGCAGGTACACTGAAATTAGGGTGGGACCCAGCACACACACACACACACACACACACACACACACACACACACACACACACACGCATAACCAGAACCAATAATACCACCGTGTGGCTTATATGCAGAAAGAATGGACTTGCTTGTAATAACGACAGCAATAGTGACTGAAAGCGACACAGAAAGAAAGAAAAACAGACTTATAAACCCTTGTGCCACCAACGCCTTATTGCTTTCAAGTGATCCTTGACCACACAGCACGTTGACATGTCTGTGCCACGAGATTCTTCTTCTTCTTCTGTCTTCTTCTTCTTCTTCTCCTACTTCTTCGTTCGTGGGCTGCAACTCCCACGTTCACTCGTATGTACACGAGTGGGATTTTACGTGTATGACCGTTTTCACTCCCGCCATTTGTATTTGTATTTCTTTTTTATCACGACAGATTTATCTGTGTGAAATTCGGGCTGCTCTCCCCAGGGAGAGCGCGTCGCTATACTACAGCGCCACCCATTTTTTTGTATTTTTTTCCTGCGTGCGGTTTTATTTGCTTTTCCTATCGAAGTGGATTTTTCTACAGAATTTTGCCAGGAACAATCCTTTTGTTGCCGTGGGTTCTTTTACATGCGCTAAGTGCATGCTGCACACGGGACCTCGGTTTATCGTCTCATCCGAATGACTAGCGTCCAGACCACCACTCAAGGTCTTGTGGAGGGAGAGAAAATATCGGCGGCTGAGCCGTCATTCGAACCAGCGCGCTCAGATTCTCTCGTTTCCTAGGCGGACGCGTTACCTCTAGGCCATCACTCCACATGTAGGCAGCGATACGCCGTTTTCGGTGCCACAAGATACAAACTGCACCACATGCACTTTTGTCAGTCGGTTTTTAATGATCACCGTGTGTGCAGATCGACCGGGTGTACAGCACGGTCACTGATTCATTGGTGACTGTTCCCCTCTGGTACTGTTAGCTGCTGATCTGAAGGGGCGGGAATGGGGGAGGGGAGGGAGGAGGGAGGGGGGTGGAGGGAGGGGAGGGGAGGGGGGGATAAGGTATATACGCCATGTATTATCTGACTGGTTGTCTGCCGTATTTTCCTTGCTGTTAGTGGTGTATGATCTTCTGCATCATTTGTGAATCTGCAGTGCTTCTAACGAACTGTCGTTGAAGATAATGCATGACTGCTGATTGAGCCTTGAAGCTATTAGCAACCAACCACCATAACCATCCATGAACCGACTTCATGCCTGAATCTGCCTTTGCGTTACTTTTTTTTTTTTTTTCCTTTTCTTTTCTTTCTCCTTTTCGCGGATGTCCGTCTTAGAAAGACTTTCTTCTATCAATGCGCGTAGTACGCACAACTACATGTGGTAATAAATGTGGCAATAATAGACAGACTCGGGATGGTGAGGGTGAGAGACACACACAGAGAGAGAGAGAGAGAGAGAGAGAGAGAGAGAGAGAGAGACACATACACAGAGAGAGAGAGAGAGAGAGAGAGAGAGAGAGAGAGAGAGAGAGATCGACAGAGGTGGGGGCATGGAGAGATAAAGAGAGAGAGAGAGAGAGAGAGAGAGAGAGAGAGAGAGAGGGGGGGTACAAGAGGTGGAGGAAGCTTCAGCCAGTATTGCTTCGCGTAGCTGGCCGAAAAAAAAAAAAAAAAAGGTAGACACGACACTACACGCCGTCACTAGCATACTATGCATCCGTACACCATTCTTTCCATTGACAGTCGACCCCAGTACAACACAAATTACGACCAAATAATGTGAAAAGCGATTTGAGTCACACATCAGTCACAATCACCCATTTTACTCACTCACATCTATGTGGGATATCATGCTGCGCGCTGAGGAAAGTGGAGACACGAACAAAAAACGAGAGTATTGCCCTTTCGGGTTCCACCTTCTGCCATTTCATTTGCATTGCAGTGGTGCACACACACCACCACAACGAGTAAGAACAAGAGAGGCAAGGCCTTCAAGACTCACTTGTGATACACTTAAAAAAATAAAAATAAATAATAAAATGTGTTCTGTATTTGTTATTATAAAGCTTCACGTTAAAAAAAAAAGTCTTAACCAAATTCGAATTAAGTCCCCTAGCATTAATTACAGAGTACTTTCCCTTTTTACCCTCTGCACCAAAACGTTTGCAAAATAAATAAAACTTCCATGCTTAGCAAAAGAAGTTCCTGGTTGAACAAAAAATTATAATAATGACTGCTCTTGTTGTTGGGTCAGAATATCAGATCAAAGTGCCAAGTTTAGAGAATACAAAAAATATAAATATAACAGTAAATGCAGTTTGCATATAATTAGGCTTCATTTTAATTTTTTTTTTGTGCCTATCCCAGAGGTGCAATATTGTTTTAAACAAGATGACTGGAAAGAACTGAATTTTTCCTATTTTTATGCCTAATTTGGTGTCAACTGACAAAGTATTTGCAGAGAAAATGTCAATGTTCAAGTTTACCACGGACACACAGACACACAGACACAGACACACACACACACACACACACACACACACACACACACACACACACACAGACAACCGAACACCGGGTTAAAACAGAGACTCGCTTTGTTTACACAAGTGAGTCAAAAAAGTAGTGTGGAAATATGCGCACAGAACGACTTATGCTGGCAAATAGTAGACCCTGTTTCTACTGCATAGGAGCTGGTCGCGACAGCTTATCAGGTCAGCGGTGGACTGAATTCACGTGATATGCGTAGGTATCAGAGATCCAACAGACGTCTAGATGAAGTTGATCCAATTCAGTTACTTGTCAGCTGATGAAGTAGATCCTTTCGCGTTCGTGCTCTACTTTTCACTTTTGCTTATTCGGTCAGTGTTTTGTACATTAAAAAAAAAGAAGCGGTAACTAAATGACTGTCCAACAACGTTTTCTCAACGTTCTTTGGTGCATGAACCATTAGTTAATTCTGGAGACGCGGGGGGAAAGGAAACCAAGAACCCATCTTTGGTTTTCGTGTGTCTCCTTTATATATATATATATATATATATATATATATATATATATATATATATATATATATATATATATATATCCGTGTCTGTTGGCTGTACATACAAGAATCACATACTGATGGATTTCAGACTTGGAACGTTGATACAAGTGATGGGGAGATACTGGCCATCAATGAGTTAATGACATGTTCGCGTCTGTGCTAATATAAGTAACTGAAAGATACTTGTCATAACGAGTAATAACAATAATGATGTAAAGCAGACACTTTTAATAAAAAAAAAAGGTTGACATTCATAGCTGACTCATGAGCTTGGTTGCATTAGCGATCTTAGCAGTACTGAGTTTGCTTGGCGCTAAGAGTTTAAGAGGAACAAGTCAAAGTTCTGTCTGTAGACAAAAAACTAAAGTTTATAAAAACCTTTTGGGAGGTAGTTGAATCCTCTTTGTTTTGACACGACGTTTCGGACCATAGGCCCGTTGTCAAGTGATGAGAAGAGGACAGTGTGAATAGGAAAGCCTATGTGAGGAAAGGGTGATGACATCTCACTACTTTCTGTTTTGATGGGCCATGCACACTAAACACTTGCTGATCACCATTCAGTGCCATACGTACTCACACACACACACACACACACACATACACACACACTGTCTGTAGACTTTGGAAAATTTTTAATGCGAAGCAAACGTTGTGTCGACTTAAGGCGCTTCACAACCCTGCAAATATCGCATCATGCAGGCCAGCTCAGTTATCCGATGTTTACCTGACTGCGGCACAACAAACAGTTGCTGATGTAGCTTCAGGTCAGGATGACTGGTGTGTGTTGGGTGTGGGAATGGGAGGGTGGTGGGGGTGGGGGGATGGGGGGTGCGTGAATTGAGGGAAAACAACCAGACTGACCTTTGATCTTCTCGGGGGGAAAAAAAAATCAGTAAGCAGACCCCCTTGTGGATAGAACAACACACACACAGAGAAGACACGCAATAGTTGTTGCTGCGGCTCAGACAGGATCTCTCTGTGTGTGTGTGTGTGTGTGTGTGTGTGTGTGTGTGTGTGTGTGTGTGTGTGTGTGTGCGTGCGTGCGTTCGTGTGCGTGTGTGTGTATGTGTTTCTGCCTGCCTGTCTGTTTGTTTGTCTGCTCTGTGTGTGTGTGTGTGTGTGTGTGTGTGTGTGTGTGTGTGTGTGTGTGTGTCTGTCTGTCTGTCTGCCTGTCTTTCTCTCTCGCTCCGTGTCTCTGTCGCGATTCCCTCTGGTTGAGTGTAAGCTCTGTTTGCGTAAGCGCTGGGTCTTTTTGTTCGGGTGTTGTGGTATTGGGAATAATGTTGTGCTGTTATGATGATGACAACAACCCGCTCGCATTGCGTTTTGTGTCGTCAGACAAAGGGAACCACACACACGCCAGCGATGACAGCTTCTCAAACAACACACGTGCTTGCTAAGTGGAAGAACACGTGATCAAACAGCAGGACAACAAATATATTTCTTCATGTATTTATTCGTTTATCATTACTTCATAATAACTACAGCTTAGCTCTCTCCATACGAACGGCGAAAGAGACGACGTTAACACTGTTTCATCCCAATTACCATCATCAAAATATTGCAAGCGGAACGCTCTTATACTGAAGAGGTGAATGTTGACAAAGAATACGACAATTCTGACGACGGAAGCTAAAGGTTGGGTCATTCAGACACCCACTGGACATCCGAGGGGTCTGTGTAGAGGAGAAGAGAGGACTGGCCGTACTGAGTGAGTTAAAACAAAGTATACTTCACTTTTGTGTCAGTTTTGTTCATCCTGTTCCGCTCCGTGTTTCCCAACCAACCTGACGTTGTCGGAGTACAGAGGACGAGAGATGTGAGACGTAATGTGATTGTCAATGAAAAAAATACATTTTAATTTTTATCAATGCTTGTTATCAGTCTTCATGCTACCGTGTTCGAAGACAGGTACGTGTTGTCCCGCAGGTTCTTTGGAGCAATGTTGATGATCTTATAAGGACAGCGTCTTCAAGATCTAATTACGATTAATCAGAATGATCGGGAAATTCTTTTGTGACAACTCATTAGTATGACGACTTAACTGACAACCATAGCAAGGTGGCTGTAGGCAGTATATCAGTACTGAAATACACATGTATTTCTGATTACAATGCGATACCTTGCTTTTCTTAATTAATCAGTCGCATTTAATCAGTTTGAGACTTTAAAGATACTTGTAAAACAGCGATAAAACAGACTTTTGTGTGGCCGTTTTGGTCATGTTTAACTCTGCTACTCGCAGTTTTGAAAGTCTCTTCTTGTATTATGGTATAACATTGCTTTATGGGCGGTAACCGAGAACTGCTAAGCCAAACCAATCTTCCTCAAGACGAAATATCTGCAGCCTGCTGGTTCCTGCACACACACACACACACACACACACACACACACACACACACACACACACACACACACACACACTCTCTCCTTCCTTCACACGGAGAACCTCCACGGCTGCAGCGAACTCTAAGAATAGTCCAGCTCCTTTGTCTTTCCTCTCCCTTCAATACTTTTCTCCGCCAGACATGCCCTCCCAGACCTTAAGGAAGATTAGACAGCTGGTTTTCTGTCTTTGTAAGGCTTACTTCTATTCCTGTGGAAACTGCACGTGCCACAATCCAGACCTGAGGAAGAGGGCAAGGTGACGTTCAAGTCCGGTGTAATGATCGCAGCTTACGCCAACAGTTACATTTTGTGTGAAGAGAAACTGCCATTGGAGCTAAGCGTTTATACGTCTGCACACTACCGTGTATAAAAAAAAGGGTCCATATTGGCTGTCTTCCTGAAGTCATTGCAGTGGTGCACAAACACGACGCGACAGTTACAGAGATAAACGGTATCGATATTTGCAATAAAACGATCATACAGGTAAACGCCCACTCATGTACATACGAATGAACGTGGGAGTTGCAGCCCACGAACGAAGGAAGAAGAAGAAGAAGAAGACATTTGCAATATCGTGTCTCTCTTGCGCAGACCACTATGATTTAAGATCTGCTCGTTAGAACGATTTGTACATGTCCATTCTGAAAAAAAAAAAAATGAAAAAAGTGGGGCGGGTGGATAAGGGGGGGGGGGGGGGAGGGGGTGATGAGTCTCTACCTATATGTCCTCTACCCGTGTGTCATTGATCTGGAGGCACATCCACATCTCTCTGCTGACCTACTTTTGAACAAATGTGTAAAGAGAATAAGTACACTAACAGAGAAAAAATAATGATCGTGACGTTCATCATTGCTTTCTCTCATTTTTTTTCCCCAGTATGTCTCCAACTTTCTTCGTCTTCTTCTTCGTTCGTGGGCTGCAGCTCCCACGTTCACTCATATGAACATGAGTGGGCTTTTACGTGTATGACCGTTTTTACCCCGCCGTGTAGGCAGCCACACTCCGTCTTTGGTGGCGTTGCCACCTTTCAGTAACCCGTCCATACCTTTACTGAAAAACAACCAGTGTAGTACGGAACAACAACTCAAAAACGCTGTCTCTGTGATGTCCCGTGTATTTCCAGTTAAACTTGTAAGGGGACAGAACGAGCAAGGTTTGTCAGACGATACGTTGGCTGTTGGACAGTTCCGTGTTCTTCCGCCTTGCTCAGTTCACTGGTTCTGATGGAGAGAGAGAGAGAGAGAGAGAGAGAGAGAGAGAGAGAGAGAGAGAGAGAGAGAGCTGAGACGGGAATGAGGTTGACTGGGGAGGAGAGAAATTGTCTGCTGAATATTGAAATGATCAATCACCTTATGCACAGGAGCATGCAGCAATCACAAGGACACCACCGAACTTTTTTTTTCTCGGAGTCTGTCTGGGAGTATGTATGTGGCTGTGGTTGTCTGTCTGTCTGTCTGTCTGTGTGTTTGCCTGTCTGTCTCTTTCTCTGTCGGTTTGTTTTTCCATACCCTGCCTCCCCCGAAGCACGGCACCACCCCTCCCTCCTCCCTCCACACACTGTTTATTTCCTTTCACTATAAAGAAAGGCAAACATGATTTTTCGTTTTCGTTCCTGTTCATTCTCATTCTTGGGGTCCTCTCTGAAGTTGTCGAAAGTCGCAGTTCTGTTCAAAGATTTGTATTTTGTATTTGTATTTGTATCACAACAGATTTCTCTGTGTGAAATTCGGGCTGCTCTCCCCAGGGAGAGCGCGTCGCTACACAACAGCGCCACCCATTTTTTTGTATTTTTTCCTACGTGCAGTTTTATTTATTTTTCCTATCGAAGTGGATTTTTCTACATCATTTGCCAGGAACAACCCTTTTGTTGCCGTGGGTTCTTTTACGTGCGCTAAGTGCATGCTGCACACGGGACCTCGGTTTATCGTCTCATCCGAATGACTAGCGTCCAAACCACCACTCAAGGTCTAGTGGAGGGGGAGAAAATATCAGCGGCTGAGCCGTGATTCGAACCAGTGCGCTCAGATTCTCTTGCTTCCCAGGCGGACGCGTTACCTCTAGGCCATCACTCCACTCCCTCCGCTTCACCGCCTCCTTGCTTATCGGCTGAACGGCAGTAAAACTGACTTTCCTTGCCACCCCAGACAGACAGAGGGGATGCAGCAACATTTCTTTGAGTTCACTGGCACCGTTTTTATACTGATGACTCGCATCACTCTGAAATGCCAACCATCCTTGCGTCCCACCAGTCACGTTCCTGGGTACCTTCTGCTTCAACATCCGCATTCATTTCAGACGATATTGCCAACGCAGGAGGCTGGAAGGGGAGGGGCAGTAAAGGGAAAAAGTGGGTGACAGATCTGGCACTGCCCCGACACCGTCAGAACGACAGCACATTAAGATGGGGTCAGTTAGAAGACAGATCTTTATGTGGCGCATCCTGTTTTTTTTTTTTTTTTTTTTTTCTCTACCACACAGCTAACCTTTAGAGTATGCTACGAGTGCGTTGCCCCACTTACTATTTTGATGGGACGTGAAGTTTCGAGTTCGATTACAAAAACAAACTTTTCTAATTTTTCATTCCCCGCCTCCTTTTTTGGGGGGTGGGGGGGGGGGGTGGGGGAGGTTGATTTGTCCAAACTGTGGAGGGAAAATATCGGTCCGAACGTTGCACAACAGCATCTGTCAACAAGATAGATGTCCGCCTGACAGACTGTTTCTCTTTCGTTACGGACAGCATGGATCACCCTGGCTAAAAAAAAGAAGAAGAAAAAAGATAAAGGGCTGGTGTGTGTGGGGTTTGCGGTGGGGGTGGGTGTGCGGGTTCATGTAGCGAAGCAATCAAATGAGAAATAATGTAGCGACCTGGATTCATTCCATTTTTGGAAAAAACACACACACGTATTTTACAACATTTACTGATGCCATTGTTCAGTGACGACTTCATCGCATGCTACAAAAACGTAAGTCTTTGGAAAACAGTGGTCGTTGTTCTTCGCTAATTCTGAAAACAAACAAACAAAAAACACAAACAAATCACACACAAAACACACACACAAAACACACACACACACACACACACACACTCACGCACGCACGCACGCACGCACGCACACACACACACACAAACAATCACGCTAATTCTGAAACAAACAACAACACACACACACACACACACACGAAACATACAGACCAGTGGACCAAAGGGAGAAAACTCAGACAAGGCAGAAATAAAGAGATACAAATGTAAAACAACAACAACAACAACAACAACGAAATCAGAAAAGAGGAAATTACCAGCGCTGAAATTCCGGAAGGTCGGAACGTCAGGTTTTTTAATTCTATAAGCGTCATCCCCCCCCCCCCCCCCCCCCCCCCCCCCCCCCGCCCCGCACACACACACATTCATACAAATGCTCTCGTACAGACACAGACATACACGCGTGCGCGCGCACGTTCTCGCAATCAAAGAGAGAGAGAGAGAGAGGCAGCTGGTCGCTACCTTTGTCCGCTTGTGTTTTCCATGAGAACATTGACGCAAAGGAAAATAACACGGCCTCGGGACTTGGCTGCTGTTGTTGTTCCCTTCCTCCCTTCCTTCCTTTACAGCAATGTTGTTCGCAATCACTGGCCATCTGCGAGACCGGCTGTGGTTGTAGTCGTGGTCAGGGGTCTCTGTGAGAGAGGGCAGACCAAATTATCACTGAGCTGATTTGGGGGGAGGGGGGAGGGGAGGAGGACGAATTGAGGCATCTGCAGATTCCGTGAGTGTTTCTGCCAAAAAAACACGTCCAGTTTTCTTCATTTGTTAAATGAACCAATATCAGTCGCATGGCCGGTTGGTTGATTCTTCGGCCGACAGTCTGACCATAGGCGTAAAGGTTTGTGATTTTAATTTTTAGGCCTGAATGATTCAATGACAACTGGCGTTGATGAGTTTAGACTCTGCACAAATCACTGTAAATGTGTAAATGTATCTACATTTCTCTTTGTCGAAAACTACCAAATACTTTTAGAGTGGCTGCAATTATCAACAGTTGTACATTGTAAAACACAGGTCTATTGTTTTGTATCATCTGCAGCGTTTCACAAATCTCCTCCATTGCCTGCCCACATTCCAAGCACACAAAGCCTCTCCTCACTCTTGCTTTCCCACTACTTATTTCTATCGTGCTATTATCTTTCTTGCTTGCTGGCGTGCTTACCACTGGAGAAAAAAACTTCCAAGACAGAGATGAACAATTATATACTTCTGTAATACATATCCATGTTTTTTTGTTTGTTTGTTTGTTTGTCTTTTTAGATCTCACTGTACTGTCATCGATCGCATCCTTACGTAGACATTTAACATAAAAAATGGAAGGATGTTGCAGTCATTATTTGCTTACTGTACGTCCTAAAAGAAAAGAAAAGCAAATTCAAAGTAAAAAATAAAGTAAAATAAAATAAAGAAAAGACAAGCACAAATCCGCTGCTGATACAACAAAGCCCCCTCCCCCGCCCCCCTCCATTCCCCTCACTCCTTTTCTCTCCCCTCCCCACTACATCCCCCCCCACCCCTCTCTCTCTCTCTGTCTCTCCCACATCGTTAGCACCATGTAAGTCACCACGGAAGGAAACTGCACTCAAAAGCCTGAAGCCAGTCCTTTCAGCGACAGCCCATCTGTACAACCCACCTTCACACAGTGTGCTTTGGTGTGACGTCACTTAGGGGTGGCACTCAACACCAGATCGTCTGGCAGCTCATCTTGGCTTCGTTAAAAACCTGTTTGGGGTCTGGTCCCCCCCCCTGATCTACTGGTCTTCGTCTTTGCAAGGCGTTGAAAGGGAGTTGCGCTTCAACGCCGGATGTTTATACTCATTTTCATAGAGTCAAGAGATTTAAGAAATTTTTATTTCAAAAAATCCCAGTGGGGGCACATGGAAAAAGACACCACCCTCGTCCCCCTGCCCTCTCCCCCAAAACAACAACAACAAAAAACAAACAAACAAAAATCCACCACACACACACACACACACACACACACACACACACACACACACACACACACACACACACACACACACACACACACACACACACACACACACACACACACACACACAGCTACACACACACACACACACACACACACACACACACACACACACACACACTAGTACACACACACACACACACACACACACACACACACACACACACACACACACACACACACACACACACACACACACACACACACACACACACACACACACACACACACACACACACACACACACACACACACCAGAATGGGTGAAATTCAAATACTACATGGCGACAATGCATTCACAAACTGATGTCAGTGAAAAAGCAGACCCTAGCAAGTAACGTGAATCTGATTCTGTCTGATTTGAAAGATTTACACAGAAGCCTGATTCCGTCTGAACTGTGAGCAGAACGACTAACATAGATATATATCATAATATCTGATCCGAACCACTAACAGAAGTGAGCTTCTGTTTTTATGGACTGGCAAACTGATTACGTTTGTGGTGGAGACTGGTCTGTTGTGGTGAAGGCCTCTGAGATCTGTTGATATAACCATTGTATTATTTTGTATTGATTGCACTCTTCAATAGACTACTTCCGATAGATAGCAGTGCTAATTCTTGTGGACTTGTGGAGAATGCCTCTCAGTTCTGTTATAATAACCATTGTATTATTTTGTACTGAGTGCAGTCTTCAGTATAGACTATTTCCAATAGACATATTCGTCCACTTTTTTTTTTTTTTTTTTTTTTTTTGCTGCCCCATCATCTGCACCGTTTCAGTGGCATTACTCCCAAGCCGCTCATTTAGATTCCTCCATACACAGCCACACCCAGGTTCGTCCGTCGCAGTTCCAGCGTTGGTAGTCCACAGGGAACCATCGATGTTAGGTCGCCAGAAGCCACGCACCAGAGGAGACCCTGCACTGCTGCTGAGTCACTTCGGTGGTGTTCAGTGGTGCCTGTTCTGTTTTTTAACGTACTTAGGACACCACCTACTAAGCCCCCTACTAACGACAATAATGGCTTAGTCGCGGAGCCAGACTGAGTGAGCGTCCCTCCCAGAGTGGAGACCGCCACTACGTCCCTCAAACAACAGCCCCCCATGAATCTGTCGACACTGACGACATTGACAGGGCTCACCCCAAGCACGGAAGTGGAGGGGTATCGAAACTGAGGTCACCATGAGAGCAGGGCATGAAAGGCCACAGACTTTGAGACTATTTTGTTTATATTGATGACGATGAAGGAGCAGGGGGATGACGATGATGATGACGATGTTGCTATGGAGGTCCATTTTGGTTTGGGACTGCGTGACAAGGCTGTATTCTACGCTTCCTGTCATAATGATATCCCGGCGTTAACTCAATCAGTACGGCCAGTCCTCTCTTCTCCTCTACACAGACCCCTCGGATGTCCAGTGGGTGTCTCAATGACCCAACCTTTAGCTTCCGTCGTCAGAACTGTGGTACTCTTTGTCAACATTCACCTCTTCAGTATAAGAGCGTTCCGCTTGCAATATTTTGATGATGGTAATTGGGATGAAACGCTGTTAACGTCGTCTCTTCCGCCGTTCGTATGGAGAGAGTTAACCAGGCCCGAGAGATACAGACACTTGCAGTGTTGGTCAGGTAATTAGAGCAACACACCCAAAGACGCATCCTTGAAGTGGATGACACTCGACTGTGTGGTCCCAGTCTCCCCATTTAAGCCCACAGCACACTCGACTCTGGGTAGGAGCCGGCCACGGGCCGAAAAACCCACCTCCGCTGGGATTCGAAACCGCGTCCTCCCAGCCGTCATTCCGCGACGCTAACCACTTCGCCACGGCGGCTTGTTCGTCCGCTTTTTTGCTTTTGTTTGCGTTTATGGTTCATTTCTCAAGGAACGCTTCCCCCCCCCCCCCCCCCCCCCCCCGCCCCTTCCAATACTCTCCAATCTCACTCGCGATTTGCCTCGATCGGTTTTGCTCTCCGAGAGGCAGGATGTCTCAAGAAGAAAACAAAACAAAGCTGAGGTCATTCAGGTATAGCAAATAAACGAATCTGTTTCTGGTTAGCGCACCGTTGGCAGGCTGCAGATTTAAGCCGAACCGAAATGCTTTCATATAGGTTGTGGAATGTGTAAGCAGAGGGGCAGGAGAAAGGTAAGGAACTGATTAAAGGCACAACCTTCAACTTCACAAACTTCCTTTTCCGCCTCCATACACCCCTTTTTTTTTCGTTTCTTTATTTATGTTTTGTTTTGTTTCATTTTCACTTCTTCTGTTTTCTCTAGTTTTCTTACTTTCTTTTCCGCTTTCTTCTTTTCGCCTTTGTGTGAACCGCCTGACATTAAAATTGTTTTGACTCTTTCTTTCTTTTTTATTTCTTTTTTTTCTTCTTCTCTCTTTCTTTTCTTTTCATTTTTGTGGGTGTTTTTTTCGATCTTTTTCCCTTTTCGTCTTTATTCCTTTCATACCTTCCTTCTTTCTTCACCCTCCCATTTTTGTTCTTTCTTTCCCTCATTCCTTCTTTTATTTATTTCTGTCCTTCCTTCTTCAATTCCCAAATCGTTCCTTCCAGTTCAATCTTTCTTTCTTTCCTTCTTTATCGCTACCCTTTCAACATTTCTTCTTTTTTTTCTTTTCTTTCTTCTTTCCTTCTTCCACTTCCTCCTCAATTTCCCATATCCCTTCTTTCTCCATTTTTCGTTCTTTCATCTCTGTCTTCATCTGCCCCCGCCCCCCCTTTTTTTTTCTTGACTCTCTTTTTTCTTTCTTTCTTTCTGTCTTCTCTTCTTCACTTTCTTCCTTTCCTTCTTTCTCCTTCTTTCCTCTCTTCCTTCTTCCGTTCCCCCTTTTCCCCCTCATTCTCTCCTTCCTTCCTTCCTTCCTTCCTTCCCCCTTGCTTCTTCTCTCTTCTTCTTCTTCTTTCTTCATTTCCCCGTTCCTTCTAACATCATTTTCTTTTTTCTTTCTTCTTTCTTCCACCCTTCCTTCTATATACTTCCTTCCTACTTTCCCCCCCGTCTGTCTTTACTCCGGTATCTTTATTTTTTTTTATTTCTTATAATCCATCCCTTTTATTTCACCCTTTTT
>NC_134899.1:11652427-11657427 GCF_041734735.1 Babylonia areolata
TCAGGTCCCTTGTCTTTTTCCTCAGACTGCTCTGTGCACACTCCACTTCTCCAGGAGAAGGCGGAGGAGGCGGAGGAGGTTGGAGAGGCGAGACAGAGGGCGAGACAGAGGGTGTGAAAAAGCACACAGGGCGTACGTGTAGTTCCAGAAGGTTCCTGGCCAGGCCAGTCCCAGAAACCCGATTTTTTATGTCCGCCTGGGGCTGGCTTAAAATACCCCAGTGGGTTTTCCCATGAACTTAGATATGTGAAAAGGATACATGAACTCATGCCTTGCCGCACACACACACACACACACACACACACACACACACACACACACACACACACACACACACACACACACACACCTCACTGAATATATCATGCATGAAAATGAACTGTTTATATCCTTTCTTGTGTTTGGGCCGGTGGGGGTGGGGTGTAGCAAAGAGGAAACAAAATCTATGAGTGCTCAATTTGACTTCAATCTAATCTGATATATTTATAGTAAGAATAATCAAATTCTGATTAATGACAATTCTAAAGAATTTGAGGATTAGTTAGAGTAAGAGCTTTAGCTAAGGTAACGAAGTATACCTAATTTACGAAATGCAGTTGCCAAGTGTGAAGTCGTAGCTTGGAAGCCTATAAGAGGCATGTTTTGTTTTAAAATTGGCTTAAATGGACGACTGGGATCTTTCATTCGAGTGCCGTCCACTTTATGGATGTATCGTTTATACCTTTGCTCAAATTTCACGATCAGCTCTCCAAGATACCTATTTGTATCTCTCAGACTTGACTGTTGCCAGGTGTCGGTTGCATTGCTTGGTTCTAACTTTTTGACAGTTACACATGACTAAATGCCTGCATTGACCGAACTACGCCATTGGTCAATTCCATACAACACACAGTCAGTAGCGGGTTACGACCATACTAGGCTCTTCCGTCCGAACAATGCAACCGGCTCCAGGACACGAATTAAGTAAGCTGGGTTGCGTACGTTCACGTCTAAAGGGATCTCCATACAGGAGTAGCAGAATCTTCATACACATGCTGTGGCATGTGTCAAATTGCATGGCACTTTCTTGCTCAACAAAACTGTGGCATAACGTTATGAGCTTGTCTGTGCATGCTGCTGCTCGCTGGGAGGTTTTGACCATGCACCCGTGTGCGTGTGCATGTGTGCGTGTTTATGACACTGATCTTTTATGGTCCAAAGAAATCTAGTAGGAGTAGTCTGGCCAGTATATCAAATTGTACTTCCTTATTTCCTTATTTTGATATTGGTATTCTCTCCCTTTCCATATTCTGTCCACGTGTTTGCCTGTGTGTCGGTCTCTCTGTCTCTAATCTTTCTTTCTCTGTGGCTGGTTTAGGTGCACGCGCACGGATATCTGTGTGTATTATGGAAATCAGGGCAACTGACCCGTCACTTCCCCATTGAAAATCTCTCCCGTCCTTCGCTGTCCCCGCACTTTCCTCTTTCCTCTCCTTTCTCTCCTCTCCCCTGTCCTGTGCTGACTGGCTTTGGAGTGAATCACGCCTGAACAGGCCGCGGCGTTTACGAAGCACAAACAACTAATTGCCATTGTGAGGGATGGCCATGCAGTGTCACAAGCAATGCAATACTGCGGGGGATAGGGGTGGGGTGAGTGAGGTGGGGGAGGTACCGAACAGTTTTGAGGTGTTGGAAGAATGGCAGAGGTTTTATGGGGGTCTGTTATAATGTTTTCTTTACAGTTTGGCATAGGTACAATAGAAAGGATAATTAAAAGCATCAATATAGATGGACAGATAGACAGACAGACAGAGAAATAGATGTATAGATAGACATATAGATACATGCATAAACACATGCATCCATGTGGAATGATGGCCTAGAGGTAAAGCGTCTGCCTAGGAAGCGAAAGAATCTTAGCACGCTGGTTCGAATAACGGCTCAGCTGCCGATATTTTCTCCCCCCACCACTAGATCTTGAGTGGTGGTCTGGGCGCTAGTCATTCGGATGAGACGATAAACCGAGGTCCCGTGTGCAGCATGCACTTAGCACACGTAAAAAAACCCACGGCAACAAAAGGGCAAAATTCTGAAGAAAAAGTTACTTCAATAGGAAAAACAAATAAAACTGCACGAAGGAAAAAAAAAAAAAAAAATGGGTGGCGCTGTAGTATAGCAACGCGCTCTCCCTGGGGAGAGCAGCCCGAATTTCACACAGAGAAATCAGTTGTGATAAAAAGAAATAGCAATACAAATACCGAAATACATACATACATACATAGAGAGAGAGAGAGAGAGAGAGAGAGAGAACTCATAATCTTAGTGACAGATCGCCAACCTTACACATACAGCTGCATAAGCTTGTACATACGCACGCACGCACACACACGCACACACACACACACACACACACACACACACACACACACACACACACACACACACACACATAAAGGATAAAAACAAACAAACAAACAAACATTAATATAGATACATAGACAGATAGATAGACAGACAGACAGACAGACTGATAGAGAGAACTCAGAGCGTTCAGTATAAGTCACCAACATTACACATATAGCTGCATGCTTTGCACACACACACACACACACACACACACACACACACACACACACACACACACACACACACACACACGTATGAACCAAACGTTGAGGAGAATTTTAAAAAAAAGACATAAAATATAAAAGTAAAGAGGAAATAATAATTTCAGGACAATTCAGAAGAGTGAAAGAGAATATGGGTACAGTGGCGAAGCAGGTAGATTGTCCATGCAAAATATTTTGGATAACAAATATAAAAAACAACAACACATATATCCATGCAGATACACTGAAATGTAATGCTGATAATGATGATACGCAGCGGCACAGCCTGAATTATATGCAGAGAAACGAACTTAGGCTGAATTATAACACAACAGGACACAACGCAACACAACACAACACAAAGCGAAGCGACGCGACACCATACCATACCATACCATACCATTCCACGCAATCTAATAGGATACTGAACTATACAATGCAATACAACAGAATATAATAATGCAGTACATGTAATGCAATGCCATGCAATACGACGTGCAATAACATGCAATGCGACATACAATCCAAATGATATGACATCATTCGAAATGATACGTTGCGAAGCGATGCAATGTGATGTGATACGACGTGATTCTGCACAGCACAGTACAATACAATACAATACAATACAATACAGTGACCTCCCAAAAGCACTGACACTGCTTCCCTACAGAACCGTCACCCACAAGGGACAAGTGATGATCAACACAATACCAAATCCGGTGACTGGTCGACCTTGACATTCTGTGTTTCCCGACATTTCGGTCATCCGCCCTCCATCGTGTAAATATCCCACTCCCCCCACTCCCATCCCACCCCCTCCTGCAAACACCGTAGGAGGTCGTGTGATCGGGCTATTGGGAAATATAGTATGCCGAGGTCTCCGGGTTTGTTATTGTGTCAGATCTTTTTTTTTTTTTTTTTTTCAATAGATTAAAAAGAGTGAGTTAGGGTGGGTAGGGCAGGGGAGGGGAGGGAGATAGCATTAAAAATGTGTCTTTGTACAGATTTAGTACCTCATATGACATGCACACAGACTTGCAAATGTGGAAAGGAATAAAAAAAAAAATAAAATAAAATGCCAAGTTTCTTAATGAGTGATTCGTAAGTCAATTACTTCTTCACAGGGGAGGTCAGGATATAGAGTACCATGGAGTGACAGCTGTTTTACTCTGTGAAGAGATCATCAGGCAGCTCCGTGATCCTGGGTACCAACCACAGATAAAAAAAAATCCATATAGCCAAAAGAAGTCTCCAACATTGGGGTAGGTACATCTTTTACGGAGGCCAAGAGGAAATATGCCTTTGTGAAAACCATCCCCCTCTCCCCCTCTACACCTTCCTGACTTGACTTACTTGACACATGCCTCTTGACTCCTTGTGGAGCATAGGGCTGCAACAGCATTCCTCCAGCGGACTTGGTTTTGGGATGTCCTCTTCAGCCGGGTCCATGTCCACCCAGCTGCCTTCATCTCATCCTACCTTCGTGCTTCTTTTCCTGGTCTGCTTTGGTCTGCCCGCTCTCCTCTTTCCTTGGGGGGTTCATTCAAGTGCCTGTCTTGTGGTGTCATCTGGAGGCTTTCGAAGGGTGTGGCCTATCCAGCCCCATTTTCTCCTCCTGATCTCCTCACTGATGGGCACCTGGTTGGTTCTTCTCCAGAGGCAGGCGTTTGATATGGTCTTGGCCATCTCTACACCTTCCTGAGTCACCCTTAATCTTTCCCCGCTTATTCATTTTGCTTTCTCTGTCTGGTGGTTACTGGGTTGTTGGCACACGGCAAACATTCGGGAGACAAAAAGAAATCACCTACCACACACACTTCTCCTCTCTCCCTTTACCTGGCTCTTCCCCGTGACATTTTCCCCTCCCGAACAGCGAACATACCAACGTGCATACCTGAACGTCGTGGTAAAGAGAGCGGGCAGGTTTGAGGGAAGCGACAGCGTGTAACTGCAAATAAACAACATGATTTTCCTGGCCCGGTTCTCACCTTTCTGGGTAGGTCATCTTCCTCAAACACTGTTTATGTGCTTCCTTGGTATTTCTGACATATCCTTTCCCATTCCGTGTCGTCCGAGAATCCTAGCATTCTTGACGTGTTTTTTGTTGTTGTTGTTTGTTTGTTTTGTTTGTTTGTTGTTGTTTTCAATGACCAACCCCAAGCGTTCTTGACGTCTTTTTGACTTGGCTGATGAAAAGCGTGCAAGTGGTTTGCATGTCTTGCCAGTCAAGAGGAATACTTTCATGAATGATTTTAGCTAATATATTTTGTGTTTAACGTGGTTATAGCTTGGGATTTGACAGCATTGATGTGGACACTTTTTACTCGAGTCTCCTTGTATGATTCCCAATGATAACCAAATAACCATATTGCCAAAGCACGGGTATATAGCGTCATTCTTTCCTTCGCG
>NC_134899.1:11662427-11672427 GCF_041734735.1 Babylonia areolata
TCTGCCAGGTTAGACGTATAATAGTTGGTCACACACACACACACACACACACACACACACACACACACACACACACACACACACACACACACACACACACACACACACAGAGAGAGAGAGAGAGAGAGAGAGAGAGAGAGAGAGAGAGAGTGTAATGAATCGCATACTGCAATACGAAACTTTTCACGTGCAAAACTTTTGTTTTCAAACGAATCCTCCAAAACAAGTCAAGTGCTAGATTAAAACAATTGACATTCAATAACTGAAACCCAAAGCAAAACAAAACAACCCACATGCACTCTTTTCTCAACAATAACAGATTTCCTGTGACGATAAGGAACGAAATAAAATCCAATCCAACATTTTGAAAGACATAAACCTTTTTAACATGTTTTTCTCTAATGATAAATGTGAAAACCACTTTTCAAACGAAAAGAAGTGTTGAGGGTCGATATTTAGAACATCAGTTTGTGGTCAAACAAGTTGTACAAACGAACAAAGATCCATTCCTCATTCCTGAAAACCAGCTATTACCATTTGGTGAACCACGTTGTGGTTTGGCCACACAGGACTAACGACTTCCGGGGACTGACAATCAGATTATCTCCCTTCCCGAGCCTGTTGTTTTTCTTTGATGGGGAGAAAATGGAGATCTAGTCGGCGTGTTTGTGGGAAGCTCCTGGTCAAGCGAATCCCACTGGATCTCTTCTCTGTGGCACATTAGCGGGTCGTGGTCACTTTAGGACAGTTCAACATACTCCCGACGGGCGCAATAGCCGAATGGTTAAAGCGTTGGACTGTCAATCTGAGGGTCCCGGGTTCGAATCACGGTGACGGCGCCTGGTGGGTAAAGGGTGGAGATTTTTACGATCTCCCAGGTCAACAAATGTGCAGACCTGCTAGTGTCTGAACCCCCTTCGTGTGTATATGCAAGCAGAAGATCAAATACGCACGTTAAAGATCCTGTAATCCATGTCAGCGTCCGGTGGTTTATGGAAACAAGAACATACCCAACATGCACACTCCCGAAAACGGAGTATGGCTGCCTACATGGCGGGGTAAATAAAAAAAAACCCGGTCATACACGCACGTTAAAGATCCTGTAATCCATGTCAGCAGAAGAAGAAGAACATACTCCATTAGGTCTTCTCATTTCCCACACGCTCAGAAACATTTAGCGGGCACACACACACACACACACTTTTAAAACAATATTTAGATTTAAATGATTTATCCAGACACCTCAAGTAAATTGGTTGTTGATTTCAACAAATTACTCGTGTATCTTTCATGCCTGCCCATATTGTAAAAAACGAAATGTAGAGCAAAACCTTGTAATGTAGTCTGATACCCCAAATGGTTCCATGCAGCAACACCGGCTACAGAAGCAACAGCATTTTCATTCTCATTCACCAACTTTAAAAGTGTCCCACATTTTGTGTCATTTCCTGTCCTTCCCTCATGTTGATCTGAATTTCGATTTCTCTTCAACATCCAATATTGCGCTGTGTTCGTGTCAGACACTTTGGCGTCGAGGCATTCACGAGGACTGCAGTTGGGCGGACGTGGTGTCAGTCTCTACTCCAAAGGAGATGCTAACTCAATCTGGCTCCACAAAAAAAGGGAAAAAAAAGAAAAAGAAAAATCCTGTTAGCAGGAGGTGGCAGGCATGTGTTGGATCAGAAGAGCACCACAAAGCGCCATCACACAGACCTAGCAGCAGAGAGGGGTTTCTTCTGGTGGATTATCCCTTAGCAATCTTAGTTCTCTAAGGACTGAAAGTACTAGCACTGGTGACAGGCAGGGACTAAGGTGCTAGCACTGGTGACAGGCAGAAACTAAGGTGCTAGCACTGGTGACAGACAGAAATTAAGGTGCTAGCACTGGTGACAGACAGAAATTAAGTGCGGTCATGTGCGCGACACTTAGGATTAGTGATATCAAACGATGACACGGATTGATTAAAAATACGTGGATTTGTTTCGACTTGTTATTTCTTTTATTCATGCGCCATTTACAGCTTCTTGTGTGAGGAAAGACTACACACTGGTGTGACATTTGGCCACAAACCCTTAACATATACCCTGAAAGCTTGTGCTGATAGATTGCTAATGTCCGTTGCTGCTTGCTGGTTGGTTTCAACAATGCACTTGTGTGCGTGTGAATATATCTGTGTGTTTGGGATATTGACTGTTTAGCTATCATACGTGACGGGGGTTGTCGCTGAACAACTAATTGTAGCAGTAATGCTCATTGTAGTCAGTACATCAAGTGTATTTGCTTATTTTGATATTGATTCCCTCTCCCTTTGAACAGTCTGCCTGTTGATCTGTCCACACACTGGTCCGTCCGTCTGTTTGTCTGTCTGTCTATCTTTCCTTGTTTGTGGCTGGTTTAGGTGCACGCGCACGGATATCTGTGTGTATTATGGAAATCAGGGCAACTGACCCGTCGCTTCCCCATTGAAAATCTCTGCTGTCCCCGCACTTTCCTCTTTCCTCTCCTTTCTCTTCTCTCCCCTGTCCTGTGCTGACTGGCTTTGGAGTGAATCACGCCTGGACAGGCCGCGGCGTTTACGAAGCACAAACAGCTAATTCCCATATTGAGGGATGGCCATGCAGTGTCACAAGCGGTGTAACACTGCATGAGGTACGGAACAATTTTCAGGTTTTGAAAGACAAGTGGACGTTTTGCCATGTGTATTATGTAGAAACAAGACACAAATGCAGAAATAATGTGTGTGTGTGTGTGTGTGTGTGTGTGTGTGTGTGTGTGTGTGTGTGTGTGTGTGTGTGTGTGTGTATAGAGGCACAAACAGCCAGCCAGCCAGCCAGACAGACAGACAGACAGACACACACACACACACACACACACACACACACAGAGTACTTTTAATGAAAGGTCTCTGATGCACACACATATGGCAGCTTGCAACATGCAAACACACAAATAACCAAATTTTGAGTGGAATGAACATCATTAATTAATTAATAAGGACATCAAGATGATCTGACTATCCAGGTGGTGTTGGGGGGGGGGGGGGGGGGTATATGTTGCTTGTTTTTCTGTGTGTGTGTGTGTGTGTGTGTGTGTGTGTGTGTGTGTGTGTGTGTGTTGTGAATATCACCTCTCTTGTATGTGCATTTTGAAAATGAATATACTGTATTGTATTTTATTGTATGGTATTGTATTGTATTGCATTGTATTGTATTGTCTTTTTGTCACAACATATTTCTCTTTGTAAAAGTCGAGCTGCTTTCCCAAGGAAGACAGAGCATCGCTACACTGACTGTGCCACCCGTTTTTTGGGTTGTTTTTTTTGGGGGGGTTTGTTGTTGTTTTTGAGTGTATTTTTTTCCTGCCTGCAATTTTATTTGTTTTCCAACCGTAGTGGGTTTTTTTTCTACAGAATTTTGCCAGGGACAACCCTTTTGTTGCCGTGGGTTCTCTTACGTGTGCTAAATGCATGCTGCACACCGGGGACCTCGGTTTATCGTCTCATCCGAATGAATAAGCATGTTGAAAGTAAAGATAAACAAAGTGCGCACATAGTACATACAGGAATCGGCAGCATCAAGAGTGTTGCCTGCCAAATTTATGTAGAGAAATCCACATCCACCTCCAAACACATGTATAAAAACAAAATTAAAACAACAACAACAACACCACGAAGACAGACAAAACGGTGAAGCTGATCATTGTGACACACCCTCCTTGTGCAGAGCCGCCTGAATTCCATGCACAGAAACCAGATGAGTCTGAAGTACAATACATTACAATACCATAATCATGATGTGACCACATAATACCACGCAATATGATACACTGCTGTGCTAGTTGCAATACAGTACACCAGAACAACGCAATGCAATACGACAGGGCATTCAATGCAAACACTCGACTGTTGGCCGCCGTTCTTTCTCTGTCTCTGGACCTTGCAATTGGAATGAACTTCCTCTTTTGCTTCGTCAAGTCTCCACACTCAGCTCTTTCAAGTCTGGCCTTAAAACTCACCTCTTCCCAAAATAGCCTCCCTTGCCTGCCTCTTCCTTGTCTTTAGTTTCTACTGTTTTAGAGTTATGCATGCGTGTGAATGACTGGTGCGAAAGCGCTTTGATTTATCTCTGCACAAGATTCAGAGCTATATAAATACCATTATTATTATTATTATTATTATTATTATTATTATTATTATTATTAATACAACTCAGTACAATACAATACGACGCGATGCAACGCAATGCGATTTAATACAATATGATACAACACAACAAAATACAGCAGAACACCATGCAATACAATACCATAATTATAAGACCATAATTATGATACCACACACTATGGTAAAATGCTATGCAATATACAATGCAATACTACAGAATGCAGTCCATGGTGTGCAATGAAATACAATAGGGCATTCAATGCAATGCAATTCAATATGACACAATACAATACTATACAACATAATACAATACAATACGATACAATACAATACAATACAATACCAGTATTGCGTAGCTTATGCAGGCAGGCATAAAAAGAACTGATGTAATGTGCTGGGGACAGCAACCCGAATTTCACACAGAGAAATCTGTTTCCACAAAGATTAACACAACACGGCAACATAGCACAACACAACACAGCACAGCACAACACAGTACAGCACAGCACAGCACAGCACGGCACAGCACAACACAGCAAAGCACATCACAACACAGCACAACGCTGCGCAGCACAACAAAACACAACACAGCACGGCACGGCACAGCACAGCACGGCACAGCACAGCACGGCACAACACAGCACGGCACAGCACAGCACGGCACTGCACAGCACAGCACAGCACAGCACAGCACAACACTGCACAGTACAGCACAGCACAACACAACACAACACAGCACAACACAGCACAGCACAACACAGTGTTGTTGTTTTTTTTCCAAAGCCCTGACACTGCTTCAGTACAGAACCGTCACTCACGCGGAACCTGACAGGCCATGAACACAATAACAAATCTCGTGGCTGGTCGACCTTGACATTCTTTATTTGCTGACATTTTGGCCGTCTGGCTTTTCTTGTGTAAAACTACCACCCCACCCCCCTCCCACCCCCCTCCACTTTTTTGGTAGGAAGCTGGGCCGTCGGACTATTGAAAAATAAAGTATGCCAAGGACGACCTGTCTCCATATTTGCTGTGTCATTTTTTTTTTCCAGTAAATTAAAAAGAGGGGCCGGGGATGGGTTGGGGAGGAGAGAGAGCCACAACACATCTGCTCTTTCAAAAATCTGTCTCAGTGCAGATTTAGTGTCTCATATCACACACACACACACACACACACACACACACACACACACACACACACACACACACACACACACAGACTTGCAAATATGGTAGGAACCAGATGAAGTCCAGTTCTTCAATGAATGATTCCTAAGCCAATTACTTGTTCAAGGGGAAGGTCAGCATACAAAGCACCAACAACTGACAGCTGTGTCACTCTGTGAAGAGCTCATCAGGCTTGCTCCGTGATCCTGACTGCCAGCCGCAGATAGAAATTTCCATATAACCAGAGCAATTCCCCAACACTGGGGTAAGGGACCTCTTTCACGTATAGTACTATTAGTACTATGCCTCTGTGAACCCCACCCTCTTAACCACTCCCATATTCCCCACTCTCCTGAGCCCCCCTCCCCCCTCCCCCCCCCCCACCCCGCCCCCTTCATCTTTCTCCGCTTTATCCGTTCTGCTTTCTCTCTGTCTGGTGAACATTTGGTTGTTGGCAGACAGCTAATAATTTGGGGAAAAAAAAACAGATGACCTATAGCACACGCTTCTGCTCTCTCCCTTTACCTGGCTCTTCCCCGTGACATTTTCCCCTCCCGAACAGCGAACATACCAACGTGCATACCTGAACGTCGTGGTAAAGAGAGCGGGCAGGTTTGACGGAAGCGACGGCGTGTAACTGCAAATAAACAACATGATTTTCCTGGCCCGGTTCTCACCTTTCTGGGTAGGTCATCTTCCTCAAACACTGCTTATGTGCTTCCTTGGAATTCATGACTTTCCTTGCCAATTCCGTGTGGTCTTAGGATACCAGCATTTTTAAAAATCCTGTAGACTCAAGAATTACTGACGTTTTAGTTTAGCTGACATGAGCAGCTTGCATGTCTTTCCAATCAAGTGACTTTATCCCAAAAATGGTGCCTTTTTTTCAGAAATGATTGGTTCTTTAAGTGTTTATGTCTCGGAATTTATTTGAGAATTGGTTGTGAACATCCGTTCCAACAATCTTCAGATATGATTCTAATTCATAAGTACTTTTCTACATTGAAACGCATGTGGTAATAACGGAACCCCTTCTTTAACCATCATGAAATATGTTGTGAAAGATTTGTTATTGAAAGTCTTGGATTTCAGTCATAAAATCTCACTCAACCCCTTAGCACAATATTGCATCTGACGTAATTGTGTGGATAAGGGTAGAGACAGGAGCATCAGAAATCTTTCGCTCAGTTGGTCTGTTCTGGCTTGCAGAGTCTGGAAAGGAGAAAGCATATCAACACACGCAACAGTTCAGCGGGAGTGTAAATGGGCAGCCGATCACTTTGTTTTGTTTAAAGGCCAGCCGACGGCTAGTGCTAGATCTGAGCTGCGAAACATATCAGACCCCGAAGGAATGAGAAGGAGAAAACACCACCAACATGTAATTGGATTTTTGATCAAATCATGTCCTAACAACTGGAACTGAAAAAAAAGAAGAAGAAAAAAGAGAAAAGAAATGTGATTGTTTTCACTACATTGTTATCATCCGCGTGGTAATCAGTCTGAATACATTCGATGTTGCTCGTCAGATAAAACAGAAGAGAGAAACAGGAGGAATTCAGGAAAGGATGCTGGCATGGCAATAGTTTTGAAAGTTGGAATAGGGAACAACCCCCTTTGAGTTTAACTCACTCAGTACGGCCAGTCCTCTCTTCTCCTCTACACAGACCCATCGGATGTCCAGTGGGTGTCTGAATGACCCAACCTTTAGCTTCCGTCGTCAGAATTGTGGTATTCTTTGTCAACATTCACCTCTTCAGTATAAGAGCCTTCCGCTTGCAATATTTTGATGATGGTAATTGGGCTGAAACGCTGTTAACGTCGCCTCTTTCGCCGTTCGTATGGAGAGAGTTAAAGGCCAGCCGACGGCTAGTGCTAGATCTGAGCTGCGAAACATATCAGACCCCGAAGGAATGAGAAGGAGAAAACACCACCAACATGTAATTGGATTTTTGATCAAATCATGTCCTAACAACTGGAACTGAAAAAAAAAGAAGAAGAAAAAAGAGAAAAGAAATGTGATTGTTTTCACTACATTGTTATCATCCGCGTGGTAATCAGTCTGAATACATTCGATGTTGCTCGTCAGATAAAACAGGAGGGAAACAGGAGGAATTCAGGAAAGGATGGTGGTATGGCAATAGTTTTGAAAGTTGAAATAGGGAACAACCCCTTTTGAGTTTAATGCTCCTGACTGTACATGTCTATCGACTCAATCTCGAACTTAACAGAGCAGCCATTTCCTGTTGGACCGTTTCCTGGCAGTGTGTGGAGGGGGAAGGGGGGGGGGGGAGGAGCACGGTGGGACGGAGAATTCTGCTTGTCTCGGTGAAATTCAAGAGAGCAGTGGGAACAGTAACCATCGTAAAGTCGGACAATAGGTGTAGAGGCTGGAGGAAGAAGTTTTCACTGGCGTCCGGGTTAGATGGAAGGAGAAGAGGCGATAACCAACCACAGGAAAAGAGACAAGTTTCGGAACTTGTAGAGTATTCACCATTCCTTATTCCTTCCTGATAGGAGGACAAATTCTTTAATGATTGCGCATGAAGCAAAAGAAAATGTAGTGCCATCCGTACACTGCTGTTTCTCGCAGCAAAGCAATCGGTAAAGTTAAAAAGAGAAATAAGGAGGAAAATATCAATACAACGTTGAGACGAAATGTGTGTTAGATGACTGACAGGGTTGTTGAAAAAAAAACCCAAAACAAACACAAAAAAACCCAAAAAACCCCAAACCCAAACAAACAAAAAACAAACAAACAAAAAACAACACCACAAAACAACAACAACAACAAACAAACAAACAAATAAACAAAAAACACAAGCAACTACAGAGACAGCGTCAAGAGAAAAGAAAATTAAAATAGAAGGAAAAATCAAGCAGCGACGAAACGCAGAAAAAAAAGCTCAGACAAGCCGATAAGAAATAAAGCGATCAAACTGAATAACAAAACAAAATATTAATAATATCTGGCAGCTGCTTGAAAGTACTGTATCAGGCACCACCGGTGCTGGAAGTAAGGAAAGCACTTGACATCAGTGAGACAGTATCGTTAAAGAAGAAACATGAACAATTCTAAGATCCTAGAAAAAGAAGAAGAACAAAGCACGACTGGGCAGAAGCAGCAGGAGTATTACAAGACTGGGTCGTGGGCATTCCAATGATTCGCTCAGCTGAGTAAGCGCTGAGCTTCCAGTCAGAATGCTGCGAGTTCAACTCCAGACACCCAGCGTTCTCTCTCAATGGTTTGTCGTTGTGGCGGGGTCATTGTGGTGTCAGCTAAGTCCGCTTTCCCCACTTACCTCAGCTGATTGTCCCCGTCGGCTATGTTACTTGAAGTCGGACTCGATGTTAAACGCGAATATAATTATTAAAAAAAAGCATTGCAATCGAATGCCAACTATGTGCTAAACATACATAAATTTCTGAAGAGTAATACAAAGGACTGCAAATAAAACATACCTCGTTATGTTCTTCCATAATATTGCGAAAATAGACAGGGTCACTATTGTGTCTGTTCAAAGAAAGATATTCAGATAATTTAAACTAGGAAAAAAAAAAAAAAGATTCAATACACCATTGACCAGGTGCTCCGTGCTGAATAGAGATCTCATGCATAGACCAAATTGCAACTCTGCAGATGATTACTGAGTAGTACTTAAAACGGCAGACACCATTTTAATACACGTTCGTGGATATAAGAAGGATGGCACGTCGCAAACTAACAGTCGCCTTGCTCTTCTCCCTCATAAAACTGAACACACACTTGAAAAAAGAATAGTACCAGAATCAACAAACCGCAATACGACTAAATTTTTCTTACCCAGGATAGTTTGTCAGTGAATTTAGTTCACTTGTAGTCTATTTAGTATTTGGGAATGTTTTAGAAAGTACCCAGTATATAACGAGGAGTAATCTAAGTATGTTTGAGTTCAAACTGGTCACATAGAACAACACGGAGAAAACTCATGCTTTCATTAACAGATTCGAGCAATTGAATACCACCTTTAGATAGACAGACAGGCAGAGAGATCCAAGGCAGGTTTCCCGGTATAGAGAATCGAGTCTGCAACAACTGCGCTGTCAGAACGACCATAGGAAGTTTGTTTAGCCGGAACATAACAGAATCGAGTCTGCAACAACTGCGCTGTCAGAACGACCATAGGAAGTTTGTTTAGCAGGAACATAACTTGACGTGCATTGCATTGAGAGGGATTGGTAGGACACTGGTAGCCATGAAGGTTGGCTAGCCAGGTGGTTGGGTGGTTGAGGTCATGAAAGTGATTAAAAAAATCCGAGCTGAGATACGTCCCCAGGAAAATGTTATTGGTTTTATTAGTTCAAGGTCATGGTTTGCATGATACACCCTGTTCCTCAAACAACTGCTGTCAAACCTTAGCTCCAATCGATGGGAAAGTCAACAGAAGAGAGGAACCAGACCTAGAAGTCTACAGCAGTAGCACGGAACAAAAAAACCAAAACAAAACAAAACCAAAAAATTCCTGCCTGCCGGGTTGTCAGGTTTAACAAAATAATTATTTTGTTGTTTTTTCCTCGGCGTGACATTTTGCAGCTCAGCACCTGCGATGGATCATATATCTTACACACGTTTCTGAAATGGCATGAGGTTCAAAGATCAATGCCTCCCATTTTTTTTTCTTTTTTCGTCCTTTC
>NC_134899.1:11674927-11689927 GCF_041734735.1 Babylonia areolata
AAGTAAGGAAAGAAGGAAGAAGGAGGAGGTGAAGTAAGGAAAGAAGGAAGAAGAAGGAGGTGAAGTAAGGAAAGAAGGAAGAAGAAGGAGGAGGTGAAGTAAGGAAAGAAGGAAGAAGGAGGAGGTGAAGTAAGGAAAGGAAGAAGGAGGAGGAGGTGAAGTAAGGAAAGAAGGAAGAAGGAGGAGGTGAAGTAAGGAAAGAAGGAAGAAGAAGAAGGAGGTGAAGTAAGGAAAGAAGGAAGAAGAAGGAGGAGGTGAAGTAAGGAAAGAAGGAAGAAGGAGGAGGTGAAATAAGGAAAGAAGGAAGAAGAAGAAGGAGGTGAAGTAAGGAAAGAAGGAAGAAGAAGAAGGAGGTGAAGTAAGGAAAGAAGGAAGAAGAAGGAGGTGAAGTAAGGAAAGAAGGAAGAAGAAGAAGGAGGTGAAGTAAGGAAAGAAGGAAGAAGAAGAAGGAGGTGAAGTAAGGAAAGAAGGAAGAAGAAGAAGGAGGTGAAGTAAGGAAAGAAGGAAGAAGAAGCAGAACAAGAATTGCGAAAAGTGAGAGACAGAACAAGAACAAAGAAGTCACTCACTCACTCACTCATTCCCTCGACCGCTGGGGTCGTTGGGGGGGACATGAGGAAGATGTCATAGCTCGCCACGCCGTTCTGTTGGCAGCTGTCGTGAGGAGATCTGGCATCGTCATTTTGGTCCATTCCTTGACGTTGTCGGACCAGCTCTTTCTCTGCCGCCCCCGTCTGCGCCTGCCCCTCTACAGTCCCTTGCAGGATGGTTTTTGGAGAAGTAAAGGATCGAAAAACAAGACGAAGGGATACAATCAATACACTGATGAAAGATGAAATGCAGTTTCAATTTCAGTTTCAGTAGCTCAAGGAGGCGTCACTGCGTGCGGACAAATCCATATACGCTACACCACATCTGCCAAGCAGATGCCTGACCAGCAGCGTAACCCAACGCGCTTAGTCAAGCCTTGAGAGTCAGGCCTTCAAGGACAAACAGCCTAAAGTGATAGATCAGAAATTCAAATGATCAAAAACTTCAATTTAACAAAGAATAATCTGATTCGGAAGTTATATTCTCCCAACCCATTTCTTGCACTTTAAATTGTTTGTCAGTCCCACAAGATATATCACAAACTCTCTGAATTATTACTGCTGAAGATGAATTATTACTGCCGTCAGATGAAATACATGAAATGATTATCAAAGAGATAGACAGATATTAAGTAACAGTCAGCATAATGAAATGGAAATGGTTGGATTTTCTTAAACGGACTTCATCATAATGTCTTCAGGTGATAATATTTGAACTGAATGCATGTTTTTGATCGCTGGGATCCTAACTATACCCTTACGCCACACACACACACACACACACACACACACACACACACACACACACACACACACACACACACACACAAAACCTCCCTGGCGTTATATTGGAAGTGGAAGGTTTATAACACTGTAGGCATGAATAGAGACGGGGGGGAAGTGTGTGCGCTCAAGCTGGTGGATATAACGCTGCTGTTGTGTGTGTGTGTGTGTGTGTGTGTGTGTGTGTGTGTGTGTGTGTGTGTGTGAGTTTTTAAAGCAAAGAAATGCTTACCGTCTGACTTAATAAAAACCACTGACCAGTTTCACATCATAATGGCTTCATCGTTCAATAATCATATTGTCCGTTAGAAATCCTCCAAAGTGTAAAATTCCTGGAGTGATGGCCTAGAGGTAACGCGTCCGCCTACGAAGCGAGAGAATCTGAGCGCGCTGGTTCGAATCACGGCTCAGCCGCCGATATGTTTTTCTCCCCCTCCACTAGACCTTGAGTGGTGGTCTGGACGCTAGTCATTCGGATGAGACGATAAACCGAGGTCCCGTGTACAGCATGCACTTAGCGCACGTAAAAGAACCCACGGCAACAAAAGGGTTGTTCCTGGCAAAATTCTGTAGAAAAATCCACGTCAATAGGAAAAACAAATACAACTGCACGCAGAAAAAAGTACAAAAAAAAAGAAAAAAAAAAAGAAGAAAAAAAAAGGGTGGCGCTGTAGTATACAAAATATTACACCTAAAACATGAAAAAAATTCATTAGAAAAAACAACAACATACAGGTACATAACAAAAGGAAGACGAATGCACCTTTTCATCAGTAACAACGAAACATTTCATATGATGATAAAACAATGAGTAAAAACAGCCCCGTCTCACAGATTTTTAAATCACGTGCTGTCGTTAAGAAAGCGCTTTGCCACAGATCTCAGGAGATGGCAAAGAAGAAAATAAGGTTTGAGAAACGAATAAAGATAAAATGATAAATGCAAAAAAAAAAAAATAAAACTTAGAACGAACCAGTGGAGCAAAAGTAATGTTTCGGGTGGTTTTTTTTGTTATTGTTTTATTGTTGCTGCTGTTGACGCTAAAAGGAAGTAATTTGTGTTTTTGTTTGTTGTTTTTGGTGTGTTTTTTTTTTTTTTTTTGGGGGGGGGGGGGGGGGGGGGTGTCGGGGGAGGGGGGGCGGTGTCGTGTGTTTGTGTGTGTGTGGGGGGGGGGGGGTGCGGGGGGGGGGGGGGGCGTGCGGGGGCGGTTATTGGTGTATTCATTCTATCCCCACTTGTTTCGTTTCGAGAAAGGAAAGGGTCAGGGCATGACACGAAAATAGACATGGATGACCTGCTCTTCTGGGTCAAGTGGAAACGCTAACCCCATGGTATTGTAGTACTGATACCAGCCTGTTTGGACTGAAGTCTGCTGCACAGGCACTCCACTACTCGGTAGACTCAGCCTTTCAGATGGGCTCCATTTTTTTCCCGTCTCACAGTGTCAGACTGGGACCAGGCCTACTCATGATAGGACCGGGTACGCTGAAACTAAATAGAAGAAGGAAAAGGAGGAGAAGGAAAAGAAAGACAATAGAGGCAAGGCCTTCAAGACTCACTTGTGATACACTTTAAAAAAAATCTAATCGTTAAAATGTGTTCTGTATTTGTTCTTATAAAGCTTCGCGTTTAAAAAAAAAAAGAAGAAAAAAAAAAGTCCTAACCAGATTCGAACCCCGCGTGTTCGGGTGAGAAGAAACAAAATGGCGTCGTTTGCGTTCGCGAAGAATATGAGCACGCGCTTTGAATGTGTATAAATATGTGTACGCAATTTATTATTGCCCATGACCTTCAGGGCTAAGCCAACAGATCTGTAAAGTCCACTCGTTGTATTGATTTTAGTATTTTCCGAAAAAGACCACTTGGGCGAATGAACATAGTGAAAGCCCTGTACACTGAGAGTAAAACACACAAGCATTTTATGTATTGAGTATAATTTCAAAATGTAATGTTTAAGATGAGAAAGATCAGTTTAAAGCAAATTAAGTCCCCTAGCATAATTACAGAGTAATTTCCCTTGTTTTACTATCTGCACCAAAACGTTTGCAAAATAAATAAAACTTCCATGCTTAGCAAAAGAAGTTCCTGTTTGAACAAAAAAATGATAATAATGACTGCTCTTGTTGTTGTGTCAGAATATCAGATAAAAGTGCCAAGTTTAGATAATACAAAAAATATAAATATAACAGAAAATGCAGTTTGCATATAATTAGGCTTCATTAAAAAAAAAAAATTCTGTGCCCATCCCAGACGGGTAATATTGTTTTAAACAAGATGACTGGAAAAAAACTGAAAATGTTCTATTTTTATGCCTAATTTGGTGTCAACTGACAAAGTGTTTGCAGAGAAAATGTCAATGTTAAAGTTTACCACGGACACACAGACACACACACACACACACACACACTCAGACAACCGAACACCAGCTTAAAACAAAGACTCACTTTGTTTACAAAAATGAGTCAAAAACCGAACTAAGAAAAGACAGAAAGAGAAAAAGACAGAAAGAAGAAGACGACGAGATGCATACATTGATATATAGTGACATACTACGAACGCCCTCTCCCTCAAACTTTTGACTCTGTCTCTCTTTCTCTCTGTCTGAGTCTTTCCTTGTGTTTGTCTGTCTGTTCTGTTTGTTTCCATTTGTTTGTTTTTTCTGCTGTCTTTCTTTCTCTGTCTCCACACACGCACGCACACACACACACGCACACACACACATAACACAACACAACACAATCACACACACAACACATGCATACACGCACAAACACACACACACACACACACACACACAACACATGCGTACGCACACACACACACACACACACACACACACACACACACACACACACACACACACACACCGCACACACACACACATGCGCGCACATACATACACACACACACAACACAACACAACACACCACAACACACCACAAACACCACACATGCACACACACACACACACACACACACACACACACACACACACACGCACACCACACCACACCACAACACACCCGGCACACGTGCACAAGTGTACACACACACACACACACACACACACACACACACCATACCACACTACACCACACCACACCACACCACACCACGCGTGCACAGCGAATGTCAGCAGAAAAAAAAAGTTTGACACGTGAAGTCACATCATGAACGTTGTTTACCACTTCGTTGATTAAAGTCATGTCTGCGAAATACACCTCGCATACGTATCGTAGACACGGTGAGAGTAGTTAAACTTTCTCAGGTTTCTCCTCGACAGATTGAACGTGTGTGAGACATGTCTTCAGACCGGAAAGTTCTGCTGTTGACGTCAACCCGTCAACGTCAACGTCAACGTTTCTCCAAAGAAAGTCACATTGTGATCTGTTAGCGACTTCATCTCTTGCAACGGTAGACGTAAGATGAGAGCGATCGAGATTCGTGGCCAGATTTAGAGAAGAAGAGATCAGAACAAAATGAAATATGATATAAAATGAAATAGAATAGAATGAAAGAAAAACGCACGCACACGTGCATAAACGTGCTACACACACACACACACACACACACGCACACACACACACACACACACACAACACACACACACACACACACACATACACACACACACTCACACACACTCACTCACTCACGCACGCGCGCGCATGTATTCGAAGAGAGAGAGAAGAGAGAGAGAGAGAGAGAAGTTCACAGACTCTGCTACTTGAAGCCACCACAGGTAACTGTGGGTTGGTCACCGTGCGTGCGCCAGCCTTTAACATTCAAACGACTGCTGACAAGAAGAAGGAAAAGTTGCAGAGTGGCAGTATTCATATCTCCAGCTTTCTGAAACGAAAACTCTCAGTCGATTCTTGTTCAGCACAGCAATTGTTGTTCTTCCTGGCAAAACATAGGATCAATCATGCGATGGTATTGTTTTCAGGAATGGATAAGATTGAAATAGAATCTTTTTTTCTTATTTTTATTTGAACGACAATTGATTTTAGGATCCTTGTCCGGGCCTGATATGTAACAGTAAAGGCGTCCTTCGCCATTGTTTTGTGCTTTTCCAGCTTGCATCGTAAGTAAGTGATTTGAGTTCATTAAACACACACACACACACACACACACACACACACACACACACACACACACACACACACACACACACACACACACACACTTTCTCTATTTTCTGGACAAGCGTAGTGTGTACTCTGACTTGAGATCTCGCCTACTTGTGACAGTTAATTCCCAGTCTTCGAATCATTGGCCAGATGGCACTGGCAACACAATAATCCAAAGGCCGAGTTCTCTGTTGCCACAAAATTATTTCCAACCACAACTGGCAAAATACATATATAAATGCTTTAAAGTTCGCAGTCCATAACTATGTCTTATGGAATATCCTGCATGTGCTCACAACTTATTGCTTTTACTTTTTGTTTGCTTGTTGTGTTTAGTTTATAGTGTCCATAATTCCTATGATGGTTTTACGACAATTAAATGAGTTCTGAGTTCCGAGTTCTGAGTTCACACACACACACACACACACACACACACACACACACACACACACACACACACACACACACACACACACACACACAACTGTGAGGACAACGATTCTCTATTATATTCAAGACAAAACAGGACACTGTTTCTTTTACTGTTACGTTCTGTCTTTTATAAGTCATAGCACTTCGTGTGTCACTGGCCTGCTCTGACTTGGATATAAAAAGATGATGATTATTGTTCTGCTTTGACATTACGATTCATTGTCCCAAGACGCTCAGCTGCCAATACAGCGAGTCCAAGAGGGTGTGGGTTCGAATCGCGCTCTCTCCCTTTCTCCAAAGTTTGACTGGAAAATTAAACTGAGAGTCTAGTCTTTCGGATGAGACGATAAACCGAGGTCCCGTGTGCAGCATGCACTTGGCGCACTGAAAAAGAACCCATGGCAACGAGTGTTGTCCTCTGGCAAAATTTTGTAAAAAGAAGTCCGCTCTGATAGGTACACAAATATACAAGCATGCACTCAAGGTCTGACAAGCGTGTTGGGTTATGCTGCTGTCAGGCATCTGTCTAGCAGATGTGGTGCAGCGTATATGGATTTGTCCGAACGCAGTGTCGCCTCTTTAAAAATTGAAATTGAAACTAAAACTGAATCATTGTCCGGTTAGGTCTTCAAAGTAACACACACACACACACACACACACACACACACACACACACACACACACACACACACACACACACACACACACACACACACACACACATACCACACCACCAATTTTGTTTCCCCCTGAAACTCAGCCCAAAGCCCATAACTTTCAATCATCAATAACAGAAGCCTTTCTTATTAGCTGGTAAACGATTTTCAGCTGTAGAAAACATTACGCATTACAAGCTGGGGGAAGAAAGAGAGAAATAATAGAAAACGTACAGCTGATTTAAAAAAAAAAAAAAAATTTTTTTTTACGAAGAACCATTTTTCTGTCAGGACCAGAATGCTGATGACATGCAGAGTTCGTTCTCGTTTATTCATTAAAAGTCTGTTCATCTAAGATGGTGATTTTAGACTGAAAATGAATGGTATTATTATTGTTTTTTTGTATTATTATTATTATTTCTATTATAATGATGATGATTATCACTAATTAGAAATCATCATTTGTGAAAATCAATGGCAGGGGTAGAAATATTCAACTGAAAAGGTGGCGGCGGTTGAGGTGGAGGGGGCGGGGGTAGGGGAGGAAGGTGGGGGCGAGGTGGAGGGGATTGAGGAAGGAAAAGAAAGAGAGAGAACAGAATGTGGAAAAGATAGAGTACAAAATGTTAAAATGGAGAGGGTGAGTGTCAGTGCCATGCAGATATTCTTACCATGTTCAGACCTAGAGGGATGTTTCAACGGAGACAATCGCTTGACAGCTCTGTGTGTGTGTTGGGAGAGGGGGGTGGGGGGTCGGGGGAGGGGGAATCAAGCCTACAGCCTTGAATCTAACCCCAAAGGGCTGTCCCGGGGCTGATGAAGCTGAGAAACAATCATGACACATGTGACATATAAGAGGGGCCAGCCCTGTTGGAACAGAAAACTTTTTGTGTATGTGTTTGTTGTTCGTTTGTTTGTTTGTTTTCTCTATTCTTCATCCATTCTTTCTTGCTTGCTCGTCAGTTATTTGTTAACTAAAAAAAAAAAACACCCTTGCAAACTGTCAGCATATTATACATGTGTGTGTATATTATAGGTGTATATGTATATATATGCGTATGTATGTATATAATTATGTACTACCTCTGTTGCTAAAGGTGGTGTGAATTGCAATTTTGCTTTATTAGTGTGGAATTTCATGTGAAATTGTAATGGAGACAATGTTGAAAAGAAAATATAACCTTCTATGCAAGGAAAAAAAGAAAGAAAAGAAAACCTTTCAGCCGTCACGTTCACAGTGATGTAAGTTTCTCTGTTGGTGCATCCGGACACAAGCACATACATGGGACCATGGGATTTTATGCACTGAATACGTCTTCTCACTCATTTATCGCATCTCTCTCTGTCTCTCTGTCTCTTGTCAATTTCTCTCTGTGTCTGTCTGTCTGTCTCTATCTCTCTCGCTTGGTGTGTGTGTGTGTGTGTGTGTGTGTGTGTGTGTTAGTGTGTGTGTGTGTGTGTGTGTGTGTGTGTGTGTGTGTTAGTGTTAGCGTGTGTGTGTGTGTGTGTGTGTGTGCGTGTGCGTGTGTGTGTGTGTGTGTGTGTGTGCGTGTTACTCGCTTCCGTTTCGTCCAGATGTCAGTGATGTTGTGTCTCTCAGAGTGACGCTATGTTATACTTGTACATTATACATGTATTTAGTATAACAACATTTATATACGTACATGTTTGTGTGTCTTTTAGAGCAACGGCAGATGTGTAAGTCGGCCAAAGTTGGAAAATAAATAATAAAGATTAATTAATTAATTAATTAATTCTCTCTCTCTCTCTCTCTCTCTCTCTCTCTCTCGGGGGGCTGTGAACGGCTGTTGTCTTGTCAACACGCTTATCTAGCGCTCTGTAAGAAACCGTGGATTGTGGCGGACAGAGACTGAGATACGTTTTCAGTTTTGGCAGAGAAGTGGCTGAATAGTCATGCCATCTACTGCTGCCGAGATTCGAGCTGTTTGTGGCCGCTTTTTGCCAGTCTACATCGGCTTTATGCTGAAAAGGGCCAGGGACAAGGCAGCTTCAAGAGTCGCCATTGTCACGCTGCGTCGACGTGTGGACGGTGTCGCTTTTGGTTTCCTCCTCTGTTATTTATTCTGGGGCGGTTTTTTACTGCAATGTGGCGACGTTGAAACCAACCCAGGACCAAACCCTCCTCCCAGCAAGGACAATATGAGGCAGACCAGACTTGCCAGTGCAGGATCTTCCCAGAGAGCAAGTCTGGACAGAGCAAGTGGCGCTGGTTCTACGATGCCTACCCCTTCTGCCACAGAACCCACCCTTAGCGACATCATGGCTACCATAAAAGCCGTGAGTGACCAGGTGGGGGCACAGATGGAGACTAAGCTGGAGGAGATGAAGCAAGAGCTGAAGCAGGAAGTGCGAGAACTTAAGGAAGACTACGCTGCTCTGAGAAGTGACCTGAGGGGGATGAGGGAGGAGATAACGAAGCTGCGAGAGGAGAACGAAGAGCTGAAGAAGACCAACAAGGACCTCTGCCAGAAGCTGACCGACTGCGACGCAAGGATTGATGACCTGGAGGGCCGGTCCAAGCGTAACAACCTCCTCTTCTACGGCCTGCCCAGGAGACCCAACGAGACCAGTGCAGACTGCGAGGGCGTCGTGCAGGACCTCCTCACTGACAGCCTGGACATGACTGATGTGGTGGAGTTCGACAGGGTTCACCGGCTGAGTTCCAGGCCTGACTCCCCAGTGATTGCTTGCTGTACCTATTACAGACAAAAGGTAAATATCCTGAAAGCTAAGGGTAAACTGGAAGGTACAAATATATTCATTGGTGAGGACTTTTCGAAGGGAGTAAGAGACATCAGACGTAGACTAACTCCGCACCTGAAGAAAGCAAGGCAGGATGGGAAAAGAGCCACGATGGTGTTCAACCATTTACTGATTGATGGCAAAAAATTCACTGTCGATAATAATGATAAACTTGTTGACTTTAAATAGGGAAGTGGCCTGCCCATTTGTTTAAGAAGTGACGCTTTTTCCAATGGGATGGAAAAAAAGAACAGTGACACCGGCACTGCCGTCCAGTGTTGGACAGTGTGACACTGAGCTCGCACGTGTTTTTGATGTTGGAAACAGTGTGTGTGCAAGAGTTGACGATGAATGTTCGCGGTGTGTGTCAACGCCTGAAAATGTGGTCTGTCAACATAGGCGCAAGAAAAATGATGTACTGAATCAAAATAAAAGTGCTGCTTGTGTAAAAAACAGTAGAATTAAGCCATTGTCTTTTGTTCATTGGAATGTGAATGGGTTGATTTCAAAATTACATGACGGTGACTTTGTTTCATATCTTTGCTCGTTTGACTTTGTTTGTTTAGTTGAAACATTTATTGATGATTTTATACCTTCATTATTCCCTGGATACAACAGTGTTTGCATTCCTGCAGTAAAATTCACTGAAAAGGGGAGGCGATCGGGAGGAGTTGTCTGTCTTGTAAAAGATGTTTATTTTCCACACGTAAAGCAAGTTGATGTAAAATCTAATAGTTTTGATGCATTACTTATTGATAAGATATTATTTGGTATTGACAAAGATGTGTTGTTTGTGTACTGTTATGTACCACCCGAAGGTTCCCCATACTATGCATATTTTGACTGTGAAAATGGAATTGCGTTATTGGAAGATTTTTTGATTGATTGTACATTAGCTTACAATGATGTTTATATCTTGCTGTGTGGGGATTTGAATGGCAGGACATGTAATATTTCCCACCACTGCCGGGGAGTTACAGGAGGTTTAGAGTTTCAGCGAAGAAGTCACCCAATTAGTATCAGTAGACGTTCCGAAGATTCTGTTCTTAACAACTATGGAAAATTGCTGTTGAATATGTGTACTGCACTTGACTTGTGTATAATTAATGGAATGTGTCATGGCGACCAAAATGGTTGCTACACTTATATATCGGATAGTGGATGCAGTGTGAATGATTATTTCATTATGTCTTGTGATATGTATGCATTGTTGTGTGATTCATGTACGTTGTGTGTGTCTGACAGAACTGAATCCGATCATATGCCTGTGGAACTCCGTTTCACAGGCCGGGGTGATGAATTGGAAAACACACAGTTGGAAAATGATTTTGTTTTAGAAAAATTTGTGTGGAGTGACGACTTGGCTGATGTATACATTCATAACATACGTTCAGAAGAATTTAAAGTAAAAATAAACTTAGCAATTAGCCTAATTAGTGTTGATATAAACCAAGCGTTAAGTGTTTTTAATGAATGTATCAAGGATGCTGCTAAACATATGAAGAAACAAATTAGTATCAGTAACAAGTTAAAACCAAAAGATTGGTTTGATGCAGAATGCCGTAGCGCTAGAAAAAATGTTCGTAGGTTGTTAAACAAATTTAGACGTACTCTGGATGTTGATGATCGTCATTGTTTTTGTAAGGCCAGACGGGAATATAAACATTTGCAAAAGAGAAAGCAAAAGCAGTTTAATGATATATTGTTGACAGAATTAATTGCTTCTATCAAATGTCAGAAAGAATTTTGGAACAATGTTCGTAAAATGTCACTTAAAAGAAAACAGCCAGCTAACAATATTACTGATGATGTTTGGTTTGATCACTTTAATTAAAACCCTTCTAACAAAAGAGGTAAATTCTGATAACGTACTGCAGTGGGAACAAGATGAAGATGAAGAAGATTATTTAAATCGTCCAATCTCGGTAGAAGAAGTGATGTTTGCATTAAGGAAAATTAAGAACCGTAAAGCTGCAGGACCTGATAGTATAATTGGAGAATTGTTAAAATATGCCACTGAATCTGACCTGATTTTGAATTTCTTTGTAACTTTTTTTAACTCGTTATTTGACAGAGGAATCTATCCTGAAAAATTATAAATCAGAGACTGCAAGAATGGGTAGAAGAAAACAATATTACAGGTGAATACCAGGCAGGATTTAAACACAACTACTCAACTGTTGATCATATGTTTACTTTGATGGCCTTTATTCAAAAACAGTTTTCTTTGAATCGTAAATTGTATGTGGCTTTTATAGATTTTGAGAAAGCCTTCGATTCTATAAACAGAACAATTCTATGGCCTATTCTTTTAAAAACTGGTGTTCGTGGAAAGTTGTTGAAATGTATTATGAGTATGTATGCGGGTGTGAAAGGAAGGGTTAGATGTGGGGGGAAGATGACTGATTATATTCAATGCACTTCTGGCGTAAAACAAGGTGATGTGTGCAGCCCTGTATTATTTTCTCTTTTTATTAACGAACTAACTTCAGAAGTTGTCAGAAACGGAAAACATGGTGCACAATTTACTGGTGAGATTCTAGAGTTATTCATTCTCCTCTTAGCTGATGATGCTGTGTTGATATCTGAAACTGTGATTGGTTTACAAACACAATTAAATAGTCTATCAAGAGCTGCAAAATCACTTCAGTTGAAAGTAAATATGTCAAAAAGTAACATAATTGTATTTAGAAAAGGTGGATATTTAGGAATTAGGGAAAAATGGACTTATAATGGAATAACGATGCCAGTAGTGAATGTGTATAAATACTTAGGAATATATTTTTCAACAAAATTGAGTTTCACAGTTGCATGTAAAGATATTGCATGTAGAGATAAACAAGCATTACTTTGTATTATGAAAAAACTGTCAAGTTTAGAAAATCAATCTTTTGATCTGTTTATTAAATTGTTTGATTCCCAGGTACAACCCATTGTACAATATGGAGCAGAAATTTGGGGTCTCTCTAATGCTGCAGTTTGCTGCGAGAGTGTTCATTTATTTGCACTGAAAAAGTTTCTTGGAGTTACCATGAAAACGCCTAATGATTTAATTTATGGGGAGACAAAAAGATATCCGATACATCTCAATTCCGCAGTAAGATGTATTCGCTATTGGTTGAAAATAACACAAATGGAAGATTCAAGGTTGCCGAAAAAAGCATTTAACATGTTATATGATTTAGATTTGAGGGGCAAGGTAAACTGGGTATCAAAGGT
Source organism: Babylonia areolata (assembly GCF_041734735.1). Classification (NCBI taxonomy): domain Eukaryota; kingdom Metazoa; phylum Mollusca; class Gastropoda; order Neogastropoda; family Buccinidae; genus Babylonia; species Babylonia areolata. The sequence continues at coordinate 11,687,501 of NC_134899.1, forward strand.
TAGGGTTAGATTATATGAACTGGGATTTGGTTATGTTTGGTTACAGCAGGGGGTAGGGGACATAAAGGGATTTATTAGTGCACTCCGAACAAGATTAATTGACTGTAGATGGCAAGATTGGTCTTATCATGTTCAAGATAGCGATAGGTTTGAGTTTTACAGACAGTTCATTTCTATACACTCTATTCCTACTTATCTGTCAATGAAAATGGATAAGCATTTGAAACATATCACAACCAGGTTCCGATTTGGAATTTCTGACATATTTCTTCATCATTATCGTTATCGAAAGTCCAGTGTCTCTGATCTTAGTTGTCCTTTATGCAGACGTGCTGAAGAAACCGAACTTCACTTTGTGTTGTGTTGCCCTGCTTTGAATGACCTTAGACATGAGTGGATTCCACAAAAATATTATAGACACCCTACTTTATTTCGACTTGCCATGCTTATGTCATCAACTAACGAAACTGTTGTAAGACAGTTTGCTATTTACTTATATAAGGCTTTTAAGTTTCGCAGTGTATTATGTAGTTAATTATTATTAGTTGTGCATTATCCAATTTGTGGATTATCATTTGCAGTTTATCATTCACTTCTGTAATTTGTAAGGTTTTGATTTTGAATGTTGATTCACTGTACCCCCTTCATGAGGGGCCATGGCCTTTATTGAATAAACTATCCGTATCCGTATCCGTATCCGTATCTCTCTCTCTCTCTCTCTCTCTCTCTCTCTCTCTCTCTCTCTCTCTCGTTCAGTGCTTAATAGATGGTCAAGTTCCTCTCTAATATTTTCATATGATATATGTATTGCCTTTGTTTCTTTAGTGTGTTATTAAGGTGTGGTAATTAGATGAAAGTTTGGGGTTGTTTTTTTTTGGCTTTTTTTGTTCGTTTTGTTTTGCTGTAATATGCAGAGTGTGTTGTATTGTGCTTGTTGTGATTTAAGAAATAACACTTTCAACCCCTCGCCAATAGAAGCTTGCAGGTAATGATAATATATATATATATATATATATATATATATATATATATATATATATATATATATATATATATATAAGCGTCAAAGCATCTCTCTCTCTCATTGTCTGTCTCTCTGTCTGTCTCTCTCTAACTGATCCAGATCTGCAGCCACATCCCCAAATTCTTCCGCACACGATTCTACAGAACCGTTCTACAGTTTATTCAGTGGAGTCGGTTATCGTTTGTTTTTTTTTGTTTTGTTTGTTTTTGTTTTTTTGTTTGTTGTTGTTGTTTATTTGTTTGTTTTTTTCTCCGTTCTGCTGGAAGTTGTCTTCACCATTTCTCTTACTTTGTAACTACAAGTTACGAGCAGTCTGGCCTTAAAAGCAAATGGCAATAGGTCGGTTATCTTCTATTACCCCTTTTTGCGATGTTCCAAGATAGGGTTTCTCTAGAAAGTAGCAAATATATCTTACATAATAGTACCCCAAAGTGCGTGTTACTTCTACAGAAGTTGTTTTTCCCTGTTCATTTTTTTTTTTTTTTTAAGTCGTAGTGTTAACTTGCGCTTCTGCTAATATCTTCAGTTTTGAAACTTCCGACTTGAATATGTTTGGAAATCGGAATGGAGCTAAGAGAATTAAATATCAAACATCAAACGAGTACTATCACTTTTTTTTAAGGACGACAAAAGGTTGCGAAATGCCTCTCTTGTTCTGGTTTTAAGTGTACATAATCATGTGTGAAATGACAAGTAGAGACTTGGAATTCCCTTTGTTTCTTTGTACCTTTTGTTTATCTGCTCACACGTTAATGGGAGGCGATCTGCTAGCAGCAATGCTGTGAGGTTCTGTGTTTTTTGTCGTATTTTAAATTGCACACGGTGCTTCGTTTGATGCTGAACATGTAACTGCCTTTATCTCGTTTAAATGTCCATTAAAAAATCCGACATCACGTTGTATTTGTTAATTTGTCCTTATCTCTTCTGTGTAGCATAACCAGGACAAAAGGACTATGTAGCATACAGTTCTGAATGAACGCATATTTCTTCTGCTGATTGTTGATTGTGCGTTTTGAAGGAAAAGGTATTGGAACTTAGGAATTTGGAATTGGTTTGATTTGAGGTGTGGGACTGGGGGTAGAGTTGTCTAGATTTGTGTCTTGCTGTTGCCTACCTTCCACGAATACTGATAGGATCGGCTAGCCAGCAATGGGTTTACATCTTACACGTTTGCCAATCGTTAAAGAGTAAAATGCACGTTTTTTTTTTTTTTTTTTTTTCGAACATGCCTTAATCAGACAAAGGTTTACATACAAAGTATAACATTTTACATACTGCACGTGTTTGTTTGTTGTAAATGCTTGCTTTCAGCATGCCCTCAAGCCCGAGATGGGACTGTCAGCTGGATGGACTATCATCAGCATCAGCTGGATTGTCCTCACATCGACAACATGGAGGTCTCC
>NC_134899.1:11694927-11702427 GCF_041734735.1 Babylonia areolata
CTTTGTTCCATCGACAGCTCTGAGGATTTGGTGGCTGATGAGGCTGTGACCCCTTGGGTGTGCAGAGATGGCAGTGTCATCAGGTTGATGCTATGGTCCTGACAGTTGTGGGTGAACCGTTATCCCCACGTGAGGTTTGGCTGCAGACACGGCCAAGTGGGTCATGGTGGAAGCAAGCATGCACGGGTACGCGAGTGTAGCTTATTGTAGCATGCACATACATACGTACATATATACATATATCTCATTTTCATTTCATTTCCATTTTCATTTTATCACAACAAATTTCTTTGTGTTAAATTCGGGCTGCTCTCCCCAGGGAGAGCGCGTCGCTACACAACAGCGCCACCCATTTTTTTTGTATTTTTTCCTGCGTGCAGATTTACTTGTTTTTCCTATTGAAGTGGATTTTTCTACAGAATTTTTGCCAGGAACAACCCTTTTGTTGCCGTGGGTTCTTTTACGTGCGCTAAGTGCATGCTGCACACGGGACCTCGGTTTATCGTCTCATCCGAATGACTAGCGTCCAGACCACCACTCAAGGTCTAGTGGAGGGGGAGAAAATATCGGCGGCTCAGCCGTGATTCGAACCAGCGCGCTCAGATTCTCTCTTTTTTTTTTTTTTTTTTTTTTTTTTTTTTTTTTTTACCCGGACTTTCTTGGGTCGACCACCGTTTTATTTTGTATATAAATCACACAATGCCAAATAAATAAATAGCGTTTATGGAATAAATACGACTTTTCACTCACTGATTTTGGGCTTGTTACAATAATATTGAAGGAAAATGTACAAGTCATACAATTAAGTGTACAAAACTTATCTGTTTTTTTTTTGTTGTTGTTTTGTTTTTTTGTGTTTTTTTTTTCACCTTCATTCATACACAATTCTAAGTCTGTCTGTTTCTTCATATATGGACAATCACGTTGCAAAACTTTAGTGTTGGAAGATTGTTTGGTTTGTCTGGGGGGGTGGGGAGGGGTTGAGGGGGCCGGGGGGGGGGGTGTTCATGCTCTGGTGTGCTTTCTGTGTGCATATTTGTCTCTTTCTCACTTCTCATTTGATCATTTGACGTTATTTGTAGATGGAAGTGTTTTTTTCCATGTGAATTCGTCTTGTTTCAAATTCTCGTTCAAAAATAACCTGTAAGGAAAAGACTGATTTGGTCTTTTTATAGATACTGACACACATTTTACCCACTAAAATTATATTATTGATATACGCATAATTTCCTTTTAGATATGGCGAATTTTCAATCCCAAACAGGATATCTGATGCTGACAGTTTCAAGTGGACACTTGTTTCTGTTAGTAGTTTTTGTTCAATATACTTCCAGAAGTTGTGTGTTACTGGGCAATCAAAAAAAAAGTGTTCAATGTAATCTACCAAATCTTTACAATAGGGACATTTATTGTTTTCTGCTACTTTCATTTTGTTTAGAAGGATATTGGTGGGGTAGATGTTGTGTAAAATTTTCCAGTGCAGAACTCTTAATCTAGTTTCTTTTGTTATATCTCTCGCTATAGACCAGGTTGACCCGAGTAAGTGGATACCAAATTTTCTGAGCCAGAAGTAGTATGCGTTGGGAACAGTTTTCTCTTTGTTTATGAGTGTATTTTTTTTAATCTGTTTTAAATTTGTGTTGTACAGGCTTACATCACATTTCTGTGTTTCATCCTCCTTTTCCCCTCTTTCTATCCATTGAAGCCATGCCTTTGGTATCGAATTTATCAATGCGTTATATTCAAAAACAATGCCTGCTTTGTTTTTACGCACTATATCCTGTATCTCTCTTAAAGACAACACTCTATTTTCCCTGAAATTAATTATGTCCTTTACTTGTTCAAGACCTTTCTCATTCCAAGATTTGAAGAATAATAATTTGTTTTTATACTTTATCAAGGCGTTGTTAAACAGCAATTGGGAGTGAAAGTTGTTACTTTTGATGTCTGAAAGTGATTTTAACGGCCTGTTGTCAAGATACGAACTAACTACATCTTTCCAAAAATCGTTATCTATCATGTTCAAACCTATTAGATCTTTTGATCTACAATTTAAGAGAAACACATTTTCTTTAACAAGTTTATCCATGTGCCATTTAGGGATCACACTCCAGTTTTCCTTGGCTGTCGCCCCAAACAGTTTCCCTGCCCATTGTAGGTGAAAACATTTTTGGAGCTGGATCATGTTTATCATGTTCAGACCACCTTCTTCTACACTCGCTTCCATTACTTTTCTTTTTACTTTCTCGAAAGCTCTCTTGTTACTGTGTTTTTTCTGCCACAGAAACTTGTACAGAATTGAGTTTATTTTATTCAGAACCTCAGCTGGAAGGCCAATCGACTGCATAACGTAAATGAACTGACTGACAAGAAATGATTTTATCACGACTACTTTCCCTTGAATACTTAAGTCACGTTTACTCCACTCTTTAATGAGTTTGTTCACTCGATCAATCCTGCTTGTCCAGTTATCTTCAATGTCTTTGGCCATTCGGTTACTTTCGAAATGGATTCCTAATATCTTTATTCTATCTACTGTTGAGAATGGAAGATTTACCTCTCTTTTCTGTCTACCTAGTCTTAGTGCCTTTGTTTTATGTTCATTCAATTTCAGTCCAGAGAATCTTTCAAAAGAAGTAAAAATGTTAAACGATCTATTCATGTCCTCTATATCTCTAAGAAACAAGGTTGTGTCATCCGCCAGTTGTTTTACTTTTAAATGCACATCCTCATTTCTCTCGGATCGAGGGGTTACAATTCCCACTATGGGACTGTTTCTTATTTTAATAGCTAATAATTCAACAGCTAATACGAATGCCAAAGGTGAAAATGGGCATCCTTGTCTAATACCACACAGCACGTCGAAAGGTTCAGATATCCAACCACCATGATTAACAGAACTTGTACAACCTTTAAATAAGACAGTAACCCATTTTTGAAAGACTGGTCCAAAACCAAAGACAGAAAAAGCATGTACCAAGAAACTTTTTGATATGGAGTCGAATGCTTTAGAGTAATCTACTGCTAATAAGTATCCCGCTTTCTTTGTTTTATTCAGATAATTAATAACGTCATCAATCGATCTGATAATTGTAGATATGTTTCTGCCCTTAATGTAGCCTGCTTGATCTTCATTAACTAAAGTGTGCACAACGGACGACAGCCTTTCTGCTAGTGTTTTTGCAAGTAGTTTGTAATCTGTATTGAGTAGGGTTATAGGTCTCCAATTATTTAGCTTATCTCTTTCTAGATCTTTTCCTTTGTGTATCAATGTTATAATTCCTTGCTTCTGAGAGTAAGATAGTTCACCTTTATTAAAGGATTCTACGAAGGAATTTGTCACAATACTGCCTATTTTACACCAAAATGTTTTAAAGAATTCTACTGTAATTCCATCACAGCCTGGGGCAGACCCGTTCTTCATTTTCGCAAGTGCATTGCTCGTTTCTTCTAAAGTGACAGGTCCCTCACACACAGCAGCATCCGTACCATTCAAACGAGGGAAATTTTCATCTGCCATAAATATATCAGTTGCTTCCCTTACATCTTCTTCTGCTGTTGTCTGACTATATAAGTTTTTAAAGTAAGACACCTGTTCAAGTAGTATTTCTCTTTGATCTGTTATAACTTCACCAGTTTCTTTACTAAGTCTTGTTATAATTTTCTTTTTGGCTCGAGCTTTTTCTAAATTACAAAAATATTTTGTGTTTCGTTCACCCTCCTCAATCCACTTAATTCTTGATCTAACTTGTGCCCCTCTCGCTTTTTCTAATAGCAATAATTCTAGATTTTGTTTTAATTTTAGAAATTGAGTCTGTTTGTTTTTGTTAGAGGGATCGTTTACTAAATCTTTCTCAACGTCTGAAATTTGTAGCTCTAATCTCTTCACGTTATTCCGTTCTTTACATGCTACATTTTTACCAAACTCACTGCACAAATTTCTGATTTCAATTTTGCAACATTCCCACTTTTTTATATAGGAAATATTATCACTGACATCATAATTTAAATGATTATCTAGCAGTTCATTCATTAATTTGACAAACTCTGTGTTCTTAAGATAGCTATTATTGAATTTCCAGTATCCTGGCCCACGGGAAAAAATATTCTGATTAAGCTCTGTAACAACCGTTTTGTGGTCCGAGTTAGGGACTGTCCGATGCTCACAAGAAACACAACAATGCAGCATACTGTGTGATGTGAAACAATAATCGAGTCTTCTGGCTATAAATGGATTTGTTCTGTGCCATGTGAAATCTTTACTATTAGGGTGTAATGTTCTCCAAAGATCAACTAGTTCTAATGTACTGACTGAATGCTTAAACGCTTTAACTTCTGATTCTCTATGAGGGAGACCTGCAGTATTATCAAGAGAGTTGTTGAGAACACAATTAAAATCACCAAACATGAGAAAATGTCCGTCAATAAATTCGCTAAACTTTTCTTTGAGCATACTGAAGAATGCTATTTTATCCGATGATTCATTTGGAGCATACACATTGGCTAACATAAATTCATAATTGTCATACGACACTGAAACAACTAGTACCCTGTCTTCTGTTGTTTTCAAACTAACTTTACCTGGGAAATGCTTTGCTACTAAAATAAGTTCTCCCCTACTTCTATTTGTGCCTTCGTTAAAGAAAATAGTTCCACCCCACTGTTTCTCCCAAAATGGTATGTCTTTGGCTGTTACATGTGCTTCTTGTAAACAAATAATGTCAAACTTCTGCTCTCTTAAATAACGAAAGATTGAAATGCGTTTAAACTTATTTTTCAACCCTCTTACATTTAAAGATGAGATCAATAACTTGTCCATTGTGGGGGTAAATCAAAATTCATTTTATAGCCTATTGATGAGTACACACAAGATTAACATCGATAAAACATAACACATAAAATTAATCACTATTCAGTCTCATAGTCCGGGGGCGAAAACCAAAACCGTCTTTGACACAGAGGACAGCAGCAACACATTACCGACAATTCTCGGCAGTCACAGGCTCCGGGGCATGAACGGGGGGGACTGGGCTACCTGATCGTCGGTCATTCCGTCGACGATGCTTGTCGGTCCTGTCCCTCGGGCTGCGGCGATCCTGGGACCGCTGGCGCTTGGGGGTCTCGGACCTGCTGCGGTGCTGGTCGAAAGAGAAGAGGGTGGACTGACGACAGCTCGGTCGGCTTCTGTCACCCCGGTCACCAGCTTTGCTGCCGGAACATCCAGCACCTTTTGTGGAAGAGTTGGATGCTGGAGATGTGGCTGTGGCAACAGGAGCTACCGCTGCATTCTGGATGTCCGAGTGCACCCCTCTGTCGTCTCCCTGCTGTTGTTGGGCATGCTTCTTGTCTGCTGGGTTCCCTGCAAACTGACAGGCTGCATCACCTCTCTTATGTCCAGGTTGTTTACACTGTCGGCACACAACTTCTTTTGTGCACTGTGAGACATGATGGTTAGACTCCAGGCATCGTGAGCAGAATACTGTTTTTTTAACTTCTTTCTGCTCTTTGTGGTAGATTTTGGCATTAAATATATTCACTTTCAAGATCTTTTCAAGGGGAGTGGGGGGAACGGAGATGAAAACAAAACGCCGCCCAGTTAAGAAACGGGTTAACTTGTTGTCCTGGTCCCTAGCCCTTTCGTATTTGACATCGGATCTGAGTTCACATCCTATTTTAGTGAGGGAATGTTCTATTTCCGAATCAGCCACGGATATCGGAATATTGTCAATCCACACCTTTGTGGACAGTTTTTCTTCTTCTGAGCCATCCCTAAGAATGTAAGGATTTGCATTAGAGGCCTGTATCACAGTATCTCTCACGCGCATACCTTTAAGAAGGATGTCTGTACGAGCCTCCTTTGTTGCAGGGTAGACACGCCACAAGCCTCGTATCTCCTGTGCCCCAAGGATGGTGCCTTGACCAGCAGCACGCTCCGCCGCCAGGCATATTTCCAATACCGTTGGACGAGAGTTGACCGAGTTGGGAATGTCTTTCTGTCTTATGAATACTGGTTTGATTGTCGAAATCGAAGCCGAGTGCGCCATTTCTGTTACACTGAAGTCGAATGACACCAAAGGGGGGTAGAGGGTGGGGAAATAAATAAACGATGACTGCGATCGACTTCTATGGAAGAAACAGCGGCGCACAGCGATCGAAATCCTTCCAAACGTAGACTGTGAATGACGGCCTTCCAAACGTAGACTGTGTATGACGGAGAAAAAAACAAACTAAGTCCAGAAAATCCCTGAGCTCAGTTCGCGTTCGGTTTGTTGAGAGAGCGCAATAAGCGTGTCCGCACGGCACGAGAGCCACTCACCGAATCCCCCGCTCAGATTCTCTCGCTTCCTAGGCGGACGCGTTACCTCTAGGCCATCACTCCACATCTCTTCCTGCTTTGTTCAGTTTCAGTTTCTCCAGGAGACGTCACTGTGTTCGGACAAATCCTGAACCCAACGCGCTTGTCAGGCCTGGAGTGCATGCTTTTCATATTATTTGTGTACCTATCAGAGTGGATTTCCTTTTGTATGATTTTGCCAGAGGACAACACCCTCGTTGCCATGGGTTCTTTCTCAGTGCGCCAAGTGCGTGCTGCACACGGAACCTCGGTTTATCGTCTCATCCGAAAGACTAGATGCTCAGTTTTGATTTTCCAGTCAAACTTGGTAAAAAGGGAGAGAGCGGGATTCTAACCCACACTCTCACAGACAGACTCTCTGTACTGACAGCTGAGCGTCTTAACCATTCTGCCACTTTCCTCCGTATTAAACATAGACAAACACAAATGAATTTGTAGTACGCATGCACACTCCTGTATGCATTCGTTGTTCCTGCTTCTATCTTCTTGTGCATTTCTGCGACTTCATATATACGTATCACCTATATCTATCATTTTACAGTCCTGATATTGCCCTGTGCGGTCGACTGGACCATGAGCAACAATAAAGTCTGTCTTTTTACCCGTTTATTTTTCAAAACAAACTTAGGTCATTCATTCGCGTCATTGTATTCGTTTGTTTATTTGTCTGTTTATTTTATTTTATTTTTGTTTTTGTTTTTTCCCCCTTCTAAAAACGTGTACTAACTTTGAACAAGAGCTCTCTCCTCACTGTTTCCACTGGCTGATAGGAAATCAAACAGACAGCGTTCAGAAGGGGGGGGGGGGGGGGGGGGGGGGGGGGGGAGGGTAAGCCGGAATGCGTGGCGTGACAAACGACGCCATCAACACAAAACAAGGAATGGGGAACTTAAAAAAAAAAAACAAGAGAGGCAAGGCCTTCAAGACTCACTTGTGATAAATTAAGTCCCCTAGCATTAATTACAGAGTAATTTCCCTTTTTTACTATCTGCACCAACACGTTTGCAAAATAAATAAAACTTCCATGCTCAGGAAAAGAAGTTTCTGTTTGAACAAAAAAAATGATAATAATGACTCCTCTTGTTGTTGTGTCAGAATAAGAGGTCAAAGTGCCAAATTTAGAGAATACAAAAAATATAAATATA
>NC_134899.1:11727427-11729927 GCF_041734735.1 Babylonia areolata
GAGATGTGTAACTCCCAGTTGAGATAGTGCGGCCGGACGGTAGGCAACTGAATAGGTGAATAGGCTTCAAAGATGTAGGGGAGTAATTATTTTCAATAACGTGGAATACGAATGGGGAGATTGGTCAGTTCTAAGCTATATAAATTATTATAAGGCTGAACACAAATTTCTAAACCTTTCTTTATTCAGTCACATAGTCTCAACATTCCTGGGATAAACATCATAACAGTTATCTATCCATGGTAGCATTCTTCAGTCATCAACATAGACATCCTAAGGTCTAACCTAACCTAACTACTGCCTATGTTGAATCTAACACAAAACATACCTCTTGAAACCATCATCTAGCTGCAGAACTGTCTTCTGAGGATTTGCTCAGGTCTCTCTCTCTCGATCCGCTCTTCGGCTTTCTGCTCTTCGGGTTTGTTCTTGGGGTCTCCTCATGGGGTATTATAGGTCGTTAAAACTCCAACAGGATGTCTATGTTGATGACTGAAGAATGCTACCATGGATAGATAACTGTTAGTGATGTTTATCCCAAGAATGTTGAGACTATGTGACTGAATAAACAAAGGTTTAGAAACGAATCAAGTCTTCAGAACTTGTTAGTTGTTGTACGTTGTGAAATTATTCTCTCTCGTCACAATTTATTTGGTGGTTGTGTGTCTTAATCATTTGTTGGTTCGAGTCTACTCTCTACCTATCCATAACTCTTAGATGGTAGGCTTCCATCCCTTGTCTTAAATCTTATTGTGCCGGGTAACGTTAGGCACCAAACACAGGGAACCAAAATAAATCAGAGAGAATAGATTACACTCCCTGAGTTGAAATGTGCTAGGAATAAGTTGGAATTTACAATGGTAGTTAATGGAGATAGCGATATTCACTCGTGAGACAGTTGGCGCAGAAAAATCCGCGACCCTTTTCCCCCGTGTGATATATACATAAATACGGAAGTCAACGAACGAAAAAGCATACAAGTCAACCAATAAATAAATGAATCAATGAAATAATGAATAGAGATAAATGTATAAATCGACAAATGAATAGAAAAATAAATGAATTAAGTTATAAACTTGATACCCACACAAATGAGCAATTTCGGATAAAATCAGCAAAATTTCATAAGCACACAGACATAAAGTGTACGAACACACACACACACACACACACACACACACACACACACACAGAGAGAGAGAGAGAGAGAGAGAGAGAGAGAGAGAGAGAGAGAGAGAGAGAGAGAGAGAGAGAGAGAGAGAACAACAACAGCAAAGCAAGCAAAGACAGAAAGAAATCAATAAGTCTATTACTTCATTTGTTGCAGTTCTGCATGTCTCAATGCTCCCTTTCACTTGACGCAGACAAAGTTGATTCATTCCACCCAGTGTCAAACCCTAATCTGTAGTCACGGTCACCTCCTGCTCTACCGCTGATTTCTGTCTGACCGCTTTTGCCGTTGTTGTAGATGGTTTTGGTGTGGGTTTGTTGTTGTTGTTTGTTTGTTTGTTTGTTTGTTTCTCTGGCACTGTTCCAGACCTCGTGTAGACAACTCACCGTCCCCTTGATCCTTCCTCTTCGTTTCCTTCGTGTTCGTTTCCCTGGCACCATTCAAGATCTTCCGGTTATATTTCGGCATGAATGTTCGTTTCTATTTATTTATTTATTTTATTTTCATTATCATTATTATTTATTTATTTATTTATTATATTATTATTATTATTTTTTATTATTATTTTAATTAGATTTTTTTTTCTCAAGGCCTGACAAAGCGCGTTGGGTTAAGCTGCTGGTCAGGCATCTGCTTGGCAGATGTGGTGTAGCGTATATGGATTTGTCCGAACGCAGTGACGCCTCCTTGAGCTACTGAAACTGAAACTGAAATTGTCCGTTTCCTTCTCACCGTGTCTGCACCATTGAGCTGAATGGTCTGCACGGATAGACAGAGAAGGAGGACGTGGCAGAATCGGGTTTGGACGTTGGAGGTCTGATCCAGTGGTCACCAGTGATCAGGATTCGAGGTCCCGTTTCGGCATGGTGTTGTGTCGCCAGGAGGCCACACACCAGAGGAGACCCTGCACTGCTGCTGAGTCACTTCGGTAGTGTTCAGTGATGCCTGTTCTGATTCAACGCACTTAGGACACCACCTACTAAGCCCCCTACTAACGACAATAATGGCTTAGTCGTGGAGCCAGACTGAGTGAGCGTCCCTCTCAGAGTGAAAACCGCCACCACGTCCCTCAAACAACAGGCCCCATGATTCTTTTCTTTTCTTGTCTGTCACTATTTCGGATCTTACCAAGACAATGTCGCATTCTCATAACCCCCCACCCTTCCAAGACATGCTCCAATTCAAGACATCTTCTATGACATTTCGGCGTGAACTGTGGGCGATTCTTCCTTTCTCTTGTATGGATCATGGAGGTAAGGAGACAGAGGGACCTAGAAAGACATAGCTGTGGATGATTAAACCTGACACATTAAGACAAAGCAAAACCAA
>NC_134899.1:11739927-11747427 GCF_041734735.1 Babylonia areolata
AACACTCAGAACAAGAATTGTCCGTTCTGTAAACATACAGTGGAAGATGAACACCATCTGTACAATGCATACTGACCGAAGAACAGTATTTCTCCAAGATTTCCTACAAATACCCATGCCCTCTTTTCTGCAGGCACAAAGCACACATCGCAATATATTAGTTTCAACGTACATTTTCCATGCAATCCGAAGGAGACAGTGTTTGGCGGGGATTGTTTAAAGTTATATGTAGAATTGTCAGAGGAAGAAAATATCACAATCGCATACATGTTTATCATGCTTCTACATTATGATAAGTGATCTCATACCTTGTGATTCTTCTTCTATGACAATGTCCTTTCCTGTGTTCATGTACATTATCAATATTCAATGAAGATTGATTTCATCCCTTTCGCAACACTTTTGCATCCCGAGGACCTCAGAGTTTTTGTCGTTCCTTTTTTCGTTCTCTCAGTGTATGTCTTGATTTTCAGTTTTGCTGCACTGTTCACTGAGTCTTTAGAGGATCTGAGATTGGGTTTGCTGATCGGGAATTCTCACTTAGCGCCCGTGATGTGTGAGATGCCAGCTGTTTTTTTTGGTGTTTAGGTGTATTAGCTTATATGTGTGTACATGTATGTGTATATATGCGTATTGCCGTTCTTTCTCTGTCTCTGGACCTTGCGATTGGAATGAACTTCCTCTTTCGCTTCGTCAAGTCTCCACACTCAGCTCTTTCAAGTCTGGCCTTAACTCACTCAGTACGGCCAGTCCTCTCTTCTCCTCTACACAGACCCCTCGGATGTCCAGTGGGTGTCTGAATGACCCAACCTTTAGCTTCCGTCGTCAGAATTGTGGTATTCTTTGTCAACATTCACCTCTTCAGTATAAGAGCCTTCCGCTTGCAATATTTTGATGGTGGTAATTGGGGTGAAACGCTGTTAACGTCGTCTCTTTCGCCGTTCGTATGGAGAGAGTTAAAACCCACCTCTTCCCAAAATACCCTCCCTTGCCTGCCTCTTCCTTGTCTTTAGTTTCTACAGTTTTAGAGTTACGCATGCGTGTGAATGACTGGTGCGAAAGCGCTTTGATTTGTCTCTGCACAAGATTTAGCGCTATATAAATACCATTATTATTATTATTATTATTATTATTATTATTATTATTATTATTATTATTATTATTATTATTATTATTCTTGTTAACTCCAGTGGTAAATCCAAGGTTTTGATGTCTGAATGAGAGTACACACTTGAGCCGATTTCGCTTCCAATGTTGGTTTTCTATTTTTCAGGTCTTGTGGAGTGTGCTTACAACCCTATTAAAACCGATGCGGTTGGCTGGACTTTAAGAAGCATCCATGTTAATGATAATGGAAATTCTTTGCTAAACCCCTGTATACCCCCAGCCTCTTCCCCCACCCAAACCCCATCATCTTCCCAACCCCGTCCTTCCCTTGCCCCCTTCCTTCCACACGCCCTGTTCTGAATTGTGGCCATGTGTGCATGCGTGTTTGTTTTTGTTTTTTTGTGTGTGTGTGTGTGTGTGTGTGTGTGTGTGTGTGTGTGTGTGTGTGTGTGTGTGCAAGCCAAAGAGGGGTTGGGGTTGTGTGTGTGTGTGTGTGTGTGTGTGTGTGTGTGTGTGTGTGTGTGTGTGTGTGCGTGTGTGTGTGTGTGCATGCGTGTGTGTGTGCGTGCGTATGTGTGTGTGTGTGCATGCGTGTGCGCGTATGTGTGTGTGTGTGTGCGTGCGTATGTGTGTGTGTGTGTGTGTGTGTGTGTGTGTGTGTGTGTGTGTGTGTGCGTGCGTGTGTGCGTGCGTGCGTGCCTGCGTATGTGTGTACTTGAATTTGAATGATTATGTGGGTGCACATATGCGCAACTGCCAGGGTTTCATGCCCTGTTTCATGCTTTTGGGTACGACATAATTATCGTGGCAGGGAATGTAAATGAGTGATATCAGTGGGTTATTTAGAACGCTCCCTCCGACCCACCGTCACTAGCTGCAGAAGAAATGACTGCAGCGGCACTGCTGACCTTTCCTCTAGCCAGTCAAGTGATCAACCACAGAGAAAGCTGCTTTTGTTGCTCACAATGCTGGACATCAGGTACGATCAGACCGCCCTCTGTACTTCCGCTGATTTCTATTTGGCGTTCTTCTGGAACCATTCAGGACGTCACAATGGCCTTCCAAATCATCCTCTGCCCCTGTGTGTCCCGTTTTTGTCCCGTTTTTTTTTTTTTTTTTTTTTTTTTTTTCTTTCTTTCTTTCTTTCTTTCTTCTCTTTCTCTCGCCTTTCTTCTGGCACTACTGGAGGCCCACTTTAGCAAGCTATTTCTGATCATCGTTCTGTTCGTCTCTCTCTCTCTCTCTCTTTGCAGGAACTCTTGGATGATGACCAAGTCATCTTGTAACAGTTATGAGGGCCAGGGGGAAGGGGATGGGGGTGGGTGGGGGAGGGTGCGGCGGTGGGAGTGGGGGCGGAGGGGTGGGGGGCGATTTGTGTGATGATGACTGGCCTCAAGAAGTGAGCTGATACGTGCTGGATTAACATATGACTTCATGGATCGATGATATCTGTACGCATGTACTTGCTTGGTTTGCTTCAGGTTTGGTTTATTTGGTTTGGCTTTGTGTGTGTGTGTGTGTGTGTGTGTGTGTGTGTGTGTGTGTGTGTGTGTGTGTGTGTGTGTGTGTGTGTGAGAGGGTAATGTCAAGATTAGACATATGGCCATGTACGATTGGTTTATGATGTGTGTGTGTGTGTGTGTGTGTGTGTGTGTGTGTGTGTGTGTGTGTGTGTGTGTGTGTGTGTGTGTGTGTGTGTGTGAAAGAGAGAGAGAGAGCGAGAGAGAGAGCTTGTGCATGTTTTTATGTCGTATTATGTTATTAATATCGGCGTTGTTGCTGCTTTTGTTTTCCTGCTGTCTGAAATAATGACATGATTGGTAAGTTGTCTAAACTGAGAGGCCGTCATAGAAAGGAAAATGGTAAATAAACAACGTGAAAACTGATTGTGAAATCAACCCCAAAGATATAAAGTAATTAGTAAAACAGACGCAGTGCTTTTTTGTTGTTGTTGTTGTTGTTTTTCAAAAGACAAATTGTATAAAACAGACTTAGTAGATCTTTAACACAAACTGTGCACATGGACTCGTGACTTCACCATTTAATACTCTAATGATGTTTAGGGAGACAAGTATTGTCCACAAAATCATTCTCACAGTTTTTTCACAAATCTCTTTGTCCAGTGTTCCCAGCTACTTGCTGCGGACGAATCTTCATCCCTCTTGATCACAATTATGTTCCATCGCGGCAATGAAGTCATTTGCATTCACAACAATCTCTGGCTTTTATTTCTGGCCCCAACTGAGAATCCATCACGACGGATTAACTCCCCTTCAAACTCCTCCTTCCCTCGCATCCTCTTTTGTGGCCTGAACCAAGACCTTGGCAGAATATTTCAGCGTGACATTTTCTCTTCATTAGCATCACCGCAGGGAATCTTTTGGCTGCTGGCCAAAGTGTTTTGTTCCTGAAAACGCCAAGCTAGACTGAGATGTTTCGCATCACTTCAGTCTGGGGAGTGTGTGAAAGGCAGAGGTGGTTTGGGGTGAGGTGGGGAAGGGGGGGTGTTGAGAAATGGGACAAAATAACGAGCCAGTCGATTAACGTTGTCTGTTTACGACTGGGCTTTTTAGCTGGCTGCGAGAGAGTTATCTAAACTGCATCCAAGATGGACTTACGCTCTTGAGATGTTTGTCTTCGCAGACAGCTATTGGCAGATTTGGTAATTGTCGCGTAGGATTGGTGTGTGTGTGTGTGTGTGTGTGTGTGTGTGTGTGTGTGCGTGTGCGTGTGTGTGCGTGCGTGAAGTGTGAGATACAGCAGTACACACTAATTTTATGATTACCTTCTATTTACACATGGACCAAATTTGGAAAAAAACAAAACAAAAAAAACAATCCGGATTGTCAGACTCTTTTACGTAGCCATCCATACAAGCTTGTGTTGACATAGTATTTACTTACCCTCCACCCCCTCTCCCTTCTCCCACCATTGAAAGAAGAGTGAACTGAGAGAAAGACAAAAATATTCAGTACAAAACTCTCTTCATCGATATTTCCCGTGTTGACCATCTAGACGTGGCGCTAATACGACGCTCGAATAGTCCATTTACATCCAATGTAAAGCTCTAGAACTGTCGGACCAGCTCCGCACTCTCCAGTGAATACTCCTGTGTGCAATTTCCTGACTGCATATGAGATCTATCCCATGTGTGAACTTGCTTTTCAGCACTCAGTCTTCTTCCCATACCTCACCCTATGTCCTTCCACAGCCTTGCTTCTTCGCGCAGTTGAGTTTCAGTTTCAGTTTCAAGGAGGTAGGCGTCAAAGCCTGTGTAACGTGGATACCTGTGACAGAACCAGTTGGTTGAATACACATGGAACTATTTCTTCTTTTCAAGTCCAACACCAACTTCATTCATACTTGACTTACAACCTTCATTTGAAACCACAATCAGGAAATCTTTCCAATAAAACTGTTAGGAAAAAAAAGCAACATATTCAATGCTACAATTTCGCACGCAAAACAATTGTTTTTTGCTCATTTATGAATTAAATCAAGCAGACTTCACAAGTAAACTGTTGCCAATGTATGAGTTCAAGAGACACCTTCAAACAAACAGCAATCTCTACAATCGCTCACCTGAGACAGAACCAGTTGGTTGAACACAAACGGAACTCTTCCTTCTTTTCATGTCAAACATCAACTGATTCACAGGTGTACTGCCTTCCAGCTTAGCAGGTAGCTACTGATTACTTACTGTTCGAAAGATGTCACAGGCTCTTCTGCATTTTTCATGTGAATTTAACGTACACACACACACACATACACACACACACACACACACACACACACACACACACACACACACACACACACACACACACACATGTTTGGAATAATCAGTCGACATTTAGTAACAGCAGACTTAAATTTACATTACGCCAACAACTAAGAAATAGATATGTACAATTCTGGAAACAGAGAAAAACTGAATACAGTAGATTAGACTTCTACAACAAAATTAAAAGAAACGATTATCAAATTGAGAATTATCTAACTGATAAAATCGATCCTGCTCACAAACAAGCTCTTTGTCAACTCAGAATAAGCGCACATTATTTAAACATCGAACGAGGAAGATATGCAAACATTCCCAGAGAAGAGAGGTTATGTGCTATATGTGAAGTTGTTGAAGATGAATTGCATTTCTTAGATTCGTGTATCTTATTTCATAATTTGCGAAGCCATCTAATCACTACTATACAGCAGTATGATCATCAATCAAATGTGATCTCTAGAAAAATACAAAACAATATACTAAAACCAAGTGATTTATTCACCTGCGATGACTGTCAAAAAACACTTGCCAACTATGTATTTCAGTGCATGCGTATTAGATGACCGTTTATTTCTTTGTTCCCTTTGTTCTTTGTTGTGTCTATTAATCCTTCGGGATTTTATGACAATAAATGAAGTCAAGTCAAGTCAAGTCAAGTCAAGTCACACACACACACACACACCCCGCTACACGTGCGGACAAATCTGTACACGTTGCACCACATCCGCTGTCAAAACAAAGGAGCAGGTGCCTCACTGACCTTCGCACAAGCCCAATGGACAGCTGAGTCCTGGCTCAATGTTACAGACTGACCTTTCTGGTCACTGGCCAACAGACCTGTGACTGACTGACGGACGTCTCATCAGAGCCAGATGAACACGGTGCACAGTGGCTTCAGTTTCAGTTTCAGTTTCAGTAGCTCAAGGAGGCGTCACTGCGTTCGGACAAATCCATATACGCTACACCACATCTGCCAAGCAGATGCCTGACCAGCAGCGTAACCCAACGCGTTTAGTCACGCCTTGAGAAAAAAGAAAAAAAAAGAAAGAAAAAAGGTGAATAAATAATAGATGAGCGTACATAAATAAGTAAATAAATAAATAAATAAATAATAATTATAATATATATAAAAAAAGGGGTAGTAGTAGTAGTAGTAGTAGTAGTAGTAGTAATAATAATAATAATAATAATAATAAATAAATAAATAAATAAATAAATAAACAAATAAATAAATAGATAAATAAATAAATGCACAGTGGCTACAGTATGGAGCAGCGCTGTGGCTCCTAGCATTGTATTGTATTGTGTTATTGTATTGTATGATGTTTCATCGCGTTGCGTTGTGTTGTGTTGTATTACGTTTTGTCATAGTGTTGTATTACCTTTGTTGTGTTGTATTACTTTTTTTTTCATTTGTCATGTGTGTGTGCGTGCGTGCGTGCGTGTGTGTGTGTGTGTGTGTGTGTGTGTGTGTGTGTGTGTGGTCTGCTGTGCGGGCATTTGGTTGTTGCTTTTTTGTCCATGTGAGTATGTGCGTGTGTGTGTGTGTGTGTGTGTGTGTGTGTGTGTGTGTGTGTGTGTGTGTCTGTGGGTTGCACCGTGAACACATAAGCAAAGTGTGGAAATGTTCACTCGCCCGACACAAATCAAGTTCACCCATCCTTTCCCGTGGCTTCCTGTGATCACTGTGGCTGCAGAGAGGTGGAGGGAGGGCGGGATGTGGGTGTGGGGGGTGTAACAGCGAGGGGAGTGCTTGATTTATGTTATGTGGGTCAGGGGTGCTGCTGTTAAAGTTCATAGAGGGGGAGAGTTGTTTCTTTCTTTTTCTTTTTCTTTCCCCTTATATATATGGTTTTTGTTGTTTTGTTTTGTTTTTTCGTTTCCTTTTCTTTCTATCCTTCTTTCTTTCTTCATTTCTTCCTTTTTTCTGATAATTTTTACTCCTTTTTTTTTACTTTCTTTCTTGCTTACTTTCTTTCTGTCTGTCTTTCTCCTCTTTATTCTCTCTCTTATTTTGCCTTTCTTTGTCCCTTTTCTTCGTTCGTTCTATTCTTTTCGTTTGTCTTTCTATTTAAACTTAATCAAGGGTATTAATAAGGGGTCCTCTCACAGTAAACTTCCACGCAGGTATGTATGTATGTATGTATGTATGTATCTTCTATCTATCTATCTATGTGAATTTGTCGGTGTGCGTGAGTTATTATCATGTCAAATGAAAAAAAATTCGAAATCGATACTTTTTTGATTGAGGGAAAAGGAATAAGCACTTATCGGCCTGTTTCCATCCTACTTCTAGGCCATCACTCCACATACCTTCCTTTCTGTCCTCTCTGCCAGGTCTGGTCAGCAAGAGGATGGGGCTGCAACTCTGAAACACGTGTCCAGGCCTGGCTAGAAACCAGCAACAACAATGCTCTTCAAGGGGTCTGAGACGTCCTTGGGCCCTCTGGCTGAGCATTATGGAGCATGGACAGGAAACGAGCGTTCGTCTCCGAAAGTGTTTTGTTTTTTTACATCTAGGCTACATGAATCTTTCTCTGTTTCTTTTTTTCCCCTCCTTTGTCTGTTTCGTTCAGTTTTAATTCACTAAAAAAAAAAATCACTTTTGTTTT
>NC_134899.1:11752427-11757427 GCF_041734735.1 Babylonia areolata
TCCTTGGATATTTTTTAAGGCCACTGAATGTTGTTACGTCATGGTATCTTTCTTTTCGTTACTTATGTCAGCAGACGAAAGTGTGACTTGTAAAATACACATAGTTAAACTTGTGACTTTTGTTTTGCAAAGTGCTCTTCTTTACGCACTCTTTACACGAAGGAATTCACACACACACACACACACACACACACACACACACACACACACACACACACACACACACACACACACACACACACACACACACACACACACATCCATTCCTAAACCTCGACATAACTCCATTTTCCAGCTTCTGTTTTTCGCCTTAATCACGTGGATATTGATTCTGTACCTACTGTTATTTGGTACACGCGAAGTCGGTACCGTCCCACTTCAGTTATAAATCAGCGTGAAAACAATCTGAACCAGACGCACTCTCACCGATTTTGTCTGGCATTTTCAGGTGTTATTTTGTACGTCACGAAAATGTCACAACAGTGTTTCCTTTAAACACCCCCTCCCTTCCCCCATCCATACCCACTAATGCCCAAACGTTTTGAGTTTTGTTTTTTGTTTGTTTTCTTTCTTGTTTGTTTGTTTGTTTTTCCCTTGCACCATTCGACTCGCTACGGGGATATTCCTGAATGATCCTTTCACATTTTCGGCAGGGGTTAAGGTCACTACCAGGGACAGCCAGGAGCGTCACCAGAGCAAGACAGATATGCAAATACTGACCTCTGTCCGCTCAGGGACCAGTCAGAGAGAGAGAGAGAGAGAGGGAGAGAGAGAGAGAGAGAGAGAAGAGAGAGAGAAGAGAGAGAGACAGACAGAGAGAGAGAGAGTTGTGATCTGGTGAATTGATTTTCACTGAATGGTGGAGGGCACTTTTTTCTTTTTTTTTGACACACACACACACACACACACACACACAGATTTCTTATGCACAAATGTCCATTCATCTGACAGAAATAGTCATCATACACATTGGATCTCTTCCTTTTCAGTGAGCTACCACCTGCGCAAGTGTGAGGGCTTTTTTGTTTTTGGTGTTTTTTTGTTGCTGTTGTTTGTTTGTTTGTTGTTGTTGTTTGTGGCCTCAGTAGCATGCAAGTCCGTGGAGCACATGTTTTGTCTTTTTCCTATTACTTTCTTTTTTGCTTTCTATTTTCTAGTGTTTAAAACAAGGATTTCTTAACTGGCCGAAAAAAACACACCCAAAAAACAAAGAATGGAAAAAAAGAAGAACCCCCCCCCCAAGAGAGGCAAGGCCTTCAAGACTCACTTTTAATATATATATATATATATATATATATATATATATATATATATATATCGTTAAAATGTGTTCTCTATTTGTTATTATAAAGCTGCGGGTAAAAAAAAGAAAGAAAAAAAAAAAAAGAAGAAAAAGTCCTGACGGCAGATTCGAACCCCACGTTTTTGAGTGAGAAGAAAATGTCTTACCCATTACACTATCGTGGCTCCTTAACTGACGTTCACAAATTTAGTATTTAAACATGCTTTTTTTTAAGGGCGATAAATCGATTGCGGTATTCGCAGGTAGAACGCTGTTTAAATCATATCATTCTGGTGTATCTTGGGCATTCAAAAAATCTTTAAGGGCAATTAATTTTTTTTTTAAGTCCGAGGTAAAGGAGACGTTGCTATCGCCGCAAACACACTGCAACATTTAGCCGTTTTCTCTGGATCTAGATAGATGTACAAGTTTAGTTACACCCGCCGGGAATGTAGTACGACACGGTCGATTCAATTTCTCTTTAATGTTCATTCCAGTTTTATAGTTTTAAAGCTGATGTGAAAATTGAGCATTTTGTTAAACTACTAACATGTAGAGTCAAGTACAAGTACTTCCTAAACGTCGTATGAAGTGAAAAGGACTTCATTTTGAGAAACATCAAGACTGGAAATTTGTACGTTTCATCAAGGGTATTAACTCTCATGGTTTATTATTTGTAACTGTGAATTCCGACTGATTTTATTGATATTTTTATGGCAGTTTGGGGCATAATCCAGTAAGTGATGAGGCGTTCACAAATCTTTCTCAGAATAAATATTTAATGGTTTCCTTCTCCAACTTTCCATCACATGTTATCGTGTATTGTTGATTGAATATTGGATTGGACGGGCAGGTCAACAACTTGAAACAAAATGGCGTCCTTCGTTCGCGAGGAATATGAGCACGCGCTTTGAATATGTATAAATATGTGAACGCAATTGATTTTTGCCCATGACCTTCAGGGCTCAGCCAACAGATCTTTAAAGTCCACTGGTAGTATTGATTTTAGTATTTTCCAAAAAAGACTGCTTGGGCGAATGAACATAGTGAAAGCCCTGTACACTGAGAGTAAAACGCACAAGCTTTTTATGTATTGAGTATAATTTCAAAATGTAATGTTTAAGATGAGAAAGATCACTCTAAAGCAAATTAACCCCCCTAGCATTAATTACAGATTAATTTCCCTTTTTTACTATCTGCACCAAAGACATGCAAAATAAATGTAACTTCCATGCTTAGCAAAAGAAATTCCTGTTTGAACAAAAAATGATAAAAATGACTGCTTTTGTTGTTGTGTCAGAACATCAGATAAAAGTGCCAAGTTTAGAGAAAAAAAAAAAAAAAAAATATATATATATAAGTAAATTCAGTTTGCATATAATATGACTTCTTTTTTTAATTTTGTGTGCCCATCCCAGATGTGCAATATTGTTTAAACAAAATGACTGGAAAAAACTGAATTCTTATTTTTATGCCAAATTTGATGTCAGCTGACAAAGTATTCGCAGAGAAAATGGCAATGTTAAAGTTTACCACGACACACACACACACACACACACACACACAACCGATCACCGGGTTAAAACATAGACTCACTTTGTTTATACAAGTGAGTCAAAAACAAAGCAGACACACATGCACACTCGTCTACAAACAGACACAAACAAGCTCATGCATGCCACCACGACATCCCCCCTCTCCCCCTCCCCACACACACACACACGCAAACACATTAAGAAAGAAAGCAAATACACGAGATACACATCCCAACCCACACATGGTCACCCTTGTCCCTCACCCACACCCTCACGCACACACGAGCTATTTCTGGAAATGGCTTGATCTGCTGTGCCCAAACAGTGAAGCTCATAATGCATTTTCCTTTGTTGACGTGGGTTACTCTTCGATGACATGGAACTTGCAGCTGTAAAAGAGGTTTATGATAAAATGTGTTTTCGGCGGTGTGTGTGTGTGTGTGTGTGTGTGTGTGTAAGCGCGCGCGCGTGCATGCTTGTGTGTTTGTATGTTGTTGTTTGTATGTTGTTGTTGTTGTTGTATGGTGATGGTGGTGGCGGTAGTGAGTCACCTCTTGCACTCCAACTGCTTTCTGAGAGACATATTTCTCTCAGAATAAATCGATATTTTATCATGGCGGCAAAGGCCCAGCATCCCGTTACCTCTGCCGATATACCCCAAACCCCGCCACTCACGGCCCCCCATACCCCACTTCTTTTTTTTTTTTTTTTTTTTTTGCTGCCCCATCATCTGCACCGTTTCAGTGGCATTACTCCCACGCCGCTCATTTAGATTCCCCCATACACGGCCACACCCGGGTTCGTCCGTCGCAGTCCGTCGGCCATACCCCACTTCTGTCCCCCCCCTCGCCCCCCCCCTTCTCCGCCCCCACAACCGCCCCCCTCCCCCCACCTTTTCCACAATGCTCTGTTGCTTTGTGTGTGTTTGTGTGTGTGTGTGTGTGTGTGTGTGTGTGTGTCCCCTGCCACATTGAAGATCTCACCAGAATAGTCCAGGATTTCCTTTTGTCTCCCTTTGACATCATCTTCTCAGCGGGAATATTCCAAAAAGCCTGGCCAAAGGTTGTTAGCGAAAGGCGGTTTGTACGCATTCGACGTATACGCTGTTTCTGACCCTAGTTTGGGAATCGAAGTAGGGAAGGTAGTGGGTTTTGCTTTTTGTTTTTTGTTTGTTTGTTTGTTTTTTTGTTGTTGTTTTTCTTGCGATCTACTGGGTTAATGTTGTCTGGGTGATGAGTTGGATTTTTTTTTGCATTCTGCTGTTGTTGTTGTTTTTTTGTGTCAGTTTCTTCAGGACCAATGCTCACAAATAAGACAAACAGACATTATCCCCGACAGCGAATTCTACGTAGGCTGAGCCATTCAGATACCCACTGGACATCAGATGAGATCTCTGTTGGGGGGGAGGGGGGGAACATTACGGGAGGACCGGCCGCCCCGAAATAGAAGATGACCTTTCGTCAGCAGCTCTCCCCCTCTCCCCACCCCCCTCTCCCCCCCCCTCCCCCCACCCTCACTCTTCTCTCTTCCTCACTCTGACACGAAGCGGTGAGGGGTGGGGGTGCGGAGACCTGGCTGCTGACCAGAAGAACTCGCGCTGACTGACCGGAACAGCTAAGGGGTCTCGGTCATTACCGGGAGTCGGTCGTTATGGTCAGCCAGACATCTGATGGGCGTGCTGAGTGCTTTGGCTTGGCGCTGTGCTGTGTGCTGTGTGCTGTGGTGTGCTGATGTTACGGTGAAGTATGAAAAGTTGTTGGGAACGAAGCAAACTGTGTGTGTGTGTGTGTGTGTGTGTGTGTGTGTGTGTGTGTGTGTTGTTCCCCTGCCACGTTGAAGATCTCACCAGAATAGTCCAGGATTTCCTGTTGTCTCCCTTTGACATCATATTGTCAGCGGGTATATTCCAAAAACCCTGGCCAAAGGTTGTTAGCGAAAGGCGGTTTGTACGCATTCGACGTATAAGCTGTTTCTGACCCTAGTTTGGGAATCCTAGGGAAGGTAGTGGGTTTTTTTTTTGTTTGTTTTTTTGTTTTGTTTTTTGGGTTGTTTTTTTTTGTGGTTGTTGTTTACCTTGCCAACTACTGGGTTAATGTTGTCTGGGTGATGAGTTGGATTTTTTTTTGCATTCTGCTGTTGTTGTTGTTTTTTTGTGTCAGTTTCTTCAGGACCAATGCTCACAA
>NC_134899.1:11762427-11779927 GCF_041734735.1 Babylonia areolata
TGATTTGTGCCAGTGAGGTACAGCCCTCAGTCCATTAGATAGGTGTAGGTGACTAGAAATACTCCTACATCAGATATTCCCATCAGAAAGTTTTTGATTTTCCTAGCATTGCCATCGTTTTACATCTGTCTATCTATCTAAACACACACTTATATAATTGTATGTATATAGTGATAGAGATAGAGAAAACGAAAGGGAGAGGGAGAGAGAGATTTCTTAATAGCACATATAATGAGTTTCAGTTTCAGTAGCTCAAGGAGGCGTCACTGCGTTCGGACAAATCCATATACGCTACACCACATCTGCCAAGCAGATGCCTGACCAGCAGCGTAACCCAACGCGCTTACATATAATGAAAAATCACTCTGTGTGTGTGTGTGTGTGTGTGTGTGTGTGTGTGTGTGTGTGTGTGTGTGTGTGTGTGTGCCTCCAGTTATTTCCATGAATCTGTGTTACTCACTGAATCATTTCTCTCACACCTGTCGGTGTCTGTCTGTCTGTCTCTCTCTCTCTGTCTCTCTCTGCCTCTCTATCTATCCCCCCTCTCTCCATGTGTGTGTCTCTGTCTCTCCATCACTGTTTGCCTGTGTGCCTGTGTGCCTGTGTGCCTGTCCGCCTTTGTCTGTCTATCTGTCTGTCTGTCTCTGCCTCTCTGCCTCTGTCTCTCTCTGTCTGTCTCTGTCTCTGTATCCGTCTCTCTCTCTCTTCTGAGATCTTAGTTCTTTCACCCTCCTTTTCCCTCCTATGCAACACTTCTCCCTTATCCTTTGCGTTCTCTGTCCCCACCTCTCTCTGTCTCTCTGTCTCTCTGTCTCTCTGTCTGTCTGTCTGTCTCTCTCTCTCTCTCTCTCTCTCTCTCTCTCTCTCTCATCACACCAGTACAGTGGGGGAAGTGCCAAGTAACCAGTTATCGGTGTTGTGATGGGAACGATACCACTGAGCACTTGTCGGGAGGAGTATCTAGATTTGCAGCAGTTATATTCATCCACGTATTGTGTGGAAGGAACAAGTACAGACGTGATGACACCGGCCACGATCATTTTTCACTGGACCAGGTCTACAGCCTTTGTCCGGGGGTGTATTGTATTGTATTGTGTTGTATTGTATTGCATTGTATTGTATTTGTTGTGTTGTGTTGTGTTGTGTTGTGTTGTGTTGTATTGTATTGCAGCGTATTGTATTGTCTTGTCCTGTCTTGTGTTTATTGTATTGCATTGCATTGCATTGCATTGTATTGTATTGTATTGTATTGTGTTGTGTTTATTGTATTGTATTGCATTGCATTGCATTGCATTGTATTGTATTGTATTGTGTTGTGTTTATTGTATTGTATTACATTGCATTGCTTTCGCGTTCCTATCATTTGAGAACTCGGTCCGTGTCATCTTCGAACATCGATAGACAAGGAAGAATATTGTATTGTATTGTATTGTATTGTATTGTATTGTATTGCATTGTATTGCATTGCATTGTATTGCATTGCTTGCATTCTATTCTGTTGGATTGGATTGGATTGCGCTGCGTTACTTTGCATTGCTTTGCGTTGTGCTGCGTTGCGTTGCATTGCGTTGCGTTTTCTTGCGTTGTGTTGTGCTGCGTTGCTTTGCGTTGCGTTGCGTTGTGTTGTGCTGCGTTGCGTTGCGTTGTGTTGCGTTGCGTTGCGTGTTCTTGCGTTGTGTTGTGCTGCGTTGCGTTGCGTTGCGTTGCATTGCGTTGCGTTGTGTTGTGCTGCGTTGCTTTGCGTTGCGTTGTGTTGTGCTGTGTTGCGTTGCGTTGTGTTGCGTTGCGTTGTGTTGTGCTGCGTTGCGTTGTGTTGTGCTGCGTTGCTTTGCGTTGCATTGCGTTGCGTTGTGTTGTGCTGCGTTGCTTTGCGTTGTGTTGCGTTGCGTTGCGTTGTGTTGTGCTGCGTTGCTTTGCGTTGTGTTGCGTTGCGTTGTGTTACGTTATTATACTGTCATAACTCGTTTTGTGGCGGCGTGTAAAATGAGGGATGCATTCCACGTGGCGGATCGTGTGGCCACAGAGGAGCACTACCTCACACTGACGTAAATACCGAAGGTAACGGCCCGCATCAGATTTATGGATCCCCCCCCACCCCCACACACACACCGCCCCCAAACCCTCCACCACCTCCCTGCCCCAAACCTCCCTGCTTCCTCCCCAGAACCCTTCTACACCCCCTCACCTCTCCCCAGCAATGTTTTCGGTAACGTAACCGTTTGTTTGATGTCAATGTACCCACAGGTTCTCTCTCTCCCTTTCTGTCTGTCTGTCTGCTTCTCTCTCTCTCTCTCTCTCTCTCTCTCTCTCTCTCTCTCTCTCTGTTTTTGTTTTTATTTCTCACTACATGCCATTACTTTGAATGGATGGTCGAACTGCACTTTGTTGCACAGATTGATTGATTTCGTTTTGGTTTTGGTTTTCATCAATATTATTACTATTGATGCATGTTGTTATTTGTATTATGAACCCCCATGTCATTAGGGCTGTAAAGCTATTGACATTAAAGTGTTCAGTGTTCTCTCTCTCTCTCTCTCTCTCTCTCTCTCTCTCTCTCTCTCTCTCTCTCTCTCTCTCTCTCTCTCTCTTTCTCTCTCTCCGTCTCTGGCTCTCTCTCTCTCTCTCTGTTGTCTGCTTGTATTTCTACCTCTCTTTCTCCCCCCCCTCTCTCTCTCTCTATCTACCCATTTGTCCGTTCTGTCTCTCTCTCACTTTCTCCCTGTCTTTCTCTCTCTGTCTCTGTCCATGCCCCTGTCTGTCTGCCTGCCTGTCTTTTAGTCATCTGTCTCTTTCTCTGTCTCTGTCTGCCTCTCTCTCTGTGTCTCTGTCCCTCACTCTGTCTGTCTGTCTGACTCTCTCTCTCTCTCTCTCTCTCTCTCTCTCTCTCTCTCTATCTATCTATCTATCTCTGCCAGGCCAGATGATTACAGCGGGGAAGTGCAGGATCACCAGTCAGGCATGACTGTGCAGTCGGCACGAGGAGTTGATTTGTGCCAGTGATGTGCCGCCCTCAGTCCATTAGTTAGGTGTAGGAGGCTACAAATACCCCTACATCAGATATTCCCATCAGAAAGTTTTGATTGTCCTAGCATTGCCATCGTTTTACATCTATCTATCTATTGTATTGTACTGCATTACTCTTTTTGTCACAACAGATTTCTCTGTGTGAGTAATTCGGGCTGCTCTTCCCAGGGGAGAGCGCGTCGCTACACTGAGAGCGCCACCCTTTTTTTTGTGTGTATATTTTTCCTGCCTGCAGTTGTTTTATTTTTTTCAATGTTTTGCTATCGAAGCGGATTTTTCTACAGAATTTTCCCAGGGACAACCCTTTTGTTGCCGTGGGTTCTTTTACGTGCGCGAAGTGCATGCTGCACACGGGACATCGGTTTATCGTCTCATCCGAATGACTAGCGTCCAGACCACCACTCAAGGTCAGTCTAGCGGAGGGGGAGAAAATACTGGCGACTCTGCCGGGGTTCGAACCAGTGCGCTAAGATTTTCTCACTCCCCAGGTGGACGCATTACCTCTAGACCATCACTCTATCTATATATCAATTTGGTTGTCCATTCGTTCGTTCAGTCACATATTCATTTATACATTATTTATTCATTAATTTACTTATTTATCCGTCTATCTAGTTATCTATACAATAACTTATTTATCTTTTTTTTTTTACTTACCGGTTTTTGTTCGCTTATATTTTTGTTTGGTTGGTGTTTTTTTTTTGTTTGTTTTTTTTTGTTTTTTCATCTTTTATTTTGTGTTTCATGGGAGCCGCTCTTCGAAGACAGTTGTATAGAAGTGCATGGACAGTTACACACACACACACACACACACACACACACACACACACACACACACATATATATATATATATATATATACACACACACACACACATACACACACACACACACACACACACACACACACACACACACACACAGTAGTTTGTACAGGGGATGTGTGTTTTTTTGCTAATAGAGCGCAGCTCTCTGAGGCGTAACAATTACGAGCGGCGGGATCCAATGGTAGTCTGTAACCCCTGCCAACAGTCTGGCGTACAGGCAGGCATAACCCACATCGAGACGTACAACACGTTTCCCGCCGAAAAACAGAGACTGAAAAAAATAGAGTAGCGAAAGGTGTGTCCAAACGTCTATCGCATCCAGTGTGTCACAGTTTTTTCCAGCTGAGGATATAGTGTTGTTTGGTGTGGTGTTATATATATATATATATATATATATATATATTATAAATTTTATGCTCCCTTCGAAAACTGGTAAGTCTGATTTTTTCTTCATCTGATGTTCGAACTGATAGTGTTTATGCTATTCCTCAACATTTTATTATTCATTTATGGTGAGGACAATGATGGTTGTATCGAAACCCTATAAAGCCGGCTAATGCATCACAGGTCATGCTCTCACATCAAATTTTAATATGAAACGTGTGTGGTGATTTGAATGTTTCTGGTCTCGTTGAAAGTGATTTCACTAATGAAGACAAAAAGAAAAAAAGTTTCTTCACGGTTTCATTTGATTTGATGGAGTGGGGTGGGTGTGCGAGTGTGTGTTGTGGGGGCGGGAGGGTGGGTGGATGAGGGGTCCACAGTAATTGAAATCAAACGATATCAGTGCAAATCATTAATTTTTAGGCATGCTGACAGAACCGAATCAGACCGTTTGTTTCCCTTTGTTGGCTTTTGCGCTGAAATATGTCACAAAACAAGGAGGCAGGTTTTAACACACTGCTGGTAAACACTTCTAAAGGTTTTGTATACGCGGGCAGAAACAGAATGTTTTTTTTTTGTTTTTGTTTTTTTAATTCATTCATTTATTATTATTATTATGATTATTAGAGGACAGGTGACCTTTGAAAATATAGTCAACAGTCCAAGGCATGTTTAAGAGAGAAAAAGCAGCTGTCAAGGTACGCAACAGATGAACTGACGCTTTCGACTGCTTGGCCGGAGGAAAGCAGGGGGACAGACTGAGGCCCCTTTCCCCACGTTTCTTTCTGAGCTGAATAAAAAATCCAGCCACACTCACAGGTGGGATGCACGTGGTATTGACGTTGATCACTTTGGTTTCCGTTTATTTAGGCAGACTATGAATAGTTTGTCCTTTTATCCTGTTGCCGACTCACAAAAGAAAATTACATCTTTCGAACAATGTTGGGCTAAGTGGGGACTAACTGTTGATCTGGACACCAACAACAAAAAGCCGTCGTTGTTTGTTTTCTTAACATGT
Source organism: Babylonia areolata (assembly GCF_041734735.1). NCBI lineage: Eukaryota > Metazoa > Mollusca > Gastropoda > Neogastropoda > Buccinidae > Babylonia > Babylonia areolata. Next base: position 11,767,681 of record NC_134899.1, read on the forward strand.
AAACAGGTAGTATTCATGTTGTTTTTTGGTGTACTTCGAACTGGTCATGATGAAACAGGAAAAGGTCTCAGAGCTGTCGCAGGCATTAAAAGGTTCTAGTTCAAAATTGATAAACATATGCGAACACTATGTAAAACGTTCGATGCCTGATGTCTGGGTTTTAGGAATATTTAAAATTTAGAGGACGACATAGTGAAAGGAGGTTGTGTCAGAAAGGATGTTAAAAAACAATATTGACTTGGGGTGAACGCGGTGGGTTACCAGTGTACATATGTATGTGTGTCAGAGTGACAGGATACTGTATGGCACTTCTTGCCGTGCCTTGGCGCAGGTGTCCCAGTCAGTGCTATCTGACGCTGCTCCTTCTTCTTCAGCGTTCCCAGGCCATGGTCACAGTGGGTAGGACGCGTACATGTCCGGTTTCCTCCAATGCTTGTGACGCTGGGGAGGAGGTCTGCCCGCAGTCTTCAGCCAACATCTTCCGCCTTCGGAGGAGCTCGTGCTTTGATTTTGGAGTCCTCTTCTCCTAGGTGGATTGCCGTCCAAAGCTGATGAGCCCCATCTGCCCAAGTGTGGCCAGCAGTAACTGATGTACCCTTGCTGATGCCGAATCTGTCACTAGCAGCATTTACCTCCAGCTTCTTTATGTCAGATTGTGCACTAGTTGGCCGGCTCTCCGCCGCAGACACTGGCAGGGTTTTCTGTCGAAGGGGACTGGGTAAGGATGCTCCCTTCAGGGGGACGCTGCTCCAACATGGCGGAGCCGGCAGAAGGAACTGGGCAACCCACACAACATGTATGTTCACATGGTTTTGCTTATGTATGGGAAAAGCAAAATGTAGATGGCATTCCACAGTCCCTTAGCATACTGGAAAACATGTCTTTGCGATTCCTGTCGTTAATAGCCGGCAAGGCTCAGTCACGGGCTACGTGGATTGTTTGAATGATCATCCCCATAATACACTGTGTAGGTCTTTGAAACATCTTTGTGTACTTTGCCTTTGACGGTGTGACATATTACCACTGAACAGCATTTCTTTCCTTTCTTTTCTTTTTCTTTTTAAAGCTCTGGGCCAATAACGAAACCATCACCAGTTTCACAGGTGAGACACTGAAGACTGATGCGATTTTTGCATGTGTGTCTCAGATATGAACCCTCGCGAAAAAAATTGTAAAATCCCATCTACTATTACAGATTCGTTTGTGATTTAAGGTTTGTTAATCGATTAACACTTGTCTGACTGTAGAATTTAACAATACACGTTACCGAATTTTTACAGGTAGCTTCAGAAAATCTGACAATTCACTGGCGTGCCTTCACATCAAAATGATTGTGAATACTCTATGGCTACTATTAACTTACCATCGTTCAAATGGGTCTGATTGCTATTGAAAACTATTTTCATGGTATTTTTTGTTTATATTTTGAAAACGCACACATTCACGTGTACACACACACACACACACACACACACACACACACACAATGATAGAGAGAGGGAGAGTGACACGGAGAGAGAGAGAGAGAGAGAGAGAGAGAGAGAGAGAGAGAGAGAGAATAGTGGACTGACGATGAGAGAATAAAAAAAATATTGTGAACGGTTTTATCGACTCATAAAGCACATAAAAAGAATGCAGTGAATGAAGAAGGTAAAGAAGAGAAGAAAAGAAAGAAGAAGAAAATACGAAGAGAATAAAATGAAAAAAAAAGAAGAAGAAGAAGAAGAAAAAAAAAAAAAAAAAAAAAAGATGGAAAGACCTACGCAAACGTAGACAGAAATAAAGAAAAAAATGTAGATAGGAAGAAAGAATTCAAAGGCAAAAAGGTGGAAAGAAAAGACAAACAGAAGGGAAATGAAAGAGACAGAAGAAGAAGAAGAAAAAGAAGAAGGAGGAGGAGAATGTGAGAACGAGGAAGAGGAGGAGGAAAAGGAAGGGAATAAGAAGAAGATGACGAAGAAAACGAAGAACCAAAAACTCCACTCCAAGATAAAAAAAGTCTCCAGTCTTTCAACAGCAGATAAACAGAATCATGCAGTACGTTTTGTTTTTTTGCTTGTTTGGTTTTTTCTCGCCCCCTTTTCTTTCAAAAACAACATTTTCTTTTCTTACTTTTTTTTTAATTCTTTTTTTTTTTTTATCCCACTATAGCAGACATGACAAGAAAACCACAAGCTGTCTGGCGCCACAGGAACCTGTCCAGTGGCGGGCACACACGGGCATCCCACGGGGGGCACCTGTTTTCGTTTTCCTTGTCATTGCGGCTCTGGCGCTGTCTGTATAGACCCATCGTCTCTCCGACGGTTGAAAGAAATAAAACAAATTGCAACAGATCACTCTTGTCGCTTTGAGGGAGGAAAAGGAAAGAGAGAAAGAGAAAAGAAAAGAAAGAAAAGAAGAAGCAAGGAGACATACGAATGTCTTGTGTGCAGTGTTTAAATTGAAGAAAGAAAAAAAAAAATCCTCTGAACGAAAAACTCTCTCTCTCTCTCTCTCTCTCTCTCTCTCTCTCTCTCTCTCTCTCTCTCTCTCTCTCACACACACACACACACACACACACACACACACACACACACACACACACACGCACACACGCGCACACACACACACACACACACACCTATATCCCTATGTATTTGTGTTTCATAAACCTTAAGGTTTCATGGCATCAATGTTTATTTTATTCTTCTATTCTATTCACACACACACGTGCGCGCGACTATGCTTCTCTCCACCTTTGATATCACAGTCTTCAATTGAAGAGACAGACTAGACAGACAGACAGACAGAGAGACACAGACAGACAGACAGAAACAGGATTGTGGGGTAGGGTGGGGGAGTGGAGGGGTAGGGGAGGGCAGAGAAGAAGAGAGAGAAAAACTCCAGAGAGACAGACAGGTTCAATCATACCTCTCTGTTCAATCACTTGTGATGAACAGCAAAACTTAACGGGTAAGTGGACACTGCTTTTGATCACATGTGATGAAACAATCTCAGGACAATTTCATGCTTCAGAGCACAATTTGAAAATTTGGATTGCCTGTATACTTCTATGATCACAGGGATTTTTTTTTTTTTTTCAATCTTATTTGATATACCTGAAAACTGTGATTCCGGTTGACGCGTATATCACTTACTTTTAGTTTTCAATGTTCCTCATTCTCTCTCTCTCTCTCTCTCTCTCTCTCTCTCTCTCTCTCTCTCTCTCTCACACACACACACACACACACACACACACACACACATGGATTATTTTAATCACGTTTTTTTTGCTATTTTGTTTTGGTGTTGTTGTTGTTGTTGTTTTTCTTCTTTTCCTTTTTTCTTTCTTCTTTTTAATGTAATTCTATTCCAAGATGGATTTAACATGAACACTCGGGATTTGAACCTGACCCGTTTTTCGAAAGCCTGTTGGAGTCTGCTCGCCTTTGGGAATTAGCGCAATCATGATAATGTTTCCTGAATCCCAGTCTTTCCCCTTTTATCACAGACGACAAGTGGCACGATAATATCAATCATACAGTTTTCTTTTTCTGTCTCTTTGTTTTGATTTCTTTCTTTCTTTCTTTCTTTCTTTCTTCCTTTCTTTCTTTCTTTCTTTCTTTCTTCCTTCTTGGTTTCTTTGTCACCTCTCCCTCCCTCCCTATCTTTCTTTTCTCCGTTTTGTCATTGTTTTTCTCCGTTTTGTCATTGTTTTCCTCTGTTTTATCATTGTTTTCCTCCGTTTTGTTGTCATTGTTTTCCTCTGTTTTGTCATTGTTTTCCTCTGTTTTGTTGTCATTGTTTTCCTCCGTTTTGTTGTCATTGTTTTCCTCTGTTTTGTCATTGTTTTCCTCCGTTTTGTTGTCATTGTTTTCCTCTGTTTTGTTGTCATTGTTTTCCTCCGTTTTGTTGTCATTGTTTTCCTCTGTTTTGTCATTGGTTTCCTCTGTTTTGTTGTCATTGTTTTCCTCTGTTTTGTCATTGTTTTCCTCTGTTTTGTTGTCATTGTTTTCCTCTGTTTTGTCATTGGTTTCCTCTGTTTTGTTGTCATTGTTTTCCTCTGTTTTGTTGTCATTGTTTTCCTCTGTTTTGTCATTGTTTTCCTCTGTTTTGTCATTGTTTTCCTCTGTTTTGTCATTGTTTTCCTCTGTTTTGTTGTCATTGTTTTCCTCTGTTTTGTCATTGTTTTCCTCTGTTTTGTCATTGTTTTCCTGTTTTGTCATTGTTTTTCTCTGTTTTGTCATTGTTTTCCTCTGTTTTTGTCATTGTTTTCCTCTGTTTTGTTGTCATTGTTTTCCTCTGTTTTGTCATTGTTTTCCTACGTTTGCCATTGTTTTTCTCTGTTTTGTCATTGTTTTCCTCTGTTTTGTTGTCATTGTTTTCCTCTGTTTTGTCATTGTTTTCCTCCGTTTTGTCATTGTTTTTCTCTGTTTTGTCATTGTTTTCCTGTTTTGTCATTGTTTTTCTCTGTTTTGTCATTGTTTTCCTCTGTTTTGTTGTCATTGTTTTCCTCTGTTTTGTCATTGTTATCCTCTGTTTTTTTGTCATTGTTTTCCTCTGTTTTGTCATTGTTTCCTCTGTTTTGTTATCATTGTGTTCCTCTGTTTTGTCATTGTTTTCCTCTGTTTTGTCATTGTTTTCCTCCGTTTTGTCATTGTTTTTCTCTGTTTTGTCATTGTTTTCCTCTGTTTTGTCATTCTTTCCTTTTTCCTTCTTTCCTTCGTTTCTTTTTCATTCTCCACCCCCTCCCCACCTTCCCATTTCTTATTCTTCAGTGTTCTCTATGCTGTCATTCTTTCGTTTTATTGTTTCATTCTTCTTTCTTGCTTTCTCTCTCTCTCTTTCTTTGCCTATTTCTTTGTTTACGTTTCTTTCATTGTTTCGTGACAGTGAAAATAAATCATTTCACTCCTCCAAGATGACAACTGCGTATCTGTATGTATGTATGTATGTATGTATGTATGTATGTATGTATGTATGTGTGTGTGTGTGTGTGTGTGTGTGTGTGTGTGTGTGTGTGTGTGTGTGTGTGTACCTCTCTCTCTCTCTCTCTGACTATCCGTATGTCTGTCCAACGATCCGAGTATGAAAACAGCTCGTAATGTGTATATTTGATCGATATGATTCATATTTAGGCGTTATCATTCGACTCATTGCTTTAATCTTTTAAATCAACCTGGTATTTTTGTTTCTTTTCTGTGTTGCTTTGTTTTGTTTTGCTTTGTTGCTCCATATTTTGGCTAGTTTAAAAGTTTTGTTCAATGTTGGCTTATTTTGTGTCAGTTTAGTTAAGTTCCCCCCCCTAGCCCCCCCCCCCCCAACCCCCCCCACCCACCCACCCACCCACACACACACACACACACCCTTCCTCCCCCCCAACCCACCCACCCCTCCGCCTCGCCTATTTCAAAAGCTTGTGCGGGTTGGGAATTAGCGCAATCAGGATAATGTTTCGGAAATCCTGGCTTTCGTAGCTGTCTGGTAACAAATGGCACATTGATATAATTTATCCTTTTTTTGTGTGTGTTGTTGTGACACGAGGTCTGAATAGGGACAGGCATAATATTTCCTTAACTGTCTGGTTTTTCAATGAGTGAACTGTAAATCCACATTCTTAGCCAATGATGCTCAAATTTGGCGCAGTGATCCCTTCCATAATCTCTTCTGAAAGTCAAGGGATTGGCACTGGATTTTATGCAAATTTGGGGTTTTAAACTATTTAGGAATTTACGTCTGATTAAAGTTTCCATGCGCTGGTCTGAACGACGCCACCTGACCTGGCAACGTGATTTTTTTTTTTTTTTTTTTTTTTTTTTTTTTTTTTTTTTTTAGTGATCAGGGTGATTTCCTTTCCTTTATTGGCTAGTTTTGTTATTGCAGAACCTTACCCTAGTGGTCGTATTCAAACATCAAGCTTAGTTATTTGACTGAAAATGATAACAAACACTATATAGCTACGCTGGTTTCGGAAGAACTATCAACTGCTTTCGTGGTTAAAAACATTCTTGTTAACTTTAGATAGCAAAGTAAAATGTTTTTTGGCCTATTGTTGACCACAACAGGGCTTTTGACTCAGTGCGGTGATAGAAATTATGGATAAAACTAATCAATCAAATTATAACTACACAGCATGTTTTGAAAAGTGATTTTGAAAATGTATGACAGTTAAATCGTGAGTGTTCATTGACGTGAGCAGATTCCAATTGTTTCTGAGCTTTAGAGGAGTATGCCAAGGAGAAGATATATCTCCGCTGTTGTTGTATTTGTATTCGAACAGATATGAGAACTTTCTGTTAAAAAGATGCTTGCATTCCAATGCATAGTCATACCAAATGTGTGAATAATGGGCATTTTTTCGTCATATTGATATTACCGCGATTTGATAATACCGATGATTCTTTTAATTGAATCAAAGCATGTTTGGTTTTTATGTTCATGTTCTTGTTTCTAAAGACAGTTGTATATGCCTTCGGACGATGTGTCTTTATTGAAAATAGGAGTTCACTGTGCTTTAAACTTAAATTCCAAGCGACAAAAGGAAGACATGAGTTTTGATAATGAACATGCTTTTGACGCGCTTTTCTCAAATAACGTGGGTTTATTCATCATTCGCTTCCCCTCGCGCATATAAACCGCTCGCGCACGCGCGCCCATATTTATACGCACACTCGAACAAGCGCTCACACTTGTGTTACTGCATTGCACTAAGCATGTCTGTCTGCATCAAAATGCATGGTTTATCTTATATAGCAACATCAATGTCTGTAGGCAATTCTGCAAATGAATGCAGTATTTACCAGAAAGAGGAAAGCACGATTACCATTTCTGCACCCGCCCATTCTCTCATCCATCTAGCACCCCCTCCCCCACCGGCACCCCTGTCTGTTCCTATTCCACCTCTCTCATCCCTTCAGACCAGTGATGACGAGATTGTGTGCACAGCAGGCGGGAACTGCGTTAGCACCCCGCACCCCGCACACCCACCACCCACACCCCCACCCCTTAACACCCACCGCCCAATTCCCCACACCATCCCCTCTCCTATCGTCTAAATGAGAATGGAGCATGATTCACGTGCAACCTTGACACCGCTGTCACGCTCCACTTCTCTACTGACATCCTGGGGTGAGTTGGTCGATTTGATAGACTCTCTCTCTCCCCATCCCCCCGGACCCCCCCCCCCTCTCTCTCTCTCTCTCTCTCTCTCTCTCTCTCCAATGTTGTTGGAAATCGTTGCTGACTTCGGTACGTTTTGTTTTATTTACCGGTATAAATCCCACCCAGTGGGAGGGGGCAGGGATGGGGGGAGGGGGGGGGGTCTGAATGTAAAAAAAAAAACAACCCAAAACCACAAAAAATCCCAACCAAACAAACAAAAAGGACAGAAAAAAACAAACACCAACAACAAACACTCCATTCTTCTTCTTCAAACCATCCACTTTGTCCAGACTTGTCTCTGAGCGTGTGATGAATGGTTCTCATACTTCCTTTGAAACGATAGAGTGGGAAAGAAACAACAAGAAGAAGAAACAAACCAAAAACAAAAAAAAACCGCACAAAGAAACACACACACACACACACACACACACACACCACACACGCACACAAGGCAAAATAAAGTAAGAAAACTGTTCAGTGGGTGATTTGTATGCTGTCCCTGACATTCTCCTCACCGCTTTTCAACCCCCATCCCACACCTCCACCCCCCGTCACTCCTCTCCTTGCTACGAGTAATGAATAGAGAAGGGTCAAAACTGATATGGGGGGGTTCATAGTTCTATTTGTTATTTTGCTTTTCTTGCTTGCATGCATGTTTCGTTGGTTGCTTGGTTGGTTGCTTGGTTGGATGGTTGCTGTCACTGTTTCTGTATTTGTATTTTGTGGTGTTATTCATTCCCCACCCATTCCATCTACGTTGAAACGTTAGACTTGCAATTAAGGAATGAATGAATGAATAAATCTCTCCCTCTCTCTCTCTCTCTCTCTCTCTCTCTCTCTCTAAACTATGCATTTATATATTTAATGCCCTGAAGATACGACAGGAATTCTGTGACAACAATGATGAAAGTTAGAATTAATTTACTATGCACGAGAAGCACTTTTGTTCTACAGGTTAAGTTAGTACGTATTTTACATTTTGTTGTGGCTGAGTGATCACCATATTGTGTACTTTTGACCTCTTTCTAGGGGCCGGAGGTCTGGAGATTAAAGTTTTGTTCTTGTTCTCTCTCTCTCTGGCATTTATACATTTCAGTGTTCAGTGTTCTCTCTCTCTCTCTCTCTCTCTCTCTCTCTCTCTCTCTCTCTCTTACTCTCTCTCTTTCTCGGTATCATGACTATTTGATGGAAAGCTTTGCTGATTATATGTAGAAATTAAGTATCTGATAGAAAATGTTGCTATTTCTGTCTATGAATTCAAAAATTCATATAATATATGGTACTATTCTCAAAGACGTCAAAGACGTCTTTCTCCCTCCCTCCCTCTGAGTCTCTGTTGGTCTGTCTGTTTGTCTGTCTTTATTTTCTCTACATTTCTTGGCGCATATACGTTATTCTGAAGAGTGTGTTTGCGTTTATGTGTACAATTTCCATGTAGTCATTTCCATGATTTTTAGTGGATGTGATGCTTTGATTTTTTTTTTTTTTTCCTTTCTCGTTTGATGTTATGTGATGCTATTTGCAATTCATTTGTTTATATTTCCCCCCTATTTTCTCCTTATGGGGACTGTATGAAAAAAAAAGCATTGTTGCTTATTCTAGTACCCTCAGAAATAAAATAAAATAAAATAGAATTCATTCATTCATTCTCTCTGTGAAATGCAATCAAGGATGAACACACGACAGCGCCACATCGGCACAGCATGATAATGATGGCGTCTAATGGCTGGACCAAGCAAGCACTCATGACTCCCCCAGTCAGCTCTGGATAGGGATGTGACAAACAGACCTGCACAAAGTGCCCGCTAATGCCCCCTTCCCACCCCCTCACTCTCCCCCCCCAACCACCACCACCCCACATCCCCCTACCCTCAACCCCCACCCCTACCCTCGCCTTCACCCACGTTGCTCATCAGCTAGGAATTGTGATGACCTGTGTGATTTTTGGCCCCTGGTCTTTTGTATCGTCGAATGTTCCAGTGCCATGGACAGACATTAAAAAAAAAAAATAAAAAAAGAAGAAAAAAAAAGAAAGAAAAAGATGGAGTGTTGCATGGAGAGTACGTGTGTGGCATTTTTTGGTCGGTGACGATTTTTGTCTCGATTTTTTCGTGTTTTTTTTTGTTTTTGTTTTTTTTTTTATAGGTTTGTGTCGTAATGGATTGAATGCACTTCTTTAAATTGCTCACACATGGCTTGCCTGCCTGCTTGCCTGCATGTCTGTCAGTCTATCTATCTATCTGTCTATATATCTATCTATCTATCTGTTGGTTGTTTATGTATGTATGTATGTACCTACGTATGTATGTATCTATGTATGTGTGTATCAATCAGTCAATATATCTATCTGTTTATCTGTCTGTCTGTCTGTCTGTCTGTCTGTCTATGTGTTTGTCTGTCTACATGCCTACCTATTTATCCATCTATGTGTTTGTGTATATGTCTACCCATTTATCCATCTATCCCATTTCAAATCGTTGGAAATGAACTGTCCGAGAAATTTAAATTCGCTGATGATCTCTGCTTGCTTGTCTTTAATGACAAGTGGTGAGGGGTCAGATCTGGTCTTCCTGAAATCTAAAATTAATTCTTTGGTTTTTGATATGTTGAGTTCTAAGTTGTTTTGATCACACCAGCTGACAAGTTCTAGTATAAACAGTTAAACTTCTAAAAACACACACACACACACACACAAAAAAAAAGCAACACAAATCAAAACCAAAACACACTCTCTTCCACCCCCTTTCTCTCTTCATTGCATTCATCCACACACGCGCGCACACGTCTATCTATCTATCCATGAGTTTGTCTGTCTATATGTCTACCTACCTACCTATCTATCTATCTATCTATCTATCTATCTATCTATCTATCTATCTATCTATCTGTCTGTCTATATGTCTACCTATTTATCCATCTCTATCTATGTGTTTTTCTGTCTATATGTCTACCTATTTATCCATCCATCCATCCATCCATCCATCCATCCATCCATCTATATTATCTGTCTATCTGTCTATCTATCTATCTATCTATCTATCTATCTGCTTTATTTGTTTGTCGATGTGACTGTCCGCCCATGAATCTATCAACCCACTTTTTCATTATGTCTCCCTCTCTCTCTCTCTGTGTCTGTCTGTCAGTCTGTCTGTCTGTCTCTCTCTGTGTCTCCCCCCACCCCACACCTCCGTCTCTCTCTCTCTCTCTCTCCCTCTAGTGCAAAAATCAAACGAAAGTAAGGAAGGGAAAAGAGAGGAGGAGAAAATAGAAACAGCAACAACAACAACAATAAAAACATATATTTTCTATAGAAAGAAACACAAATTCAAAAAACAAAAAAACAAAAAACACACACACAAAAAAAAAAAAGAAGAAGAAAAGGAAAACATGAAAGAAAACAACCAGCGAAGCGTCTAAAAAAAAAGGTGGAAGAAGGAAAAAAACAAAGGAAACAAATACAAACAAATAAAAAAAGGGGGGTGGGGGTGGGGAAGTGGAACGGAGGATGGAGGTGGGTTGGTCAGAAAGAAAGTGAAGAAAGAAAGAAAGAAAGAAAGAAAGGAGAACGAGCACCCCCACCCCCCTCCAACCCCCTAAAAATGAAAAGAAATCATGGAAAAGAAATACCCTTTTTTATGTGTGAGTCTTGTGGCAATGCCGGCGGAAAGTCTGGAGAAAATACTGATGACCACTGCCTCTGTGTCTGGTGAGGCGAAAAAGTTTCATCTCCGCAGGAGTAAAATATGTAAAGAAGAAGAAGAAGATGCAGGAGGAGGAGGAGAAGAAGAAGAAGGGGAAGAAGAAGAAGAAGGAGGAGGAGGAGGAAGAGGAGGGAGAGAAGAACAAGAAGAAGGAAGAGGAGGAGGGGAAGAATAAGAAGGAGGAGGAGGAGGAGGGATAGAAGAACAAGAAGGAAGAGGAGGAGGAGGGGAAGAAGAAGAAGAAGGAGGAGGGGGAGGTGAAGAAGAAGAAGGAGGAGTGGGAGGAGGAGAAAGGGGAAGAAGAAGAAGAAGGAGAAGGAGGAGGAGAAGGGGGAGATGGAGGAGAAGAAGAAGATGAAGAAGAAGGAAGATGAGGAGGAGAAGCAGAAGAAGGAGGAGGAGGAGAAAGGAAAAGGGGGAGTGGAGAAGAAGAAGAAGGGGGAGGATGAGGGGGAGGTGGAGACGAAGAAGAAGAAGACGGGGGAGGAGGAGGAGGAAAAAGGAGAAGGGGAAAAAGAAGGAGGAGGAGGAGGAGGGAGGTGGAGAAGAAGAAGAAGAAAGGGGAGGAGGAGAAGGATAAGACGAAGAAGAAGAAGAAGGAGAAGGAGGAGGGAGAGAAGAAGGAAGAGGAGGAGGAGGAGGAGAAAGGAGAAGGAGGAGGTGGAGAAGAAGAAGGGGGAGGATGAGGTGGAGGTGGAGAAGAAGAAGGGGGAGGAGGAGGGGGAGAAGAAGAAGAAGAAGGGGCAGGGGGGAGAGAAGAAGAAGAAGAAGAAGGAAGAGGAGTGGGGGATGCGGACTGGAACAGAAACAAGAAAGAGAAGAGCAAGAAGAAGACGAAGACGAAGATATGTTTCAAATAAGAAAACAAAGGAAACAACAACAACTACAATAACAGCAACAACAATAGTGATAATAAATCCAACATCATAAACAACAACAAACACAATAGCAGTTACAACAATAAGCTCAACGACAATTCCAATCGAAACCTGCAGTAATACTGATCGTTTCTTTTTATTTATTTATTTATTTTATTCTATTTTATTTTATGCTACATTGATGGAAACAATATTCAGTGGTGATGGAAACAATATGCCATGATATGTTCCCCTGCCACCCCCATCCCCACCCCTCCTCCAAGGAAGAAAGAGAGATGGGGGGGGGGGGGGGGGGGGGGGGGGGGGCTGGGCTCAATTTGAATAAAATTGATTCGTCCACTTGTCTGGTTTCTTGCGGACAGTTTGGCATGATTTATAATGGGACTGAACAATTTACGCCGACTTCAAGCTTTTGGAGTAAACGCTGTGAACGATTTCAAGCTGAACAATTAAAATTTTGTTGTTTTAGGTCTGAGCCTTCGAATGTCCCACCGGGTACAACATTTTTGTTTCTGTTCCTGGGAAAAA
>NC_134899.1:11812427-11814927 GCF_041734735.1 Babylonia areolata
GAGATGGAAAAAAAGAAGGGAAAAAAAAGAGAAGAAAAGAAAAGATGACGCTGCACTGTCGCGAAAAGCTCTCCCCGGGTAGAGGAGCCCGAATTTCACACACCGTAATCTGTTGTGACAAAAATAATACAGTAGAACACAATACAGTACAACACAACACAACAGAATACAATGCAATACAATACAATACAACACAATACAATTCAATAGCATACAACACAACACAACACCAGAAAACACAATACATTACAATACAACACAACACAACACAATACAATACAACACAGTACAATTCAGTTCAATACAACACAACACAATACAATACGATACATACAATACAATGCAATACAACACAGTGCAATACAACACAATACAATTCAATTCAATACAACACAAAACAATTCAATACAACACAACACAACACAAAACAATACAGTTTTCAGTTTCAGTTTCAGTAGCTCAAGGAGGCGTCACTGCGTTCGGACAAATCCATATACGCTACACCACATCTGCCAAGCAGATGCCTGACCAGCAGCGTAACCCAACGCGCTTAGTCAGGCCTTGAGAAAAAAAACAACAACAACCAAAAACAGAAACAAAACAAAACAATACAATACAATGCACGTCTTATATATTCTGGTTGCATGACACAAAAGGAAAGAGAATGATTAAAAAAAAATTCACTGCAAAAGACAGTTCTACAGGGAACGCTAGAGGGTGGTAGGCGAAGAGGGAGGCAAGCCAAATGCTGGATGGACAACATCAAGGAATGGACCAATATGGATAGCGCTACGCTGATACGACAGGCAGAAGATAGAACCGGATGGCGTCGTCTGACTACGGAATCGTCCCTCATGTCTCCTCTACGCCCATCCCGGGCAGGAGAATGAATGGATGAAAAAAAAAAAAAAAAAAAAAAAAAAAAAAAAAAAAAAATCACAATATCAGTGATATCATCATTGCGGTGTAGAATATGTTGCTTGGTATCATTATGGAAATGACATGGAGAGGGCGGGGCGTAAGGGGGCGGGGGCGGGGAGGATGAGAGTTCGGGGGTGGGGGTGTGGGGGTGGTGAGGTGGGTGGGAAGGGGGGGTGGGGGTGAAAAGAGGAGATTTTGAAATCTAGCCCATTCGTCATTCATTTTTCATCTGGTGAACCGGCAGAATCTGAATTTAAAGATGGTAGTTCTCCTTTATAGGAGTGGGTTTTTTTTATTTAATTTTATTTTTTTAAATAATATTCTTATTCATATTTTGTTGTTTTGTTGTTGTTTTTTCCTCTCCCAGGTTCAGCTATGGTGTCGTGTTTTGTTTTGTGTTTTTGTTTGTTTGTTTTGTTCTGGAGATTTTCGGTCATTTATCTAAATCTGAATGTTTACAAAGTATCAGAAGATAAGACGATGAGGATGAGGTGTGTGTGTGTGTGTGTGTGTGTGTGTGTGTGTGTGTGTGTGTGTGTGTGTGTGTGTGTGTGTGTGTGTGTGTGTGTGTGTGTGTGTGTGTGTGTGTGTTTTGTTTTTTTCTGTTGCAAAGTTATGATCTGTATGGCGAAAGGAGCGTTTGCCGTGATTCTCTCTTTTTGTTATCATGATTCGGTATTTCTTCTTCTTCTTTACTCAGATTTTGTCTGTCTCGATTTATTTTTTGCATTTACATGAGATTCTGAGAAGAATAGCTGTACGGAAACAAATGTGTGTGTGTGTGTGTGTGTGTGTGTGTGTGTGTGTGTGTGTGTGTGTGTGTGTGTGTGTGTGTGTGTGTGTGTGTCCGCGAGTTGTGCGGATGATCGTAAATTTTGTAATTTATATGCCATATGCCATCACACACACACACACACACACACACACACACACACACACACACACACACACACACACAACACACAAACAAACAAACAAACAAATGCTGGAGAGAAAAAAAAAAGAAAACAACAACGAAAGGTGAACGAGTTGGTTAACAAGATGGAAAAGTGCCAATGAAATATCCTGGCGCCATTTTTTTATATTAATATTTTTATTATTGCGGGTGTTTTTTTTTTTGTTTTTTTTTGTGGGCTTGGGTGATAGATAGATACCATGGTGTTGTGCTGCCATGGTCTACAAAGTGGGAGGGGGGGTGGGGGGGGGGTTGAGGGGGAGAGGAGAGGGTGGGAGGGGGAAAGGCTACCTTTAACGTCCCGCCCTGATGATGATGATGATGATGATGATGACGACGACGATCATGATTATGATAACAATGATGATTACGATGATGACGTTGATAATGATTACGATGATGATGATGATGATGATGATGGTGATGATGGTGTTGATGATTATGACGATGGGCAGATTGCGTGAGGCGGCAATTGACACGCTTGTGCAACAGTGATGGATGTTTGGGGACGGGGGGAGACTTAGTGGTGGGTTGGGGCGGGGGGGGGGGGGGTGGTGAGGGAAGGGGTATGGGGGTATGGGGGGGGGGGAGGGCATGGGAGGTGGATTCTGTTTCACAGTTATC
>NC_134899.1:11832427-11839927 GCF_041734735.1 Babylonia areolata
CTTATTTTTAGGTCTCCAAATGGAACGGACTTGAAAATACGAGAAGTGGAATGCTGAGGAATGGGGTGTGGGCGAGAGAGCGGTGGAGGGGGGGAGGGGGAGGAAGTGGAGGTGGGGTGTGGTGTTGAGAGAAAGTTAGTAGTTGGAGAGAGGGAGAGGTGGGGTGGGGGTGAGCTTTGCAGGCACGTAGGCAGACAGACACAGAGGGTTAGACAGACACACAGACAAACAAGCAAACAGACATAGGAACATTATAGGGGAGAGACAAACATACAGACAGACAGGCAGAGAGAGGGGTTGGGGGGAGAGGGAGAGAGAGAGAGAGTGGGAGGGAGAGAGAGAGAGAGAGAGAGAGAGAGAGAGAGAGCAGACAGACAGACAGGCAGAGAGAGAGGTGGGCGAGGGAGAGAGAGAGGGAGGGAGGAAGAGAGAAAGAGAGAGGAGACAGAGAGAGAGAGAGAGAAGACAGACAGACGGAGAGACAGACAGACAGACAGACAGACAGACAGACAGACTGAGAGAGACAGATAAATTCTTACAGTCTTAAATTCTACCCTTTTCCGGGTCTGTCGCTGCATGTCTTCCTACAAACACCGTTCCCTTCAAACCCACACCGGAGGGAGAGAAAATACCATCGGAGAGGCAGTTGGAAGTTTTGAATTTTATGGACTGTAAAATCAGGGCTTACGTCAACGAGAGAGGATTTAATCCGTCCCGAGTTGCCTTAATCCTTTATAAGAAAGACACGAGAGAGAAGGGGGGGGGGGGTGGAGGGAGAGAGGGAGAGAGAGAGGGGGGAGAGAGAGAAGGGAGATAGAGGGAGAGAGACAGAGAGAGGGAGAGAGAGGAGGGAGAGAGAGAGAGAGAGAGAGAGAGAGAGAGAGAGATCAAAGGCAAACCGGAGAAGGTTGGTGGATGGGACTTCTAAAATCAATCTCGTTATGGCTTTTTTTGTTTTTTGTTTTTTTGTTGTTGTGAACTTCCTCTTTGTTTCTGTCTCTGTATCTGTTTTTCCGTATATTTCCCCCCTTCCCCTCCCCCTCTCTCTCTCTGTCTCTCCTCTCTCTCTGTTTCTGTTTGTCCCCTTCTATGCTCTCTCTCTCTCTCTCTTTCTTCTCTCTCTGTTTCTGTTTGTCCCTTTCTATGCTGTCTCTCTCTCTCCTCTCTCTGTTCCTGTTTGTCCCTTTCTATGCTCTCTCTCTCTCTTCTCTCTCTGTTTCTGTTTGTCCCTTTCTATGTTGTCTCTCTCTCTTCTCTCTCCCTGTCTCTCTGTCTCTCTCCTCTCTCTGTTCCTGTTTGTCCCTTTCTATGCTCTCTCTCTCTCTTCTCTCTCTGTTTCTGTTTGTCCCTTTCTATGTTGTCTCTCTCTCTTCTCTCTCTGTTTCTGTTTGTCCCTTTCTATGCTCTCTCTCTCTCTTTCTCTCTCCCTGTCTCTCTTCTCTCTCTGTTTCTGTTTGTCCCCTTCTATACTCTCTCTCTTCCCTCTCTTTTCTGTTTGTCCCCTTCTATGCTCTCTCTCTCTCTCTCTCTCTCTCTCTCTCTCTCTCTCTTTTTTATTTTTTTTTTGTCGTTATCGTTAATGTTGTTATTGTTATGTTGTCACAAGGACAGATTGGAAGACTGGGCGATGCCTAAAATCTTTATCCTTGAGTAATAAAGTTTTTGAATCTTGAATCTCTCTCTCTCTCTCTCTCTCTCTCTCTCTCTCTCTCTCTCTCTCTCTCTCTCTCTCCCTCTCTTTCTCTATTGCTCTTTTCTCTTTTTTTTTTCCTTTGTCGTATAATCATCTATCTTTTCAAGCGATGACATTTTAGAAAGCGAAGGGGAACAGCCCTCACTAACCTGTTCATCAGATTCAGTGACAGGCTTTTTTTTCTTTTTTTTTTTCTTTTTTTTTTCTTCTTCTTCTGAGCTTCCTAGTTGCCTGTCGTCGTTGATGTTGTAATTGCTGTTGTTATTTTTGTTGTTACTGCAGTTGACGTTGATGTATTGCTGA
The DNA here is from genome assembly GCF_041734735.1 of Babylonia areolata. Taxonomy (NCBI): domain Eukaryota; kingdom Metazoa; phylum Mollusca; class Gastropoda; order Neogastropoda; family Buccinidae; genus Babylonia; species Babylonia areolata. The sequence goes on from NC_134899.1 coordinate 11,834,424, forward strand.
CAGTACAGCACTACAAAACTCTCCGCTAGCGGCTTGTAAACTCTTGTAATTTTGTTCCCCCTCTTTCCCCGAGCCTAAACTCCCGCCCGTTCCAACGACTGCTGCAAACGGTCATGCGTAAAAGCAGGTCAGCTGAAACTGACAATCTTCGTGGCTTTGCTTCTGTTTGCTAGGATTTGATCAATACGTGTTCAATACAATCAGAAAATACAACTCCATTGCCGTAGCAGAGTAACAGTGCTTCTGTTGCTTCTTCTTCTTCTTTTTTTTTTTCTTTTTTTTTTCTAGGTGGTGTGATCAAAAATGAGTATACGTAGGCTCTGTTGTTGTTTTTTTCTGTCCCACGATGTTCTGTTTTACTTTGTCATCCAGGGACAGAATTTGAGATCGTGTGAAGTGCATCGCGGTTTTCGGTCCAGTTAGTCTGTCCCTGAGACAAAAGAGAGAAAGAGAGGGTGAGGAGGGAGAGAGAGACAGAGAGAGACAGAGAGTGAGACAGTGAGAGACAGAGAAGTAGCGAGACAAATAGTCTGACAGACTGCTGCGAATGAAAAATCCTGAAAAGTTCATCGAGTAAGAGCAAACGGATGCATTTTAGCGCGCGCGCGCGCGCGCGCGAGAGAGAGAGAGAGAGAGAGAGAGACAGACAGACACACAGACACACAGACACACAGGCAGAGACAGACACACAGGCAGAGACAGAAAGCGAGGACAGACACACAACACATAAAAAACATTATAAAGGCAGATATTTACAATGCAGTAGAAATTCGGATCCCGTTTACATTAAAGGTGTTTTGTTGTTGTTGTTGTTGTTGTTTGTTTTTTTTGTCTTTTGTTGGTGTGTTTTTTTTTTACTAGAGAAAACCGGCTTGGAACCATGTCAACAAACTGAAACCGGGAACTGACCCTGTTGGCAGTAACGTTAACTGTCCCTTCGCGCAGCATTGATCGCTTGCTTTGTTTGGTTTTTTTTTTTTTTGAAACAAAGGGACATTACAGTGACAGAACGCTCACCAGTCTAATATACAAACTCCGACTGATTGCTGTAAAACAAAAATGACTTCTAAAGTGGACTAAATCGTATTTGTGGTCGTGTAATTGATGAACAGTTGTAGACAAAAAAAAACAAACAAACAAACAAACAACATTTCACCTCATTCATTAACCAGTTCTGCTGTTCCCTCTTGTCTCCGTTGGCAACGTTGTGTGTGACAATCAACTTAACGTTTGAAACAGTTCAAAGCGGAGAGAGCTCGCTCCATTGGCTCCGTGTATTAATTCTACCCGATGACCAGTTAGTTTATCTTGCTGTTTTTTTTTTTTTTTCCCATTGTGGGGGGCGGGGGTAGGGTGGCGGGGGGGGGGGGGGGGGGGTGAGCAGGAAGGGAAAAGGAGTAATGATTAGATTAAGGGGAAAGGGGGTGGGGGGTGGGGAAGGGTCTGATTTTCGTCTAAAATCACCATTGTGGAGAGACGTTAAACAAACAAACAAACAAACGAACGAACAAACAAAAAGGAACGAATTAACGAACTAAAAGACCCGGAGATATAGAAGAGAGGAGTCTTCTAGACAGAGAGAAAGATTGAAAAAGTGGAGAGAGAGAGAGAGAGAGAGAGAGAGAGAGAGAGAGAGAGGGAAAAAAAAAGAGACCTACAGACAGACAGACAGACAGACATGCAGGCAGGCAGACAGGCAGACAGAGGGAGAAAAATCCCTGTCGCTGCTTGCCACAGCTAAACAGGCAGGAGAGTTAATTTCGGAGTGCAGTGGAGAGACGGGAGCGCTGTATATTGAATTTCGCGAAGAAAATGAAAACCAAAGGAAAGGAAAAGAGAAGACAAGAAAAGAAAAGAAAAAAAAAAAAAAGAAAAAAAAATAGAAGAACACATCACGTGAATCCAATGCCTGGCAGGAAAAAAAAAAAAAAAAAGATCAGGAGAAAAACAAAATAAAAACACTTACTGATTTAGTGACGTCATGAGACAAGCAGCTAGGCAAGACGAATCTGTAGTTGTTTTTGTTTTTTTTTGTTTGTTTCTTCTTCTTCTTCTTCTTCTTCTTCTTCTTCTTCTTCTTCTTCTCTCCATCAATACAGTGAAACAACGTGCTGTATGTATGTATGCATGTATGTATGTATATATATATAGTCATTCGGATGAGACGATAAACCGAGGTCCCGTTTGCAGCATGCACTTAGCGCACGTAAAAGAAGCCACATCAACAAAAGGGTTTTTCCTGGCAAAATTCTGTAGAAAAATCCACTTCGATAGGGGAAAAGCAAATAAAATTGCACGCAGGAAAATATATATATATATATATATATATATATATATATATATATATATATATATATATATATATATATATATATATATATATATATATAAAAGGGGTGGCGCTGTAGTATAGCGACGCGCTCTCCTTGGGGAGAGCAGCCCGAATTTCACACAGAAAAATCTTTTGTGATAAAAAGAAATACAAAAAAAATATATATATGCATATATGTGTGTGTATGTGCGTGCGTGCGTGCGTGCGCGCGCGCGCGCGCGTGTGTGTGTGTGTGTGTGTGTGTGTGTGAATCCACCTTATATTAGTGCAAAGTAGATTTCAAACTCCGGAAACACCCCTTTTTAATCAAGATTTCCGCCATGATTTTTCGCTAATGCGAAATCCTTTGAAAAAAAACCCCAAAACAAAACAAAAAAACAAACAAACAAACAAACAACAACAAAAAAACACACAAAAAAAACCGCTGGTGTAGTACACACTTTCTGCACCATCAGCGCAAGAGAGTAAAAAGCTGGCTTGATGCAGCTAAGACTCCGAGGGTCTAATAACCTAAGTCCCCCACACACGCGTATGGCGCCACAGTGGGTGCATGATTGGCACCACTGAGGGGTGTGGGTTTGTTGAACGCCATTGTGTTGAGTACGTATTTTTTTTGAGTACGTATGGCACTGAATAGTGATCAGCAAGTGTTTAGTGTGCATGGTCCATCAAAACAGAAAGTAGTGAGATGTCATCACCCTTTCCTCACACAGGCTTTCCTATTCACACTGTCCTCTTCTCATCACTTGACAACGGGCCTATGGTCCGAAACGTCGTGTCAAAACAAAGAGGATTCAACTACCACCCAAAAGGTTTTTATAAACTTTAGTTTTTTTGCCATAGTGTGTCTTACTAAAGTGGAGCCATTTGCGGTTCACAGAAGGACGGTGATGTTGCCAGTCAAGGAGGAGGCCAAGCGCGCCCCATGACAGTTCTCCAGAGATTGCAAGGATGACAACTCTTACGTTCAGGAGTTGCCTTTTCTTTCTTATTTTGTGATGGTGGTTGTGGTGGTGGTGGTGGTGGTGGTGGAGATGGGGGAGAGAGGGTGTGGTGGGTGATAATTGCTGACAACTTCGTAGTCTGCAGAGCGTTGGGGAATGGGCGATGAATGGATTGTGCGCTCGCTCCAACACAGACACGCGTTGGATTGAAGTGTTATGCGGTTTAGCCAAACTGACACACACTGAGAAAGATTGGAGCTTTATGTATTGTGCTCTGCCCAAATAGCCACACACACCTAGAATAATTGGAGATTTATATATTGTGCTCTGCCCAAATAGCCACACACACCTAGAATAATTGGAGATTTATATATTGTGCTCTGCCCAAATAGCCACACACCTAGAATAATTGGAGATTTATATATTGTGCTCTGCCCAAATAGCCACACACCTAGAATAATTGGAGATTTATATATTGTGCTGTGCCCAAATAGCCACACACACCTAGAATAATTGGAGATTTATATATTGTGCTCTGCCCAAATAGCCACACACACCTAGAATAATTGGAGATTTATATATTGTGCTCTGCCCAAATAGCCACACACACCTAGAATAATTGGAGATTTATATATTGTGCTCTGCCCATATAGCCATACACCTAGAATAATTGGAGATTTATATATTGTGCTCTGCCCAAATACACTCACACCTAGAATGATTGGAGATTTATGTATTGTGCTCTGCCCAAATAGCCACACACACATGGAATGATTGGAGCTTTATGTATTTTACTCTGCCCAAACAGATACACACCGAGAATGACTGGAGCTTTATGCGCACTGCCCAAACATCAATGACGATTTCTGAACCCATGATGAGTGAAGGGTTGTATACTCCCCACAAATAGACACATCAAGGATGATTGAAACGTTATGTGCAATCCACACACACACACACACACACACACACAGACACAGACACAGACACACACACACACACACACACACACACACACACACACACACACACGCGCGCGTGCGCGCATCTGTGGTAAGCAGTTCAGCTCGCATCATTGTTTGTTTCACTGTCAGCAGTTACGTACCTTTTTGCCCAAGAAGTTCAAAGAGAATAAACATTCTGCAGATGATTTTTAGAAAGTTATTTCTGACGAGGTTCTTATGGTCTAACTTTCACAGGCATTAGTTCATATCCCTATTTCTACATTCCTTTAATGTACTTCAGAATTGTGTTAATGGTTTCTGATTATTATTATCATTATTGATTTGTTACTGTTAAATGTAATTGCATGTTAGTTATACATTTTTTTGGGTAGTTTTCTACCTTTTTTTGTTTTCCTCTTCCCTCCCCCCCCCCCCTTTTTTTTTTTAATCGTCTAATATCACTGATAGTGAAAAGACGCTAAACAAAAGAACAAACACACAAAATGATTAAAGCGCTATGCGTTTTCTTTGTGTAACCACATCAATGATGATTAAAAAGTTGTGTGTTCTCCTGAAACAGACATACCAAATTTGATCATTTACTCTCCCCGAATACACACATCTGTAATGGTTGAGGCTTTATGTGCCCTGTCTGAATAGATGTGCTAGATATGGTCGAAGCGTTATAATGTTTTCCCCAAATAAACACACTAAAGATGGTTGAACCTGAAGCGTTATGATTATGTTCTCATAAAAAAAAGAAGTTAATAGACACACACTGGGGATGATGGAAGCATCATGTGCTTTTCTCAAACACACACACACCAAGTATGATTGGATCATTACGTGCTCTTCTGAAATAGAAACACACCAAGGATGATTAAAGCGTTAAAACCACCTCAACCCCCTCTCGGAAAACACACACACACACACACACACACACACACACACACACACACACACACACACACACACACACACACACACAAAACAAAAAACAACACACAAAAAACCCCAGTAACAACAACAACAACAAAACCCCGACTCTTGCACCTCAAGAACGATATGGACAGATTACGATGAACTGCAAAGCAGTGAGTTATATAACCGTCTCCTCGTGCCGGAAGACAGAATGGCCTGAGACGATCAAACAGGCGGGGCCAGCACTGGTCATCAGGGTTCCAGAAGGATTGTCAGACAGCCAGATCTGCGGCCATTTGCATATCAGCCACCAGTCGTCATCATAAAACACTGGCGCTGGACCACTAACGGCCGAACACATGA
>NC_134899.1:11844927-11849927 GCF_041734735.1 Babylonia areolata
TGATAGTGACATCAACTGCCGGGCCCAGATTGCCATGGTGTGTAATCATATCCTTCACCTGCCCCTTCTCACAAAAACGGTTGTTGGGGTTTTTTTTTGTTTTTGTTTTTTTTTTTCTCCCAAAAAGACCAGATGGGTAAATAAAACTCAGCCATCTCGCTTTCGCGAAGAGAAAGACCGACGCCCACCCAAACACCCCTCCCCCCCCCCCCCCCCGCCCCCTCTCCTCATCCTTCCACACCCGCCTCCGCTGTCACTTAAAGCACTGAAATCTTTTTATCTTTTTCCAGACGAGCAGTAAGGGCGAAAAAACAACAACCAACAAACAAACAAAAAAACAACCGTCCAGCAAAGTTTCTTCCAGAGAGATCAACCTCAGAATGTAACATCTCTCAGCATATTCGAACGAAGCAGGCTTCACCACCAAAATCTTTCCGCCCACAAAACTTGTGCTGCATCTTCCTCCGTTATCATCATCGTCATCATCATCATCATCATCATCAGATTGGCCGGTGAAGCCTGAAGAGTTGTATAGGGCAAGTATCACAAGTCCAGGGACAAAATACCGCCACACGGGCAATCCCCAAGACAGGGTGTTTGGGGGTGGGGGTGGGGGTGGGGGGGGGGGGGGGGGGGGGGGGATTGTTTGACTCGAAGGAGAAGAGCGTCCAGATAGCAGGTCAGCGAGGGAAGTAAAAGGAAGAGACGGGCCAACTGATCGGATCAAGGCAAATCGACGCTGCGCCGTCACCCAGCCCCGATCAAAATCTTCCTTCCTACCTCCTTCCCTCTCTCCCTCCATGCTCAAGGCAAAAATCGATGGGGTAACCCGTCCAGAATTAACCCCCACCCCACCCCAACCCCCCCGCCTTGTCTCACCTCCCATTTGTTTTGCCCCCCAGCACGCCCCCACCGCCCCCCCCCCACTCCCCCCACTCCTAACCCCCTGGGATGAAACCTGTGGGTGAGAGAGATACTGACAGAGAGAGAGAGAGAGAGGGGGGCGAGAAGGAGAGAGGGGGTGAGAGGGTGAGAGATGGAGAGAAAGAGCAAGAGAGGAAGAGAGAGAGAGAGAGGAAGAGAGAGAGGTGGGGGAGAGTGCGAGAGAGAGAGCCAGATAGAGTGAGATAGGGAGAGACTGAGCGAGAGAGGGACAGAGATAGAGAGGGGATGGTGGTGGTTAGAAAGAAAAGATAATGCAGAAAGAACAGAAGAAAGGAACGAAGAAAGGTAGAAAAGAAAACGAAAACTGTCTTCAGCAGGAAGAGAAAATGGACGAAACAAAACAAAAAGAAACAAAACAAAACAAACAAAAAAAAAAACCCAAAAAACCACGAAAGAAATAAATGACCAGGAGACGTGCGATGTCGGGAAGAGAGGGCCAGGGGGTGGGATGGGGTGTGTTTGTGTGTGTGTGTGGGGGGGGGGGTGAGTGGGAGTGGGGCACAGAAAGAAAGAAAAACAAGAAGTTCAAAGGGAAGGAATGGGGAGAAAAGAGAGAGAGGCTCGGTGAGCGGAAAGCAAGAAATAAACAGGAAAAAAAAGAGAGATAATAATGAAAACTAGGCAAGAATGAACAAATGAATAAACGAATGATTGAATAAAACAAAATAATAATGAAAAAAGAAGGGAAGAAAAAGAAGAAAAAAAAGCAAGGGTGGCAGAACAGGACCTAGTAGGAAAGAAAGATGATGGAAAAAAAAGAAGAGGAAGAAAGTGAAATAAACAAGAAAGAAAGAAAGAAAAAAGAGATTTTGTCAGCAGATGACTTGGCTATAGCAAAAGCTCTGAGACGCAGAAAGCGTAGGATAGCGGTTAAGGGTTCGATTCCCCCAAGGGGATGAATGTTCCTATCAAACCAACCGCGTCCTGCACTGAACCTCGAGTACAGCTAAACTGCCAACTGGTCCATGGGGAACATTACGCAAAAAAACAAAACACCAGCGAAGTTCTAGAAGGCTGCTAGCAGCATGCACTAAGTTCAAGAGAACTCAACCCACTCGGAAGGACAGAAAGTTCTCTGGAGCCAAGTTGTTCCTGAACAACTTAGGAGACAAATCAGTTTTGATAGGTAAGAGATAACCTGACCGTCTGTCTGTGTGTCTTTCGGTCTCCGTTTCTATGTCTATGTCTATGTCTGTCTGTCTGTCTGTCTGTCTGTCTCTCTCTCTCTCTCTCTCTCTCTCCCTCTCTCTCTCTGTTTCTCTCTCTGTCTGTATCTGCCTCTCTCTTTCACAGAACTGGGAGTAAAAGAAGAAGAAGAAAAAGAAGAAGAAGCAATGATGCCTATTCCAATTCCCGCGTGAAATAAAATCCGTTTCCTTCTCAATACCTCCATACCTCCCTCCCTCCTCTCTCTCTCTCTGCCTCTCTATCTCTCTCCTTCTCCATCCATCCACGAACAAACACTTTGTCGATACAAACGATAGGGACGTTGGAGAGGGGGAGGAGGGGGGTGGGGGTGGGGGGGCGAGGAACCCTGATTTCACACAAAAGATGCGTGAATAAAACCGAAAAACAACCGCAACAAAAAAACAATCATACCAATAAATAAATAAATAAATAAATAAATAAATAAACTAAAATAAAAAGCAATGAAAAAGAATGAATGAAAGAAAAAAAATGAGAGAGAGAAAAGACCAGAATTAGTCTTCCACTCCTTAACGAATGCTTTTGAAACACGTTCTGGCCAAGTCAGCACCCCCTACACAGGCAGGCCAAGTGTAGCTGATGCGTTTTAGAGACGTCCATACATTTCCCCAGAGTGAGGATTTATATCTGCAGGAAGGTTAGAGAAATGTGAGTCTCAGGATAAAAGCAGGGGAAATAAAAAAAAAAAAAAAAAAAAATTAAAAAAAAACGAGGAAAAGAAAGAAAAGCAATGAAAGAAAGGGGAAAGAAGGAAACGAAAAGAAAGGAAGAAAAAAAGAAAGAAAGGGTAAGAATGGTCCAAGTGAAAGAAGTCACGGCCGTGAAATTAAACACCATACAAGCGCAATGTTTCCTCTTACAGGCGCACACCAATACGACCATTGTTACTGCTTTATATGATAGTCAGTCGTGTCCGACTATGACCATCAGAACAGCAGAGGAGGCAACTGCTGTTCCGAATATTTGGGCTAGAATTTGATTACAGTGGAGAGTGTCTTGCCCAAGTACATCACCACTCTCTCGGCCAAGAGGGTTTTAGGACAGACGGCGTTGGGATGGTTCCCAAAGGCCAACTAGCCCACAAGGCTGCAGCACTAAGAGCCAGTGCAGTTTTGCCTCCTAGTTTGAGAGTCATAGTCCTTCACAAAAGACTAAGTTGTAAATGATTTCCCATTGACTGGAGAAACCATTGATAATACAGCTCTCACTTTGCTGTTGGCCCGAATGTAAACTATATCAATCTGTGATATAATTTTTACTACTACTACTACTGCAAATACTGCTGCTGCTGCCGCTGCTGCTGTTGCAGTTCCACCTCTTCCTGCTGCTTCTACTACTACTTCTGCTAAGTTGGTGTTCCCAGCGAAGTATACACACATATGAACATAATGCATACATACATACATGTATACATACATGTATACACACATGGTTTCAAGTTTAAAGTTTTAATTATCCTTTCTATCCTACTGGAGTACGGAGGATTACTGCAAAATAATGTTTTCATGCCCAGAACAAACATTTCCAAATACACAACAATGTCACATAAAAGTTGAGAAAACGCAAATGTCTTTTAACTCCAAAAGTGTTGCTAGGCAACATTTGCAAACGTAATCATCTTACTTGCAGCTAAAATGATTTTTGCCTCCTTTGAGCATGTTACAAAAATTAAAAACCGATTTTGGAGGCAAATATCTTTTAGGAATATATCTATTTCGTAACTGATCATAACTGGGACATTCCATTATAAAATGAAACTCATCCCCAATCACAAACATGTTATAAACCTTACAAAGCCGTACTCTCTCGTGGTATGCCTTATACAAACACACACACACACACACACACACACACACACACACATACATATGTTCTTACATACATACACACATACAGGAGCAGAAGCAGAAACTTGCCTGGGAACTCTGGACACTACTGCCCTGCACGGATAAGTTGATTCCCCAACACGTGCCAGACAGGGGTGTGTGATGCACGTGCAATGTCATCAACAGCAGCTGTCAGGGCCGGTGCTGCAGCTTATTTGTTCCCCCGTTACTTTTATTACCTCGGGGGTCAAATCTGACTGGGTCAGATTGCCCCCGGTGTCAATGCAGACCAGTCCAGAATGACCCCCGGAGTAAACCTTATATATATAATATATATTCAAGGGGGATTATTATATATTGGGGGTCGTTCTTGGATAGCTTGTAATGACACACACACACACACACACACACACACACACACACACACACACACACACACACACACACACACACACACACACACACACACACACAGACAGACAGACAAACAGACACACACACACACACACACACACACACACACACACACACACACACACGCACACACACGCAGAAACCAACACACACACACACACACACACACACACACACACACACACACACTTCTTAAACATCAATCTTGAATGAAGAGGTCAATGGGTGGATGGTGGTGTTTTGTTGTGTTCGTTGCGTACTTTTTTCGTTTGTTACGTATGCCACGTTTGTTACGTTTCCTGTTGCGTTTGTTGTGACTGTGTACGTCCGATCCATCTGTTGCGTTTTGCAACGTAAGTTGTCTTTGTTGCGTTTGTTACATGTTAACTCACTCAGTACGGCCAGTCCTCTCTTCTCTACACAGACCCATCGGATGTCCAGTGGGTGTCTGAATGACCCAACCTTTAGCTTCCGTCGTCAGAATTGTGGAGAGAGAGAGAGAGAGAGAGAGAGAGAGAGAGAGAGAGAGAGATTCAAAAAGATTCAAGATTCAAGATTCAAAAACTTTATTACTCAAGGATAAAGATTTTAGGCATTGCCTAGTCTTCC
>NC_134899.1:11864927-11874927 GCF_041734735.1 Babylonia areolata
CACACACACACACACACACACACACACACACACACACACACACACACACACACACACACACACACACACACACACACACACACACACACACACACACACACACACTACCTACACACCACCCCTGATTGAATTTCTGAACAGCATCCAAAAAGCTTATGATTGAAGTTGGAAGACGTGTTGGAATTTCCCGTGAGACAGGCTGTCTGTAATGGTTATGACGGACGTGGATTCCAGTTTATGGTGGCATTGGCCGGCGTGCACTGCTTTACGAGCTCGTTTTATTCCACGGATATGAACTTGTGTTCGATCGGTTTATTTATTTATTTATTTATGTATTTATTTATTTATTAACTAATTAATTTATTTGTTTGTTTATTTATATATGTATTTGTTTATTCAGTTATTTATATATCTTCTTATCTATTTATTTATTCATATTCATTTATTTGTTATTAGTTATTTGTTTTTTCATTCATTCATATCTTCATAATGTTTGTTTCTTTGTTAGTATGGATTTTTTTTTTTTTTTTTGAGCGGGGAAGAACCATTTTTATTTATGTCGCATAATCTTATCAGGTATCCTTTTGGACATGTGATTTTCTCCTTTTAAGGTCTAAGCTTCTGTGTTTGTTTCTGTTTCTGTATATATTTCGTTAATTCTTATCCGTGTATGTATGTATGTATGTATGTATGTATGTATGTATGTATGTGTGTGCACACACACGCACACACGCGCGCGCACACGCGCACGAACACTTGCCAAGTATTATTTGAGTGCTTGAGTATTTGAAGACCATTTTCTTTGTTGCTTTTGATATTTCATTGTGTTTATGAATCCTTTTGGGTTTTCATGACAATAGATGAAGTCGAATCTAGTCGAGTCGAGTCGAGTCACACACACACACACACACACACACACACACACACACACACACACACACACACACACACACACACACACCAGTGCAGATAGTCAAAATGCTACACTCTACATCTCTTAAAAAACAAAGAAACAAACAACACACATGTACAGTATCGCAGGGAGATCTCTCTCTCTCTCTTTAAAAAAAAAAAGAAAAAAAAAAGAAAAAAAAAAAGAAAAGGTTAATCACCGCCCATCACACCACACAGAGCAGTTCCATGAATACATCACCTTTTTCTCCCCCCCGACATTGAATAGCGCTTTACGACACTGAATACCGCTGTACGTCGCGCTCATGCGAGACTCGGGGATCTGAACGTATGGCAGCGTCTTTGTCATTGACGGATATAGTAGTACCAGAGGCTTTTGGTCAGATAATGTCACATCCCGAATGTGTGGGGACAAAAGACATAGATGTGTATGTATGAAAGTCTGAAGCTTGTTTCCTTCAACACGTTCAGGCAGGCATGGATCACCGCCTGAATGGAAAGCCTGGTTAACTCACTCAGTACGGCCAGTCCTCTCTTCTCCTCTACACAGACCCCTCGGATGTCCAGTGGGTGTCTGAATGACCCAACCTTTAGCTTCCGTCGTCAGAATTGTGGTATTCTTTGTCAACATTCACGTCTTCAGTATAAGAGCCTTCCGCTTGCAATATTTTGATGATGGTAATTGGGGTGAAACGCTGTTAACGTCGTCTCTTTCGCCTTTCGTATGGAAAGAGTTAAAATTAAGGATCGATCGTTCTGTGACCAGACAGAGAATTGAGGGATGGATCCTCCGAGTGGATCTGGGGACAGCTTTGAGTGGTCAGTGAATGACCGTGTCGGATGATTGATGTGAAACATATCCTCTTTCTTCTGTGGCCTCAGTTGCATGCAAATCCACGGAACACTTTTTTTTTCCATCTCTCTCTCTCTCTCTCATTTCTCTCTCTTTCTTTCTTCTTTTTTTCTTCAAATGTGTGTTGCTTTCTTCCTTCGCCGAAAAAGAAACGAAAAATGAAAAGAAATCTGCCCTAAGAAAAAGCACATTCATTAACAACTCTTTATGTGTGAGCTTTTTACAGTGATGGACAATTGTTGTGAGTTTTAATGTTCGACGCATGCTTGCACATGTCTGGTAGGTTTATTTATTCTTGCACTGGTGTGTGTTGTGTCTTGTTTTGTATGTCCCATTCACGTACACCCGCTCTTTTGACTCACTCACGTGGAACGAATCTTTCACGCTGTTTCTTTCAGCTGAGTCAGCTACAAAATGTCATTGGTCAACGAATGACTGAGTCAATATCAGTTCTCCAGAAGGAATGCTAAACACTGAGTACTTAATAATCGATTAGTGATTGAGACCAAGGCAAACAGGCCGATCACTGGGATCTGTGATGGATGTAGTAGTGTCCACACGATGACTTGCTCGGTGTTGCAGGAATGAAGGTTGTAGTTCTTCGTGCAAGTGAATTGAAACGATAAATATTTGTTAGCATGTTTCGATACGATGGACTGTTTCATATATCGGACAAACACACAGACACAGACACACAGACAGACACACACAGACACACACAGACACACAGACACAGACACAGACACACACACACACACACACACACACACACACACACCCACACACACACACACACACACACACACACACACACACACACACACACACACACACACACACACACACCCACACCCACACACAGACACACACACAAACTCACACTCACACACACACGCACACACATGCACGCACGCACACGCGCGCTTTCATGCACACACACACACACACACACACACACACACACACACACACACACACACTCTCTCTCTCTCTCTCTCTCTCTCTCTCTCTCTCTCTCTCTTAAACGTCTTCTTCTTTATAATCAATGTTGTTCACCTCTGAACAAAGGTTCGTGACCTCTGATGAAGGTGTGTGTGTGTGTGTGTGGGGGGGGGGGGGGGGGCGTGGGGGGGACAAGTCAGAGGTTGAGACACGTCCAGACATATACAATACCCGTGGGCCCCATTGTACCATGCATTATTTATTGAGGATCAGGGCCAGTTGTATGACAAGCGCTTAGTGCTATTGGGGATGAAGGGGGTGGATTTGAAGTGGGGTGGTGGTGGTGGTGGTGATGGTGGTGGTGGTGGTTAGGATACCGACTTCTGTCCTTGAAACCTCTGGTCGGAGGGCAAAGGTGGGAGAGGGTCGTTGGGTTTGTGTGTTGGTGGGGGGGGGTAGGTAGAGGGGTAGGGGGCGGGTGGGAGGGTAGGGGGGAATGAGGAGTAGGAGTTTGTGTGTGTTATTTTATACTGTCTCTATTTCTCTCTCAGTATTTCTCTTTCTGTATCTCTATCCCCTACATGTCTCCCCCCCCACCCCCACCCCCCTTTTTTTTTTACAAGTTCACTCCCCCTCTCTGTCTCTGTCACTCTATTTTTCTGTCTCTCTCTCTGTGTCTCTGTCTCAGTTTCTGTCTCTGTCTCAGTCTCCCTTTCTGTTGTGTTCTACTCTGTCTGTCTTTTTGTTTGTACTCTGTGTGTGTGTGTGTGTGTGTGTGTGTGTGTGTGTGTGTGTGTGTGGTGTCATCATCTACACCGTTCTAGTGTCATTACTCCCACGCCGCTCATCCTCAGTCCCCCATACACAGCCACACCCGGGATCGTCTACCGCCGTCTAAGCGCCGGCAGCCCGCAGAGAGCTATCAGTTAGGTCGTTTGGAGGTCACACACCAGAGGAGACCCTGCAACGGCTCCCGAATCCAATTCGGTGGTGTTCAGTGGTGTCTGTCATGAACCAACATTCGCACGACACCACCCGTTAAGCCATCAACTGACGACAGAAAATCGCTTTTTTTTGTCGCGGAACCAGACTGAGCGAGCGCCACCACCCCACCCCCTTCCTCTCTCTCTGCCTCTGTCTGTCTGTCTGTCTCCCTCTCTCTCCCACCCCTTCCTCTCTCTCTCTCTCTCTCTCTCTCTCTCTCTCTCTCTCTCTCAGACTGTATTTGCTTATGTCTTCCACTAAGGAACACGTTAACAAACAGCTAGCAATTTACTTACATAAAGCCTTAAAGATTAGAAATACAATATGCAGTTGAGTGTATGCTAGTTTTCCGCTTTTTTGTTATTATGTGTGAATAAGACTAAATGCAGTTAATGACTGTTTTTTCTCATTTTCAGGTTACAACTGTGTTATGTTACATATCTGAATATATTACCTCTGTAATGTTTGTTTACACCACCCCTTCATGAGGGGCCATGGCCTATATTGAATAAAACATCCGTATCCGTATCCCTCTCTCTCTCTCTCTCTCTCTCTCTCTCTCTCTCTCGCTCTCTCTCCACGCCCTCTAAAATGCAGATTGCTACTGCCACGTCCGTCAAATGACAGCCTCCTATGAATCTGCCGACACCGACGATTTGGGCAGGAAGGAACTTACCAGAGGCATCTGTAGAGGAACACGAGACAGAAGAGCAGGGCATGCAAGGCCACAGAATGTGGGACACGTTTTTGTTGTTCTTGTTGTTGTTGCCATATTGATGATGGACGATGATGACGATGATTTTTTTGTCGAGGTTTATTTTAGTGGGTTAGAGGACTGTACTGCGTGACAAGCCTGCACTGTGTCTGCCTCCTTTCTTACTGTACCCCGGCGACTACTGGGCCCCAAAGACGCCGCCATGAACTTGTAGTGCTGGTTTGGAAAATTTCCCACAGACGTCATGAACTTGCAGTGCTGGTTTGGAAAATTTCCCAAAGACGTCATGAACTTGCAGTGCTGGTTTGGAAAATTTCCCAAAGACGCCGCCATGAACTTGCAGTGCTGGTCAGAAAAATTTCCCAAAGACGCCGCCATGAACTTGCAGTGCTGGTCAGGAAATTTTCCCAAAGACGCCATGAACTTGCAGTGCTGGTCAGAAAATTTTCCCAAAGACGTCATGAACTTGCAGTGCTGGTCAGGAAATTTATCCAAAGACCCAATGAACTTCCAGTGCTGGTCAGAAAATTTTCCCAAAGACGTCATGAACTTGCAGTGCTGGTTTGGAAAATTTCCCAAAGACGCCGCCATGAACTTGAAGTGCTGGTCAGGAAATTTACCCAAAGACGCCATGAACTTGCAGTGCTGGTCAGAAAATTTTCCCAAAGACGTCATGAACTTGCAGTGCTGGTTAGGAAAATTTTCCCAAAGACGCCATGAACTTGCAGTGCTGGTTAGGAAATTTTCCCAAAGACGCCATGAACTTGCAGTGCTGGTCAGGAAATTTTCCCAAAGACGCCATGAACTTGCAGTGCTGGTTAGGAAATTTCCCAAAGACGCCGCCATGAACTTGCAGTGCTGGTCAGGATTTTTTTCCCAAAGACGCCATGAACCTGCAGTGCTGGTCAGAAATTTTTCCCAAAGACGTCATTGCAGTGCTGGTTAGGAAAATTTCCCAAAGACACCGCCATGAAGTTGCAGTGCTGGTCAAGAAATTTTCCCAAAGAAGTCAAGAATTTTTTCCCGAAGGCGCCATGAACTTGCTGTGCTGGTCAAGAATTTTTTTTTCCCAAAGACGCCATGAACCTGCAGTGCTGGTCATGAAATGTTCCCAAAGAAGTCATGAACTTGCTGTGCTGGTAAAAAATTTTTTTCCCAAAGAAGTCATGAACTTGCAGTGCTGGTCAAGAAATTTTTCCAATTACGCCATGAACTTTCAGTGCTGGTCAGGAAATGTTCCCAAAGACACCATGAACTTGCAGTGCTGGTCACATGAAATTTTCCCAAAGACTCCATGAACTTTCAGTGCTGGTCAGGAAAGTTTCCCAAAGACACCATGAACTTTCAGTGCTGGTCAGGAAATTTTCCCAAAGAAATCATGAACTTGCAGTGCTGGTCAGGAAATTTTCCCAACGAAATCATGAACTTGCAGTGCTGGTCAGGAAAATTTGCCAAAGACACCATGAACTTCCAATGCTGTTTTTTTTGGTTTTATTTCCAACGACATCATAAAGTTGTAGTGTTGGACAGGAGAATTTCCCAAAGACGCATCGATGAAATGGATGGTTCTAGTCTTTCGATTTAGTTTCGGTTTCAGTTTCTCAGGGAAGCATCACTGCGTTCGGACAAATCCATGTACGCTACATCACACCAGCTAGGCAGACGCCTGACCAGCAGCATAAGCCAACTGGCTTAGTCAGCCCTTGAGTGCATGCATATGAATCTATGTCCGTTTCTGAGTGGATTTCATCCTCATGATTTTGCCACAGGACAACACTCTCGTTGCCTTGGGTTCTTTTACAATGCGCGCTGCATACGGACCCTCCGTTTACTGCCTCATCCGAAAGATTAGAAGCTCAGTTCGATTTTTTCAGTCAAACGTGAGAGAAAGGGCGAGCGCGGAATTCGAACCCAGACCGTTACGGACTCTGTATTGGCAGACGAGCGTCATAACCATTCATCCTGCTTCCTCCTTTCCATTTAGGCACACAGTACAATCAGCTCTTGGTAGGAGCCGGACACGGGCCGGCAAAAGGATCACATCACTGTTGTGGGCTCGAACTCACTTCCGCCCTGGCGGCGGTCTGCGGCAATGACCACGTCGTCATGGCGTCTGTCGTGTCTGTTTGTTTGTCTGACCGTGTGTCTGTCTGTCTGTCTGTCTGTCTTTCTGTCTTTCTCTGACTCTTTCCTCTTTCGTTCTCTCGCTCTGTCTCTCTCGTTGTTTGTCTGTCTTGACTGTATATCCCTTCTCTTTTCTCTGTTCTGTATTTGCACACATCTTTGTTTTACTCTGTGTGTGTGTGTGTGTGTGTGTGTGTGTGTGTGTGTGTGTGTGTGTGTGTGTGTGTGTGTGTGTGTGTGTGTGTGTGTGTGTGAGTGGAATAAATAATGAAAGCAAAGCCTTTTCTTTGCGTGCTTTAAATGTACACTCTCAGAGAAAACCTCTGTCTTAAGAAAGAAAGAAAGGAAGAAAGAAAGAAGAAAGAAAGAAAGAAAGAAAGAAAGAAGAAAGAAAGAAAGAAAGAAAGAGCAACACAAGCAAACAAACACAAACAAACAAACACAAACAAACAAACAACCATCAAACAAGCAGGATTTTTTAGGGGGGCTGGGGGCGGGGGGGTGGAGGGGGAGGTATGTTTTCAATCTCTTCTGTGGGAAAAATCCTCTCCTTTTTCTTGTTCTCTTTTTCGTATTCGATTTAAAAAAAAAAAATTCTTGTTTATTTTACCCCCCCCCCCCCTCTTTTTATTTTCTTTCTTTCTTTCTTTCTTTCTTTCTTTTCTTTTTTTTTCTGGTGATACAATTTTCTCTGTCCTTTCCCGCTGTAATGCTGTGGGCATCATCATCATCATCATCTATCTCACTTACGCATGAAGGAAGAATCGTTCCTGACATGGACTGCTCTGCTTACTGTGTTTAGACGACCCATCTTCTTCCCCGTTTTATCCCTGCCTCCAAAACCCATCCCCCACCCCCACATCCCCCCCCCCCTCCATCCCCTCAGCCCATCATCCCTCACTCCATCCACCTTCTCCTTGTCCAACCCTCCACCCGCCGTTCACCCAGACTTGTCATCCCTTTGTCTCTGTGTCTCTGTGTGTGTGTGTGTGTATGTGTGTGCCTGTTTCTCCTCTCTGTCTCTCTCTCACTGTCTCTCTCTTTCTCTCCCTCTCTGTCTGTCTGTCTCTCTCACTCTTTCTCTCCCTTTCTCTATCTCTCCCCTCCACCTCTCTCTCTTTCGCTCTAGCTGTCACCAATCTCTCTCTCTCTCTCTCTCTCTCTCTCTCTCTCTCTCTCTCTCTCTCTCTCTCTCTCTCTCCTCGTCTGCCCCCCTCTCTCTCTGTCTCTCTGTATATGTCTCTGCCCCTCCCCCCTCCCCCACTTCTTACTCTGTCCTTATCCCTCTTCCTCCCTCTCCTCTTTCTCTTCTCCCTCTCTGTCTTTCCTCACTTTCTATCTTTGTCTCTCCCTCCATCTATCTCTCTCTCCCTCACTCTGTCTCTATCACTTTCTCTCTGTCAGTGGCTCACTCTCTGTCTCTCTCTCTTTGTCTCTCATCTCTCTGTCCCACTTTGTGGTCGCGATGCCTGGGGAGAAAACAGGACGATTATCCTATGTCTCAGTGCAAATGCTTTTTCTTGCGGCAAAAAGAAAAAAAAGAGAGAAGATATTATAGACCCCGTTAGCTGGATAAGGCAATGTGAGCCACTGATGATGCGCAAAGCGCCGTTTGTCTTTATGGAAGGCTTCAGGGATTTGAAGGGTGGAAGAGGGGGTGAGGTGGGAGAGTTTGTGTCGGGGGGTGGTGGTGGGGGAAGGGGGGCGGGGGGGAGGCGGAGGGCGGGGCGGTTTAAGGATGGTAATGAGCATTGGAGAAATGTGATGAAGAGCTCTTTTGAGACATAGCACAGCCTTCGGAATGCTGATGATGTATTAAAATTCTGTTTTGTTTTCTGTCTTCTTTTTTTTTTTTTCTTTTTCCTCGAAAATGTTGATCACGTTTATTTTATTTTCATTCAAGCAGCAAGTTGGTTTTCTGTTGTTGGTTTCTTCTATCGCATTCATAATGCTTTTTTTTTCTTTCTTTCTTTCTTTCTTTTTCCCACTTTTTATTCAAAGATCTTGTTGTTGTTGGGTGGTGCTTTTTTTTTTTTTTTCGTGCATCACTTGCTCATATTTTTCAAATGCGGTCATACACTTTCTTCACTGGCTTATTTTTGTTTTTGTTTTTGTTTTGTTTTGTTTTCTATTTAATTTCCTTTCTCAATCTCCCCCTATATTTATCCCTTGTTTCCCTTTCTCTCTGTTTTTGTTTTTTTCCTTTCTTTCTTTCTTCTTTCTTTCCTGTCCTTTATGATGCATTAAATCTGGAAACTGCCTTGATGTCTCTTTGATGTTTATGTGTCGTGGATGTGGGGTGGTGGTAGTGGTGGTGGTGGTGGTGGTGGTGGTGGTGAGTGGAAGGGAATAGAGTTTTCTTTTCTTTTCTTTTCAAGGCCGAATCTGATCATTGTGCAACGCAGGCTAAGCGCTAAGCAATGTTGATTTGCCATATTGTGGAGATTGGTTGGTTTCCATGCTTGGATAATGTGTGTTATTTTCTTTGTGTCTTCCTTTTTTTTTCTTTCTGAATTGTGTGTGAGGATGTGTGTGTGTGTGTGTGTGTGTGTGTGTGTGTGTGTGTGTGTGTGTGTGTGTGTGTGTGTGTGTGTGTGTGTGTGTCATTCTGTGCGTGATAGAGGGACGAGCAGGGAAGAGGGAAAGGCAGAGAAAAAGAGAGAGAAATATATTCTGTGCATTGCTTTTATCCAGTTATTAAACTCGTTGACTCTCTCCCTGTCTCTCTCTCTCTGGTCGAACTGCACTTTGTTGCACAGATTGATTGATTTCGTTTTGGCTTTGATTTTCATCAATATTATTACTATTGATGCATGTTGTTATTTGTATTATGAACCCCCATGTCATTAGGGCTGTAAAGCTATTGACATTAAAGTGTTCAGTGTTCAGTGTTCTCTCTCTCTGTCTCTTTCTCTTTATCTCTTTCCCTCCCACTCCCCTTTATCTCTTTCTTCAATAGATGAATGCAGATCAATACATACTACCCTAAGCTGTTTATCATAGCTTCACAATAACTCGAATGTCAATGTTTATAGATATGTTACATGCAGTTTGCTGATTTCATACTCAAACAACATGGAAGGAAAAAAATAATGGGAATGTGTTTTCAAACGTGGCGTTTTGTTTTTGAAGTTAGTGCTGTTGCAGTTTTTTTGTTTGTTTGTTTGTTTTTTTCGCATTTTTCGAATCTTCATTATGCTTTCTTTTTTTTTCTTTTCTTTTTTTAAATAAATATTTATTCGAGTTTAACATTTAATACATACAGACGGACATACAAAACCAACATATGAAATCAACAATATTTGCCACTGTGCACCACCTAAACTGCAAATCAGGAAAACAACACAACACTGTCTTCATACAGAGAAGAAAAAAAAAACCCAAAAAAGTCACATGCACCGTATAAAACAAGTAAATGAAAAGAAAAAGAAAATAAATAAAAGAACAAACGTTACATTCGTGTGCTGTTG
>NC_134899.1:11894927-11902427 GCF_041734735.1 Babylonia areolata
CGACGAAGGGAGCTTGGCTTTGATGGTGTCAACAAACCCTACCCGTTGCTTTGCTACCTGGGAAACATTGACCATGATCACGCTGACATGTTCACAGATTTTTCCTGCTGTATAGTACTGCTGCGTGTGAAACAGTCCTTTTGATTTGCTTGTCCTTGAGCTTCCGCAGAAAGTTGAGTGTTTCACGCAATCACGAGAGACTACTCCATTCGTACCAAGTCACTTGAAAAAAAAAAAAAGTAAAAGGAACAAGTATAAAAAAAAACCCAAACAAAAACCAACCAACCAAAAAAAAAAGAAAAAAAAAAAAGAACCCCCAAAACAACAACAACAACAAACAAACAAACAAAACAAAACAAAAACAAACAAACAAACCAAAAAAAAAGAAAAACAAAACAAAAAAAACAAACAACAGAAAACCGTATGGTCCAAGAGCTGAAAGAAAAGCTTCAGAAAGAATTTTGCGGATCTGTTTTCCCGGACACATTGTTCCTGGCTTGAAATTAAACGAAACACTTTGAATAACAGTTTCATAGATTCTTTTTTTTTTTTTTTCTTCATGAAACCATCTAGATTGACCTTTAACTTAACCCATTTCGTCGGTCCACCCCCTGCTTCCACCCCTCTTCCCCCTCCCTCCTTGATCCCCTCATAGAGAATCTGTCCGCTGACTTTCTAAGCTACTTGGCAACCTTGATGCAGACAGTCTGCGGGTTAACTGCAAGAAAGGGATAAAGTACACAGAGGCTACGAGGAAACAAAAGAGGGGGGAAAAAAAAAAAAAAAAAAAAAAAAAACCCACCCGTACAACAAACAACAACTTAAGTTACGAATAAATAAAGAAAAAAAAAAAAAGAAAGAAAGAAAGTAAGAAAGAGGGGAAGGAGTGGGAGGATGGGGCGGGCGCGTGGGGTTGGGGGTTGGGCGTGGGGTGGGGGTCGAGTTTGGAAAATTGTTTCCACGACGCCTAGTGCTACGTGTAGAGATGTCCTTTAAGTTGTTCAGTCTCCGGTAACAAATAGTCGATCAGAAATACTGTGCTACCTGTGGGACGGGTCAGTAATTCTCCCAAACCGTTCCTGGCCTTTTTAGGGGGGGCGGGAGAGGGGGAGGTGGGGGAGTCGATGGGGGTGGGGGGGGGGAGGGGTGACAGGCGACGGGTGGGAAGTTGGTAAGGGGTGGGTGCGAAAGGGGTGGTGGTGGTGGTGATGAAGAGCGTGGACGGGTGGCTTTTGGGAGGGTAGGGGGAGGATGACAATGAGGAGGGGGTGGGGATGGGGGGGGGTGGGGGTGGTGGTGGAGAGGGATGAGGGCGGTGATGGACAGCCCCAGAGATTAGCTGATCAGACGGCAGATAATTCCTTGACACGAATTAACGGCCACACAGTGTCTGGGACCAGACCCAGAGAGATTAGGGCTGCGACTGTCTGATAGAGAGATGGCGAGAGATGGGGGGGAGGGGTGGTGGGGATACGTAGGTATATAGATAGAAAATGAGAGAGAGAGAGAGAGAGAGAGAGAGAGAGAGACAGAGACAGAGACAGAGAGACAGAGACAAAGACAGAGAGACAGAGAGAGAAAGACACACACACACACACACACACACACACACACACACACAGACACACACACACACACACACACAGAATAGCCATAATAAATATTTGTTATTGTCGAAGGAACAAAAACTGGAAAAGTCGCACAGTCCAGTTTCGGCACCAGGAAACTATCCGCAATCACGAAAGAATCTACGTCAAGAAACGTGTTTGGTGTCCAGTTTAGTCTGAGTACTTATTTATTATCTTCTCTTTTTTTATACATATATGAAACTGCGAGGTATGCGCTTCAGTGTAACTGACTGATGACATCACGATTAATTGCTGTATTTATCCTTCTTTGTCTTTCTGTAGAAATTGTTTTCCTCTTCGTTCTTTGTCTTTTTTCACCCTTTTTTCAGAATTTTTTTCCCCTGGTTCTGATTATTTTCTTCTCAAAGTGTGTGTGTGTGTGTGTGTGTGTGTGTGTGTGTGTGTGTGTGTGTGTGTGTGTGTGTGTGTGTGTGTGTGTGTTTATGTGTATGTATCAGACAACTTTTGGTTCGATGATGTCAAGATGATAACCGAAAAAAAAAGAATATGTATATATATATATATATATATATATATATATATATATATGTGTGTGTGTGTGTGTGTGTGTGTGTGTGTGTGTGTGTGTGTGTGTGTGTGTGTGTGTGTGTGTGTGTGTGTGTGTACTCGTCTATAGATACTGTTTTGATGATTGTGTACGTACGTGCTTCCTTCCGACAATGTGTGTGTGTGTGTGTGTGTGTGTGTGTGTGTGTGTGTGTGTGCGTGAGTGTGTATGTGTATGTGTATGTGTGTGTGTGCTGAAATGAATATATTACTTGCGTTACACTACCTGAATCTGTCTTATCTTCGAAGGTGCGGCGCCTACGCTTGTAGGGAGGACTTAACTTGTCATGTCATTTATAAAAATGTTATCTGTATATGTAACCTTTGGGAGTTCCATCGTAATTGGATGCCTGTGCACATTGTACTGCACTGAATGATAAAAGAACCAAACCAAACAACCACCCAAAAAAATAAACGAAAACATTTTCCTTTTAAGCTGACAGCGCCGAATGTGTTTGCTTATGATTTTTCGTTTCTTTCTTTTTGAAGCTTACTTCTTCGTAGCTCCCGCTGCTGTAGATGTTTTTTGTTGTTGTTTTTTTCTTCTTTTTTTTCTTTTTTTTTCCTTTTTTTTGGGGTGGGGGGGGGTTGTTTTTTGTTTTTTTGTTTTTTTTCGTTTTGTCTTGCTCTGTCTGATTCAGGATTGATATCTTTGTTGTTCTGGTAATTTTCTCCCTCGGAACGAAGTTGTCGCCCTTGACGTTTCTTTCATTGCCCGTCTCTGTTCCTGATTGCACAGGGCTTTGGAGTTTTGTTTTTCTTCCCATCTTCTCTCTCTCTCTCTCTCTCTCTCTCTCTCTCTCTCTCTCTCTCTCTCTCTCTCTCTCTCTCTCTCTTTTTTTCCTTTGTTTCTGTTTGTAGACGCAGATAAACTGACTTAATATCGGGAACGGGCGAAACTAAAGCCCTGTAAAGCACACTGCTTAAGGGAAATAAACATCAACACAAGTGGACAGAGATAAATAAAGTCGTGCAGGTAAACAAGGGGCGGCGAAGAGGTCTTGCGTCAGTGTAGTTAATCTATAGTTAGGAAAAGAAGAAAAAAGGATTATTAGAAAACACAGTAGAAAAAAAAAAAAAAAAGATAAGGAAAGAAACCTAAGTTGAAGTAGGCGGAATAAGAAATGGAGGTGAAAAAAGAAAACTAGAAACAAGAATAGAAGAAGAAAGAGGAGTAAGAGGAAGAAAACAAAGACACACAACGAAGAAGAACAACAAGAACTAGAACAAGAACAACCGGAGATGGAGACCGAAAAAAAAAAAGAAAAAGAAAACTTAGAATGAATAAATAATGTAAAGAAATATTGTTTTAAAAAAATCCCCTAAAATCCCTCCTGTGATACTAGGCAGGGGTTCACTGAATTCTGTGAAGTACAGAAGAGAACCAGCCGAGAAAGCCCCCCAGCAATTGTACCACAGGTACCCCGAAAACGGAGTATGGCTGCCTACAGGGCGGGGGTAAAAAAAAACAAACAAAAACGGCCATACACGTAAAAGCCCACTCGTGTACATACGAGTGAACGTGGGAGTTGCAGCCCACGAAAGAAGAAGAAGAAGAAGAAGAAGAAGTACCACACGTGACAAGAATTCTCTTTCCTCTCTTTTGGTATTTCGTCAGCGGTCACGGCAGTGCTTAAGAACACAAAACCAGACATAAGAAAAATGTACAAGTGTCGTACACAGATGCAGTCAGCGAGCTAGTCGAGACTGTTTCAAGTTTGACAGGCACAAGCAGACATCCTATTGTTCACATTTCGGATTTGGTGCTGTATATAATTATCACAAATGATGAATTTGGTCACACAACTAGCACAACCTGTTCCTATTTTTTTTAAGGCATTTAGTGATTTGTTTTCTGACAGTATGATTTGGTGTTGTTGAGTGTATTTGTGTATTTACATTTTATCACATATATTCACGTATTTCTTTCTCTGCCACTGTTGTTAGTAGTGATAGCATCCTCCTCCTCCTCCTCATCATCATCATCATCATCATCATCATCATTCTGAGCAGCAGCAGCAGCAGCAATGGTAGTAGTAGTGGTGGTGATGGTGGTGGTAGAAGTAGTAATGGAAGTGGTAGGAGTAGCAGTAGAAGTAGTAAGTATTTTGTTGTGTGGCTGATATGAAAGTACCACAACAGGAACTGTTTAAAGACAACGTATCTATCTATCTATCTATCTATCTGTCTATCTATCCATCTAGCTATCTAGCTATTTAGCCAGTTGGCTGTCCATCTACCAACCTACCAATATATCACTCGCTATCTGTCTGCCTACAAATCTGTCTGTTTATCTCTAGGCCAGTCTGTCGGCCTATGTGTTGCGATTACTTTTAACTATTTGTTTCGTTTACATCCCCGCCTCCTCACCCCCCCCCCCCACTCCCCCCACACCCCCCATCCCCCAAACAACTCTCACAGCAAAGTCCACACAGTAGCGTGAGGATAAATTCCACGAGGTTTTAACCCCACATTCTGTTCTGTTTCGGGGCTCATTCAGTTTGAAAGGCAAATGGTCCAGAAATCCGTAAAGAAAGGCACAGGACAAAACAATCAACACTCAAACTTCCCTGACCGCAGACGTTCTTCCGTAGCTGCCTGGTCTCGCCACTCCACATGGAGCTCCCCCCCCCCCCACCCCCCCCCCCTCCCCCCCCCCTCCCCCCCGCCCTACACTGAGGCTGAGGGGATTTGATTCACTTGGTGATCGCCGCGGGTTTAGCGTCATTATCCTGGGCTTAACTTTCGGGCTCCCGAATCAAGCATAAAGGCTCCTGTCTGCACGCGTCGGACTGTCAGGGCAAAGATTGATAACACATTGCTTTCAGAGCTTTGAACTCATTACCAAAGCTGTACCCCCACCCCTACCCCCCACTCCCGCCCCCACCCCCGTTTTTATATATTTAAAAAAAAAATATTTTCCTTGTTTTTTTTCTTTTTTTTTCTTTTTTTTTCACCTCGGCTGGATTGTGTACGTTGCGGTTTGAAGTCTAAGCTCTTCTTTGCGTGATATCGTTGCCGGAGATCAACCTGTTGGATTTTGAAAGTATTAAGTAAGGATGTTTACATCGTTGTTATTATTCGGGTTTTTTTTGTGTTTTTTTTTTCTACTTGGTTTCTTTTCTTATAGGGGATGGAGACTATCTATTATGCTGACTTTGCTGAAACGCTTGCGTCATTGTGTGTGTTGTGTGTGTGTGTGTGTGTGTGTGTGTGTGCGCGTGTGCACTATGATGACATAATCAGCCACGTGTCAAAATCGTCTCTGCTGTTTTGGAACACCTCCCCCCACCCCCACCCCCACCCCCACCTCCCAAGCACAGCAGGTCGGGGGCATGGTGAATAATTGATGGCGCGTGCGGGGAGCAGGGAGTACAGGTTTAC
Source organism: Babylonia areolata (assembly GCF_041734735.1). NCBI lineage: Eukaryota > Metazoa > Mollusca > Gastropoda > Neogastropoda > Buccinidae > Babylonia > Babylonia areolata. The sequence goes on from NC_134899.1 coordinate 11,900,507, forward strand.
ATCATTCCAGCACTGAGGTTGTTATTATTATTGTTGTGCTTCTGGAAGCATGCATCGCTGCATAGACATATGTGTGTGTCCTCCACCCCCAACCCCCCACCACCACCACCACCCACACACAACCCCCACCCCACCCCCCCTCCCCTCCCCTCTCCTCCCAGTCCTCGTAGGTCCTGTGTTCACACAGCTCTGTCATTTTCCTTTATTCAGTTTTGTGCACCATCATGCAACGTGCAACCATGGAAGGGGGGGGGGGGGGGGGAGGCGTGGGGGAGGGGTGGGGGGAGCGAAAATGGGTGGGTGGGGGGTGGGTGGGGGTACGGGTGGGAGGAGGGAGACAGCTGTTTGGAGAGAGAGAGAGAGAGAGAGAGAGAGAGAGAGAGAGAGAGAGAGAGAGAATCAAATCATGGTGATAATAGTCCAGCCGACCGCGAAGGGGGCCATTTCAGAGCTGATGGGGAGACAGGGAGAGAGAGAGAGAGAGGGGGTGAGGGGTGGAGGAGGACAGAGACAGAGAGATTGACAGGCAGGCTGACAGAAAGAAAGATTGAGACAGATATATACAGATAGATAGACAGAGAGACATGTGAGGGAGACAGACAGACAAAGAGAGAGAGAGGGGGGGGGGTAGAGACAGAAAGACAAGGGAAAAAACAGAGAGAGAGACAGAGACAGGGAGAGAAAGACAGAGAGAGAGAGGGGATATTGACAGAGAGAGAGAGGGTGGGGGGGTTGGCAAAGAGACAGACAGACAGACAGGGAGAGAAAGAGAAAGATAGAGAGGGCGAGTTGACAGAGAGAGAGAGAGAGAGGGAGAGAGATTCAGACAAACATATGGAGGGAGAGAGAGACAGACAGACAGACAGAGACAGACAGGGAGTTGAACACTTGACGAGGAAGAGACTGGCCGACCCCGAGGTCCATGGATTGAATCCCACAGGGGTTGTTGGCTGGCTGGAGGAAGGAAGTAAACGAATGCGCGCGCATTCAGGCGGAAGGAAGGGGATGTTGCACCGTGGCGACACACTATGTCAGCCTGTGGGGAAGGAAGGGGGGGGGGGGGGGACACAATTTCACAGGGAAGAAATGCAGTACAGTGTAATAGAATACAGTACAGTGCGACACAATACAATACAACGCAATACAAAATACGACACGATACGATACAGCAATACATTACAATAGAATCCAGCAGCGCAATACAGCGATATAGCGCAATGCAGTTCAACTCCAGATAATTATGATTTATGAAGATCTCGTAACTCCACAAATAATTGAGAACAGAACTTGTGTGGAAAACGAAAGTTTTTCGTGTGTGTTGCATGGATATCATCATTTGGGGTCAAATGGAGAGTTGTGTGAAGATTTATACTCTTTCTTTCAGAGTTGAAGAGATACGAGAACGAAATGATGATGGTATCTCTATTATTCTCTGACTGCTACATAACGTCACTGTAGATTGGCATCGTGCTTTTGGGGGGCATTAACTGAAAAAAAAAAAAAAAAAAAAAGAATCATCGGAATACATAGATATCGGGCTGTAAGGATCAGTTTCAGTTTCAGTAGCTCAAGGAGGCGTCACTGCGTTCGGACAAATCCATATACGCTACACCAACCACATCTGCCAAGCAGATGCCTGACCAGCAGCGTAATCTGTGTAAGATCAACCTATGGGAATCATATCACACTTGCTTGATCCATACGAACTTTATTAATGGGTTTTATGGGTTGGGTTTTTTTTGGTGGTTTTGTTTAAGATTTGTTGGAGATCAGTTTTAGTTCAGTTTCAGTTTCAATGCGGTGTCAAAGCGTTCAGACTTCTTCATATACGCTATACCATATCTGCTTTAGAGACACACACACACACACACACACACACACACACACACACACACACACACACACACACACACACACACAC
>NC_134899.1:11907427-11909927 GCF_041734735.1 Babylonia areolata
GACAGACATCGGGGGAGGGGGGGAGGGGGGGAGGGGGGGGGGGGGGTCTTGTGGTGCATGGGTCTTGTAGGAAGAGGACTGATACACAATAATCATTCCTTCCAAGAGACACCCCTTCTCGACTCGGCTGAGGGACAAAGTTTTTTGGTGCATGGGTCTTGTAGGAAGAGGACTGATACACAATAATCATTCCTTCCAAGAGACACCCCTTCTCGACTCGGCTGAGGGACAAAGTTTTTTGGTGCATGGGTCTTGTAGGAAGAGGACTGATACACAATAATCATTCCTTCCAAGAGACACCCCTTCTCGACTCGGCTGAGGGACAAAGTTTTTTGGTGCATGGGTCTTGTAGGAAGAGGACTGATACACAATAATCATTCCTTCCAAGAGACACCCCTTCTCGACTCGGCTGAGGGACAAAGTTTTTTGGTGCATGGGTCTTGTAGGAAGAGGACTGATACACAATAATCATTCCTTCCAAGAGACACCCCTTCTCGACTCGGCTGAGGGACAAAGTTTTTTGGTGCATGGGTCTTGTAGGAAGAGGACTGATACACAATAATCATTCCTTCCAAGAGACACCCCTTCTCGACTCGGCTGAGGGACAAAGTTTTTTGGTGCATGGGTCTTGTAGGAAGAGGACTGATACACAATAATCATTCCTTCCAAGAGACACCCCTTCTCGACTCGGCTGAGGGACAAAGTTTTTTGGTGCATGGGTCTTGTAGGAAGAGGACTGATACACAATAATCATTCCTTCCAAGAGACACCCCTTCTCGACTCGGCTGAGGGACAAAGTTTTTTGGTGCATGGGTCTTGTAGGAAGAGGACTGATACACAATAATCATTCCTTCCAAGAGACACCCCTTCTCGACTCGGCTGAGGGACAAAGTTTTTTGGTGCATGGGTCTTGTAGGAAGAGGACTGATACACAATAATCATTCCTTCCAAGAGACACCCCTTCTCGACTCGGCTGAGGGACAAAGTTTTTTGGTGCATGGGTCTTGTAGGAAGAGGACTGATACACAATAATCATTCCTTCCAAGAGACACCCCTTCTCGACTCGGCTGAGGGACAAAGTTTTTTGGTGCATGGGTCTTGTAGGAAGAGGACTGATACACAATAATCATTCCTTCCAAGAGACACCCCTTCTCGACTCGGCTGAGGGACAAAGTTTTTTGGTGCATGGGTCTTGTAGGAAGAGGACTGATACACAATAATCATTCCTTCCAAGAGACACCCCTTCTCGACTCGGCTGAGGGACAAAGTTTTTTGGTGCATGGGTCTTGTAGGAAGAGGACTGATACACAATAATCATTCCTTCCAAGAGACACCCCTTCTCGACTCGGCTGAGGGACAACGCCTCGTGGGAGCGGGTGGCAGCGACAGGCGGCCAATGGACACCCGCTTAGTCAGGCCTTGAGGAAAAAAAAAAAAAATAAAATAAACAAATACATAAACAAAGAACTACTACTACTAATGCTAATATGTATAAGGCGCAAAAACTTGATGAAGTCAACTATAAGCGTACAAAAAAAAAAAAAAAAAAAAAAAAAAAAAAATATATATATATATATATATATATATATATATATATATATATATATATATATATATATATATATATATATAATAATAATAATAAAAATAATAATAATAAAATGAATAAATAAAATAAAGCACGACTTTAAGAGAATAAACAGACGCACCTGTGGGCGCACCCAGCTGTTGAACTGAGAGTGATTCTGCTTTGATGATGAAACGCAGCCTGAAACTCGGTCAATGTTTTTTTTTTGTTTTGTTTTTTAATAAATGTCACGATCCGCATTCATATATACGACGTGCTGTTGTTGCACAAAGATAACTGTGCATGGTGAAATGGAGAAAAAAAAAAAGAAAAAAAAAAGAAAGAAAGAAAGAAGAAAAAAAAAAAAAGACGGTTGCGCACTTTTGAAGGTCCGCCATTGTATGAGCTGAGCGGCAGGGTTATTATTATTATTATTATTATTATTATACCCCTTCTCAATTTGAACAACAGATCGTTTTGGGCATCATCCGACAATGCTGGTGATCTCAATTCCTTTCTGTCATGTTACCATGGAAGAAGACAACACCGTGCGCAACAGACGAAGCGTCGTGAGGCGAGCATCACCTTGCTTCCATGGGATGAAATCCTTTCCAACAGAACATCTCATCAATCAACATAGCAGCAGCACAGTTTCTAACAGAAAGGTAACTTCTTTGGTGTGGGAAGAGAACGTTTTTTTAGCAAACGTGCTATTCTTTTATCAGGGATACTGTACCTGACTATTTTAAGCGTCCGTGATCATGAAGATACTTTTTTTCTGTTAAGAAATTGCGCGAGGATATTTTAGAATTTGAGCGTCCATGATCGTAAAGATACTTTTTTTCTTTTTTTTCTGTAAAGTAATTTGTAAGGATATTTTAGACTACCGATACATTTTAAACACTTTGTTTCGGAAAACAGCAACATCAATAA
>NC_134899.1:11924927-11939927 GCF_041734735.1 Babylonia areolata
ACATTCACCTCTTCAGTATAAGAGCCTTCCGCTTGCAATATTTTGATGACGGTAATTGGGGTGAAACGCTGTTAACGTCGTCTCTTTCGCCGTTCGTATGGAGAGAGTTAAATGAATTTATTTGTATTTGTATTTCTTTTTATCACAACAGATTTCTCTGTGTGAAATTCGGGCTGCTCACCCCAGGGAGAGCGCGTCGCAATACTGCAGCGCCACCTCTAGGCCATCACTCCACATGGCCATCTCTCCACATTCATTACATTACATTACCGTATTCATTTCCTCATTTTTAAATAGTTAGTTAGGTAGGTAGGTAATTAGTTTATCCATTCCATAACAAATCGCTATAGATGTGATGGGATTTGTGTGAGGTTGTTTTGTTTTTTTGTTTTTTTCAAACGGGATAGAATAATACAATTGTGAGGTGACTCTCGTCCAGTCCTCTTTCTCTAAATATCCCGCCCCTCTGTCTGTCTGTCTGTCTGTCTGTCTGTCTGTCTGTCTGTCTCTCTGCCTCACCCCCTCCCCCGACCCTCCCCTTCACTCTCTCTCTCTCTCTCTCTCTCTCTCTCTCTCTCTCTCTCTCTCTCTCTCTCTCTCTCTCTCTCTCTCTGTGTCTTCCAATTAAACATGTTATTGAATCTCTTGTCTCAGTCCTTGTCTCTGTCTGTCTGTTTCTCTCCCTCCCTTCCCCCGCCCCCCCCCCCCCCTCTCTCTCTCTCTCTGTGCCCCCCCCTCCCCCCACCCCCTCCCCCTTTCAATGTCCTCCCCACAAAAATGTTATTAAGTCCATGAAATAATGCACACTATTGCTATGCCTGCTTGCGTGCCTGTGTGCCGTGCACACAGGAGAATAATGAGGCTCCATTGCAACCCCGGATTGGCACTGGTCCTGCACGGAACACAGGACAAAGGAGTCTGCCTTTGTCACGTCATGTCCGGTCCCTTTCATCGCTCTATGAGTTACGTCCCCCTCCTCCTTCCTTCCCCCTCCTCCTTCCCTTCCCCCTCCTCCTTCCCTTCCTCCTCCTTCCCTTCCTCCTCCTTCTTCCCTTCCTCCTCCTCCTTCCCTTCCTCCTCCTCCTTCCCTTCCTCCTCCTCCTTCCCTTCCTCCTCCTCCTTTCCTTCCCCCTCCTCCTTCCTTCCCCCTCCTCCTTCCTTCCTCCTCCTCCTTCCCTTCCTCCTCCTCCTTCCCTTCCTCCTCCTCCTTCCCTTCTCCCTCCTCCTTCCCTTCCTCCTCCTTCCCTTCCCCCTCCTCCTTCCCTTCCTCCTCCTTCCCTTCCTCCTCCTCCTTCCCTTCCCCCTCCTCCTTCCTTCCCCCTCCTCCTTCCCTTCCTCCTCCTTGCCTTCCTCCTTCTTCCCTTCCTCCTCCTTCTTCCCTTCTTCCTCCTTCCCTTCCTCCTCCTCCTCCTCCTTCCCTTCCTCCTTCCCTTCCTCCTCCTCCTTCCCTTCCCCCTCCATTCCTTCCCCCTCCTCCTTCCCCCTCCTCCTTCCCTTCCCCCCTCCTCCTTCCCTTCCTCCTCCTCCTTCCCTTCCTCCTCCTTCCCTTCCCCCTCCTCCTTCCCCTTCCCCCTTCTCCTTCCCTTCCTCTCCTTCCTTCCCCCTCCTCCTTCCCTTCCTCCTCCTCCTTCCCTTCCCCCTCCTCCTTTCCCTTCCCCCTCCTCCTTCCCTTCCTCCTCCTTCTTCCCTCCCCCCTCCTCCTTCCCTTCCTCCTCCTTCCCTTCCTCCTCCTCCTTCCCTTCCCCCTCCTTCTTCCCTCCCCCCTCCTCCTTCCCTTCCTCCTCCTTCCCTTCCTCCTCCTCCTTCCCTTCCTCCTCCTCCTTCCCTTCCTCCTCCTCCTTCCCTTCCTCCTCCTTCCCTTCCCCCTCCTCCTTCCCCCTCTTCTTTCCCTTCCTCCTCCTTCCCTTCCCCCTCCTCCTTCCCTTCCCCCTCCTTCTTCCCTTCCTCCTCCTCCTTCCCTTCCTCCTCCTTCCCTTCCCCCTCCTTCCCTTCCTCCTCCTCCTTCCCTTCCCCCTCCTCCTTCCCTTCCCCCTCCTTCTTCCCTTCCTCCTCCTTCCCTTCCCCCTCCTTCTTCCCTTCCTCCTCCTTTCCTTCCTCCTCCTTCTTCCCTTCCTCCACCCCCTCCTCCTTTTTATCATCATCAGCATCGTTATTATCAGCATAAGGAGTCGTAGCAGTTGCAGCAACAACAACAGCAGCAGCAGCAGCAGCAGCACTGGTGTGTCTGGTTAATTATTAATATCTGGAGATATGAAGGAAAGGGCTTTTGAAATCAGTGAGCGGAGGAACTAATTGAAGTACGACTTCACTGTCTAATGTGCTGTTTCTTTCTTTCTTTTTTCTTTCTTTCATTACTTATTGATTGATTCACTTATTCCTTTATCTGTTTATTTACTTGTTCATTTACTCATTAATTAGTTAATTCATTTATTTATCTATCCGTTTATTTATCTGTTAAATTATATGTTTATTTCTTCCATTAGTTATTGATTGATTGATTTATTTGTTTACTTATCTATATGTTCTTGTTTTCTTCTAATCTATTTGTTTTTGGGGGTTTTCATTTAATCAGAATGTGTGTATTTGTTATTTTGTCATGAACTGGGAAACAGAGAGAGAACCAGATTGAGAGGGACAAAGACAGGCAGATATACAGGAGATAGAGACACAGAGACAGACAGGAACAAATAGACACACAAGCACACACACACACACACACACACACACACACACACACACACACACACACACACACACACACACACACACACACACACACACACACACACACACACACATACAAACACACACACACACGCACACAGAGAAAAAGAGGGAGAGAGAGAAAAAAAAATAACGCGTTTGATAAGCCGGTGCATTCGGAGTATTAAAGGTTTACATAGACAGAAATAGGGAAGAAGAAGAAGAAGAAGAAGAAGAAGAAGAAGAAGAAGAAGTACATAAGCACATCCAGTAAGCTCTGCCGAAAATGACCTTAGAAGCGAAATCTGATACGCGGCTGAAAATCAACTCCAGAAAGGCTGCGAACGCTTAAACAATACAGCAACAAACCACACACACACACACACACACACACACACACACACACACACACACACACACACACACACACACACACACACACACACACACACACAAAGAAAAACAAAAGACGTGAAATTAAAAGTAAGATAAATCAAATGAAAAGAAATAAAACAAATAGAATAAAACCAAATGAAATAAAATAGAATGAAATAAATCAAAACATTATAAAATTGAATTTAAAAAAAAATATCTATAAAATAGAATTTAAGAGGAAAAAAACATGATAATAATATAGAATAGAATAAACTGTAACTTGGGCACGCAGTACTGTTTGGCGCGTGCGGCGCACGTGCCAACTTGCGAGCCAACCCACACACTTCATGTGCGTCCTTGACAGAAGCGTCAGTAGTCCTCCTGCTCCTCTCCTCAGTCCCCCAGTACCACCCACACCCCCTCCCCTTCCCACCACGCACGCCCCGCCATTCCCCCCTCCGACCCCCAACCCACCCTCCCCGTCTTCTTACCACTAACACAAAGATGGGAAAGTATTTTCTTTAAAGACACGACTTTTTTCATTGCAAGCAGCGTAGCCCCCCTCCGCCCCTCCGTCCCCCCGACCCCCTGCCCACCGTCAACACTCGCTTCATCCCTCCCCCCCCCCCTCTCTTTCCCTCTCCCCTTTCTCTCTTTCCCGGGGCAGGTGACGTACTCGGAGACCCATCATTGGGGCACTGCCCAATTTTCTGCCCCACTGAGGCTGTGAGAGAAAGAAGGAGGTGCAGCGACAATTGTTCGATTTGTCAAGTAAACGAGGCAGGGAGAAAGAGTTGGTGGAGTATGGTGGGGGTGGGATGTGGGGTGGGGGTGGGTGGGGGGGGGGTAGGTTAGGTAAGGATGGGGTGGAGGTGCGGTGGGGCGTGGGGGGGGGGGGGCTGAGTAAGGAAGGAGACAGAAAGAGAACAAGAAAAGAACAGAGAGAGAGAGAGAGAGAGAGAGAGAGAGAGAGACGCTTGACGCTTTGACACTTAAACACTTTAATGTCAATGGCCATGATCGAGGTCCTTAGGACATGGGTGAATGCGTCAACTTACTTTCAATTTATAACACACTATTACAATAAATGAATGAAATGGTGAAAGCAAATAATAAAACAAAACAAAGTTCAGAGAGAGAGATAGAGAGAGAGAGAGAGAGAGGCAAAGGCAAGACAAGGCAAGGAGTTTATTTCGTGTGTCCCGTGGGGGCATTGAAACATTACATACGTTTATCCTTTAGACATATCCAATAAATACAAAAAGAGAGAGAATGTGTGTGTGTGTGTGTGTGTGTGTCTGTCTGTCTCTGTATCTCTCTCTCTCTCTCTCTCTCTCTCTCTCTGTATGTAGTGGTGGGGAGTTTGGGGTGGAGTGATCGCTCAAGCGTTGAAGTTTACGGTCTGCAAGCGAGCGGCTTCGCACCCCCCCCCCCCCCCCACTCCCTCCTCCCCCACCCCCCACACCCCTTAGCTCCTTCCCTTCCTCCCTCCCTTACCACCCCACCCTCCTTTCCTCCCCAACCCCCCTCCTCTCCTTCTGCACGCGACACGTCTACTTCTTTCTCACAGGCGAATTTACCTTTTTCTTTTTTTCTTTCTCTCTCTCTCTCTTCTTTTTTTTCTTTTAAAGTTTTAAATGACTTTGAAAGCGAAGAGAAGACAAAGTTATTGGCCTGAACAGTGTTGTGGCAGATTGCTGGCTTCTCAATCTCTGTTGTCTGTGGGTCGGAGTTCTGTTCCCACGGTTCTGTGTTTCTATGGTACCTTTATTTTATTTTATTTTTTTTTAAACTTATTTTATTTTATTTCATTAAAAAAAAAAAAAAAATCTGTATATCTGAGTGGCATCATAGGACGTCCCTCCCAACCCCTTTCCCAGCCCCCCCCCTCCCCCCCCCCCTCCATCCTCCCCTACCCTGCCTCCCCCCCCCCACTCCCCCCGTCCCCCCCGACCCCACCCCCTTCCTCTTTCTGTCTGTTTCTTCCGCTTGTCTTTTTTTTTCCTAGGTAAAAAAAAAAAAAAAGGAAAAAAGAAAAAAACTCCACCGAGACGTTGATACCGCTGTCTTTGTTTCTCACTTTCTGTGTTTGTCCTCAGCTGTCTGTCTGTCTGTCTCTGTCTGCCTCTCTACTCTCTCTGTTTCTCTCTGACACCCCCTGTCTTTCTCTGTCTCTCTGTCTATGTCTTTCTGCCTGCCTGCTGGCCTGCCTGTCTGTCTGCCTGTCTGTCTGTCTGTCTATGTGTGCCTGTCCGTTTCTGCTTCTCATTCTGTCTCTACCTGTCTGTCTGCGTCAGTTTGTCCGTCTCTCTCTCTCTCTCTCTCTCTCTCTCTCTCTCTCTCTCTCTCTCTCTCTGTCTCTCTCTGTTTCTCCCTGTCTTTCTCTGAGTTTTTGTCTGTGTCTGTTTGTCCGCTTGTCCTGTCTGTCTTTTTTTTTTTTCACTCTCTGTCCCTCTCTTTTTGCTTCAGTCTGTCTATCGCGTGCTTGTTAATTCACCACCCCCACACCCCCATTCTCCTGAGAGAGAGAGAGAGAGAGAGAGAGAGAGAGAGAGAGAGAGAACAAACAGAGAATTACGCTGTCCTTCAAATTTCCCTCCAACCCGGCGGTAACTACGACAACAACAAAAACAGACAGCCCCCCCCCCTTCCCCCTCTACCCCCTTCCCCCTCCCGTCCCCCCCCCCCCCACCCCCTCTACCCTCCGACCCCCCTTACCCCCATGCCCGAAACTCCTGAATCCGAACTCAGCCTCCACCACTCCTGTACTGTACACGATGTAGCGGTCGCAGGGCGGCGAACTGCTTGACACGCTCCACAAGCCGCCCCAGCCATGATCCAACCGCCGCCCTCACAGCTCCGGCCCCCCCCCCCCCCCACAGCAAATCAAACACCCCACACAGACCAGGCAAAGCGTGACGCTGTGAAAACCCAAGGCCCTCCAAACTCCCCCCCCCCCCCCCCCCCACGCACCCCCCACTCCCCCGGCCCCCCCCCTGACAAAGACTTGTCAAACTTCTCCCTGCCCTGAAGCAGTCTCACCCCCCCCCCCTCCTTCTTACCTCCTTCTTCTCGTTGTGTTGCTGCAGCAGCCAGCCTCTTGATTGTGATGTCAAACTAACCATTCAGTGGGCATGACGCGGGCTTTTCTCAGCTGAGCCGTGGAAAGCAAATAGCTCACAAATTTGTTTGCCCGTGGGGGAGCACGTGTAAGCTATCGCTACAGCTATATCCCACTGCTACCGTCTGTCGGTCTGTCTTCTCCCCCTCCTCATGTCCTTACAAGGTTTGGGTTGCTCTGAAGTGCCCCTTCGGTTGTGTTTGCAACTGGGAGACTGACATGTTGTTGGCCGCTGGATTCATTCGTGGGTTGGCGAGCGAGTGGAGTGTGTATCAGAAGTGCTGTTCTCCAAGGTTTGAGAACTGAGGTGTTAGTTATATTGGGGTGAGGGGTTTGTCAGTGCGTTCGGCCGGGAACAAAATTGATACGTGACAAGTTTGTCCAGACCGTGAACTGAAAGTGAATGTTGTGAAGTTCGTATCACCACGGTCTGGTAATAATAATACATTAACAAACAAACCATTTAAAATTAATGGTATCGCTGCCTCATTGCGCTGACATGGTGTGACATGGTGTGTGTTTGTGTGTGCGCAGAGGACAGAAGTGAAAAGTGACACGGCGAAGCGCGCTTCACGGATCACAACGAGCGACGTCAGTTTGGCATCGAACAGTCAGCAGTTGACTGAAGACGGTGGTGTACCCATCATCATCATCATCATCATCATCATCGTCACAACTGATTGGTGGAGGTAAGCGATAGTCAGCATCCGTGGTTTCCGTGATTCGTATCTGATGTATATCCGTCACTGTATCAGTCTGACCGCATCTGAGTGACTATCTGTGTGACTGTGTCTGTGTGATATTATCTGTGTCACTGTATCTGTGTGACTGTATCTGTGTGACTGAATCTGTGTCACTGTATCGGTGCCACTGTGCATCACAGCATTCTTGAAGAGCGGGGTCCCTGTCGGTTTTTGTGACATTAATTTTGTTTTGCTTGCTGTGGGATGGATCAGACACTTTGCTTTGGCAAATTAGAGACGTTCCTTCTTTTGGCAAAGGTATGGCTTGGTCGTTTTATTTCGTTGTTGCTTAATTGTTTGTTTGTTTGTTTGTTTTCCTGTCTTTATTATAGTTTCTTTGTGATTTGCGTGTTTATAACATGCCGGGTTTTTTTTTTTAATCTGTGAAAAAGGCAATCCAGAAAAAAGACCCGCTTCCTTCACTGATTTGTTTGTTTGGTCGTTTGTATTGACTTTTAGCTTACATTTAGTCATGCTTTCTCTCGCTCGACTCTCTCTCTCTCTCTCTCTCTCTCTCTCTCTCTCTCTCTCTCTCACATACACACACAAGGCACACACACACACACACACACACACACACACACACACACACACACCTCATTTATCCGTCTGTCTGAGTGGACGCGTATGGCATCGACCACAACGTACGCACGCTCGCTAGTTCTTTTCCGACGCAGCTCAAAATGAGCGCCTTGACCACCTGCAACTCGGAGAAGCTTTAGACGTCAAATTTGAAGAAAAAGGCAGTCTTAATGAGCCACTTGAAACGAATGACCTGTACCCAGTGTCGTGGAACAATCTCCAGTCGAACATTCTTGGTCAACAGGATTTGTCACAGAAAATCCTGAAAATGTTTCGACATTATCAAAACGTGATTTGCCTCTTTTTGTTTTATTTTGGGGTGGTGGTGGTGGTTGTGGTGGTTGTTTTCTCCCGAATAGACTGGATTTTCAAATTGCTGAGAGCTCATCTTTCTTGTATGACCAAGCTCCAATCTAGCACTCTAGCAAATTAGCATCTCTTCTAGGTTTCAGGCAAATTGGGTTGGGATCCGATGCAGTAATTACCGAATGACAGGTACCGGAAATTACGAAGGGAAGGTTGTTGTCCAAGTTGAAATATTGAGTTGAAAGCTAGAGATTACTGTGATGAGATCGAACTTCGTCCAGTTTTGGTTTTTCGATTTCTTTATATACTTTTCATTTTTCGTCTTTTATTTCCATTATATTATTATTATTATTCTTTTTTTTTTTTTTTAATTTCTATGTATCGTATTTTTCTTTCTGTCCCCCCACCCTCTCTCTTTCTCTGTCATCCTTTGTGTTAAAGCCAGTGGGTTTGGTGTGTTTGTGTGTGTGTGTGTGTGTGTCACTGTGTGTGTGTGTTGTGTTGTGTTGTGGTGTGTGTGTGTGTGTGTGTGTGTGTGTGTGTGTAAAGGTGAGAGAGTGTGCGCGCCGGCGTGCGTATCTGTGCTTGAATATGTGTGCGTGTGTGCATATTTGCGTGCGCGCGCGTGTGTTTGTGTGTTGGTGCACGCCTCGCACACCGAAGTGCTTTTATATTTTGTGACTTGACGTTGAGATTGTAGACCTGTCAGCCAGGATGGTGCTTCTTGTCACATGCCTGGGTTCATGCTGACCCACCCAACTCTTCTCACCTCCCCGCTCCTCAAATCATGCATCTCTGCGGTTGTTGTTTTTTGTTTGTTTTTTTTCCATTTTTTTAACTGTCAAGATTATCTTTGTATTGACCTTTCAAGATGTTAGTGGTGGTGTCTTTTTGTTTTGTTTGTGTGTGTGTGTGTGTGTGTGTGTGTGTGTGTGTGCGTGTGTGTGCGTGCGCGTGTGTGTGTGTGTGTGTGTGTGTGTGTGTGTGCTTTGTGTTTTGTTTTGTTTTGTTGTGTGTGTGTGTGTGTGTGCATGTGTGTCTCCTTTGAGATTAATGAATGAATGAATGGATTGATTGATTGATTGATTGAATACTTATCTATTAGAACATTTAATATATTTATTCATTTAGCAATACATCTATCTAGTTATTCATTTATATAATATTTGGTTATTTCATTGCTTCATTTATCTAGTTCGGTATCTATCTCTGTATCAATCTTTCTATTTCGTTATTCGTTCGGTCATTTCTTTCTTTTATTCTATTCTGTCTCTTTTTTTTTTGTTGTATCGGTTGCTGACCGTATAGGAAGCGAAGGACAGTTTTCAGCAAAGAAAGCCGCTTAGTTTATCTTAGCCGGATTTCTGCCTTAAAACAAAAACAAAAAACAAAACAAAAAAAAAAACCCAAAAACCCCGACCTGTTCTGTGCTGTTCTTACTGTTGTCTTGCTGCCGGTCACAACTACGGTGACCCGCGGGAGTCAAAAGAACTATCGGTCATGATCGTTCACAGTCACGGCTGAAAGGGTGGGGTTGGGGGGTGGGATGGAATTGGGGGGGTGGGTAGGGGAGGGAGGAGAGGGAGGGGGGGAGGCTGAGATGGGTAGTTAGGTGAACTGCTAGTTGACAACAAGACTGACAGTCCGCGCTTTTGTTTTGAACCATCAAGGATCATCAATGGAGCTATAATTATCCACATTTTTTTTTTTTTTTTTTTTTTACCCTCGAGACGGAATGAATAGTGTTTACAACAAGACGTGATATTCACTCCGTCAGTTCACACAGAGGAGTGGAGTTGGTTGGGGGGTGTGGAGGGTGGGGATGTGAATTTTGGCAAGAATGGGAGCAAAAGGTGGTATTTTTTTGTATTTCTTTTTATCACAACAGACTTCTCTGTGTGAAATTCGGGCTGCTCTCCCCAGGGAGAGCGCGTCGCTATACTACAGCGCCACCCATTTGGGGGGGGGGGGGGATATTTTTTTCTTGCGTGCAGTCTTATTTGTTTTTCGTATCGAAGTGGATTTTTCTACAAAATATTGCCAGGAACAACCCTTTTGTTGACCAGGATTCTTTTACGTGCACTAAGTGCATGCTGCACACGGGACCTCGTTTTATCGTCTCATCCGAATGACTAGCGTCCAGACCACCACTCAAGGTTTAGTGGAGGGTTGAGAAAATATCGGCGGCTGAGCCGTGATTCGAACCAGCGCGCTTAGATTCTCTCGCTTCCAAGGCGGACGCGTTACCTCTAGGCCACCACACCACAACGATGGGTAACAGGTAACAGGAGGAGTAAAATAATAAAAATAAAAAAATAAAAAAGAGAAAAAAATGGGGGTGTGAAGGGGGCAGAGGGTGGGAGAGTGAGGGGGGTGCGGGGGGCGGAACGCGCTTGTCATGAAAACTTTAAACGCCTTTAATTATTATTACTTTTTTTTAAATTTTTTTTTAAATAGTGGTGAATATTATTAACCCCCTCCACCCCAAACACCCCCCACAGCCTTTCCTTAGTTGAGGTGCACGCTCTTGTGCACATGTGTGTCATGTCGGAGGGCGCAGGAGAGCGCACGCGTCTAACATGCGCTGATGTGTGCAATCGCGCGTGCGCGTGTGTGCGTGCATGTATGAGATACGGTTTGGCTGAGCCAGAGACAGAACTGTCCCATTTTCCCAACCCCCCTCTCGCCCCCATACCCTCCACGCTGCTGCTGCTACTACTACTACTACTACTACTACTACTCCCTCCGCCCCCACACCCTCCACGTTACTACTACTACTACTACTACTACTACTACTACTACTACTACTACTACTACTAACCCCTCCGCCCCCACACCCTCCACGTTACTACTACTTCTACTACTACTACTACTACTACTACTACTACTACTACTACTACTACTACTACTAACCCCTCCGTCCCCACACCCTCCACGCTACTACTACTACGACTACTACTACTACTAACCCCTCCGCCCCCATACCCTCCACGCTACTACTACTACTACTACTACTACTACTACTACTACTACTACTACTACTACTACTAACCCCTCCGCCCCCACACCCTCCACGCTACTACTACTACTACTACTACTAACCCCTCCGTCCCCACACACCCCACGCTACTACTACTACTACTACTACTACTACTACTACTACTACTACTACTACTACTACTACTACTACTACTACTACTACTACTACTTTGTTCTTTTTCTTCTTCTTCTGCACTACGTAAACAATTTGTGTACCGCGCATACGGTTTGTCATCTACTACTACTACTACTACTACTACTACTACTACTACTACTACTACTACTACTACTACTACTACTACTAACCCCTCCGTCCCCACACCCTTCACGCTACTACTACTACTACTACTACTACTACTACTACTACTACTACTACTGTTTCTTCTTTTTCTTCTTCTACTGCACTACGTAAAAAATTTGTGTACCGCGCATACGGTTTGTCATCTACTACTACTACTACTACTACTACTACTGCTACTACAACTACTACTACTACTACTAACCCCTCCGCCCCCATACCCTCCACGCTACTACTACTACTACTACTACTACTACTACTATTGTTCTTTTTCTTCTTCTACTGCACTACGTAAAAAATTTGTGTACCGCGCATACGGTTTGTCATCTACTACTACTACTACTACTACTACTACTGCTACTACAACTACTACTACTACTGTCATTACTTTTGCTGCTGTTGCTGCTTTCTGCTACTGTCCCTCTTACTACTACTACTACTACTACTACTACTACTACTACTACTACTACTACTACTGCCTGTTGCTCCTGCTGCTAATGCCACTACTACTACTGCTGCTGCTGCTACTACTACTACTACTACTACTACTACTAACTGCTGTACCGTAGATGCAACCCGAAGTGTAGGTAGAAAGAACATGCTTGTAAAAAAAATAAAGTACGACTGACAGACAGTGCACATGGGATTTGTCCATGGCGTTCATGGAGCAATGTCACACCGACAGGCTTGCTTGTTGTGGTTTTTTTGTGTGTTTTTTTTTGGTTTTTTTGTTGTTGTTTTTTCCATGCAGCACTCAGACCACTGATGATGAAAGCTCTGCGCAGTTAACTGATGAGTTCAACGTGCCGTGCCACTCAACCTCGGTGTTGCGTGTGATGGATTTATTAATTTCGAAATATCGATCGTTTAAATTAAGGAGAGGTGGTGGGTGGGGGTGGGTGGGTGGGTGGGGGGGGGGGGGGTTAGAGTAAAATACTATAAGAAAAAAAACGAGAAAAAAAAACGGTCGTAGCACTAAGGCAAGAAAACATCGGAGTGGTGGTGGTGGTGGTGGTGGTGGTGGTTGAAAATCGATTGCTGGTGTAGAGTGTGGGGGATGGAGGTGGGGGTGCGGGTGCGGGTGGAACTGGTGAGTGGGACAGTGCAGATAGGGGGTGCATGGATCAGTGAATGAGTTTGTGTGTGTGTGTGTGTGTGTGTGTGTGTGTGTGTGTGTGTGTGTGTGTGTGTGCGAGCAACAGAGAGACAGACAGACAGACAGAACGACAGACAGAGAGAGAGAGATTGAGAGAGAGAGAGAGAGATAGAGAGAGAGAGAGAGAGAGAGAGAGAGAGAGAGAGAGAGAGAGAGAGAGAGAGAGAGAGAGAAACTCGAACATTTTAATGGCTAGCCATCTTACCCGTGTGAAGGGTGGGTGGGTCGGGGGATCGGGGAGTGGGACGTAGGGAGATACAGGGACAATAATTATATCAGACAGGGTGAAACACAAGTCATCGCCGTGAAACATGCATGTTTCCTTGCTTGAAGATTCAGATTCAGATGGTTTATTCATTAAGGCCAAAGCCCCATATAAACGAGGGGCGATAACAACATTAGTGTATGTCACCAGAACTGTAGCAAGTAATCATGACAATTTTATCTCTTAAGTGAAAAG
This sequence comes from Babylonia areolata, assembly GCF_041734735.1. Classification (NCBI taxonomy): domain Eukaryota; kingdom Metazoa; phylum Mollusca; class Gastropoda; order Neogastropoda; family Buccinidae; genus Babylonia; species Babylonia areolata. Next base: position 11,937,711 of record NC_134899.1, read on the forward strand.
CTTTATATAAATATAGGGCCAAATTACGTATAATTCCGTCATCTGTAGATGCCATCAGCAGATTAAATCGAAATGAACATGGATATATATAATATTTCTTTGGGATAAATTTTTCACGAAGAACACATAAAACGGGGCATTTCAAAACAAAGTGTACTTCATCTTCTATCGACTCTTTACACAATGGACTCCTTGCTTGAAGAGCGATAGAGAGAGAGAGAGAGAGAGAGAGAGAGAGAGAGAGAGAGAGAGAGAGAGAGAATCAAATCATGGTGAGAGAGATGAATTACTCATATAGGCCATAGCCTCTTAGAGAGTGGGTGAGAGAGAGGGAGACAGACAGACACAGAGAGAGACAGCCAGACAGGCAGGCAGGCAGGCAGGCAGGCAGGCAGATAGATCACCGATATAAAGGCCATCTTTTACGGAGGAGGAGGTGGAGGCGGATGTGTTTTAGAAGATTAGGTATGAGGCGTGCTTGGAGTTGAAATTGGGGAAGGAGATTTATCAAAATGGGATGGGCAACAATACTAAATTATGTTAATGGTCGTATGCATAATCTGTTTTCATCACCGATATTTCAAGTGTTTTCATAATGCCTATACCCGTTTTAATTTTTTCTGTGTATAAAATATCAACGGAATAACGTTACATGTACAACGTCCCGCCCTAAGGGTCAGATGGTATCACATATGCACGCGCGCGCGCACACACACACGCACACACACACACACACACACACACACACACGCGCGCGCGCGCTCGCAGTAAACAGAACAAGAGAGGCGAGGCCTTCAAGACTCACTTGTGATACACTTAAAAAAAAAAAAAAAAAAAATACAAGCTTTTTATGTTTTGAGTATAATTTCAAAATGTAATGTTTAACTCTTTCCATACGGACGGCGAAAGAGACGACGTTAACAGCGTTTCACCCCAATTACCATCATCAAAATATTGCAAGCGGAAGGCTCTTATACTGAAGAGGTGAATGTTGACAAAGAATACCACAATTCTGACGACGGAAGCTAAAGGTTGGGTCATTCAGACACCCACAGGACATCCGAGGGGTCTGTTGAGAGGAGAAGAGAGGACTGGCCGTACTGAGTGAGTTAAGATGAGAAAGATCAGCTTAAAGCATATTAACTCCCCTAGCATTACAGAGTAATTTCCCTTTTTTTACTACCTGCACCAAAACGTTTGCAAAATAAATAAAACTTCCATGCTTAGCAAAAGGAGTGCCTGTTTGAACAAAAAATGATAATGATGACTGCTCTAGCTGTTGGGTCAAATATCAGATCAAAGTGCCAAGTTTAGAGAATGCAAAAAATATAAATATAACAGTAAATGCAGTTTGCATATAATTAGGCTTCATTTTTCATTTTTGTTGTGCCCATCCCAGAGGTGCAATATTGTTTTAAACAAGATGACTGGAAAGAACTGAATTTTTCCTATTTTTGTGCCAAATTTGGTGTCAACTGACAAAGTAGTTTCAGAGAAAATGTCAAAGTTAAAGTTTACCACGGACACACAGACACACACACACACACACACACACACACACACACACACACACACACACACACACACACACACACAAACACACACACACACACACACAACCGAACACCGGGTTAAAACATAGACTCACTTTGTTTACTCAAGCGAGTCAAAAAAGACTGTCCACAACGTTTACTCAACTCGGCTTTCCCGTACCTCGCTCATGGAAGGAGAAACAGCAACTTCTGGGCCTTCCATGGCAAGAGTGATTGGAGCGGAGCTGACGACAACGAAGAGTCATCCCCACCCACACACACAAACACACACACACACACGCACACGCATACACACACACACATACACACGCATACACACACACACATACACACACGCACACGCATACACACGCATACACACACACACATACACACACACACACACACATACATACACACACACACACACATACACACACACACACACATACACACACACACACACACACACACACACACACTACCACCACCACCATCACCTTCGTCATCCCGTTCCCTCCAGTCCTTCTTCTGCCTGCTCTCCTTCCTCTCTGTCGCTCTGACCATCGAGCTCAACAGTATCAGTCAGCGCTGTGGCTCCGACGGACCAGGAAGTGGTATGTTTTGTAAGATATACGTCTTTGTCTCTGTCTGTCTCTCTGTCTCTGTCTGTCTCTCTGTCTCT
>NC_134899.1:11947427-11949927 GCF_041734735.1 Babylonia areolata
TATCATAGACTCACTTTGTTTACACGAATGAGTCAAAACGAGGAGAGGAGAAAGGGCTCTAGCAACTGTGGCCTGGAAACATCAATGCAAACCAACATAAGAACAATGCTTTGCACAACAATAACCAGATTTACAGTCACACACACAAAAATATCAGCTTGATATCAGCATATATATTTTCCCCATCTTAATAGAAGAATAATAATTATAGAAAATATAATATTCAATAATTATTCCATGGGGTTGGTTATTCCAACCCAAACTTCAGCGAAGAGCATAACAGGGAATGTGCTTTTGTGTGAAGAACCTTCAGTTCAACTCATATAGCATTAGCTCTCTACATTGGGGCTGTGCTACAGGCTACCAGCAAAGACGACAACCCACCCAAAACGAGAACTAATTAAATGACAAGACAGTCATTCAAAAAAAAAGAAAAAAAAGGGTGGGGTGGGGGTGGGGTGGGGTGGGGGTGGGGGGTGGGGGGAGCACCATCCGGTTTAAAACTATGCCGATCGAGTTGCAACAACAACTTCCAAATATGTGGATCTCCCTCATCCAACATTATTGGTTCACCTCAGTTCCATGTGCTCATCCAACAATGCTCATTAGCTCGCTCTTACAATCAGCTAGACAACTTCCCTTACTTCAGACACGTGTAACGATATCATCTCTCTCTCTCTCTCTCTCTCTCTCTCTCTCTCTAAGAATATATAAGAAGTTATAGGGAGTGAGAGAGACATAAAATAACTACACAAACAGCTACAACCCTCCACGCCCCACCAGCACCACAAAACAACCACAACAACAACAGCAAAAAAACAACAAAAAACATTAACGCTCACACTCTTTCCACCGACAACCACCACCTCCACCACCACTAATCCACTCCCCTTCCAACTGCTCACCCATAATATGCCCTTCCCTGTCGCTAACCTCCACCCTCTTACTTCCTCCTTATCAGAGGGAAGGGGGTGGGGGTGTTGTGTAACGTCCACCCCACAACAAAGTACGTAAACTACGCCATTTCCCCTTGCACTTCATTCACTGCTGCCTAACAGTGCAGGCCATATATGGACGTACGATAGGCATGAAGTTTTAAATGATGATGTGTGACGCCTTGTTTCAGACGAAACCTAATCAATAGTTAACGGAAAAGTACAGGCAACACGCGTGCACGCAGACACAAGAAAATCTGGCGAACAAATAAGGCGTGTTCTGTTTCTCTTTCTGTCTGTCTATCCTGCCTGTCTATTTGTCTGTCTGTCTGTCTGCCTTGTCTCTGTGTTGGTGCCTGTGTCTGTGTGGCTGTCTATCTGTGCCTCTCTCTGTGTGCCTCTCATAGTGTCTATTATGTCTATGGACCTCTCTCTGTTTGTCTCTCTGTCTCTCCATCCTTTCCTCCTCCCCCCCCCCCCTCTCGCTCTCTCACTGCACCTCCTGCCCCCTTCTTTCTATCTCTCCCTCCGCTATATGTGTTTGGCCGGCTGTATCTCTGTACCTTGCTCTCTCCTCCATTCCAGGTTACTCGGTATTAATTTTGCCTCTGTCTCTCTTCGCCTCTCTCTCTGGATTTGCCTGTCTCTGTATCTGTTATCAGTCTTTCCGTCTGTCTGTCTGTCTGTCTGCCTGCCTGTCTCTTTCTGTTTCTCTCTGTGTCTGTTTGTCTGTCTGTCTTTCTGTGTCTGTTTGTCCATCTGACTGTCTCTCATTTTCGGCAAGTACTTTTTTGTCCATTTGTCTCTGTAGCTATCCTCTCTCTGTCTCTTTTGTTCGCTCCTTCTCGTCGCCCTCTCTCCCATCTCTCTCTTTGCATCTTTCTCTCTGTGTGTCTCTGTCTCTGTCTTTTTTTTTTCTCTCTCTCTCTCGCTGTGCCCCTCTCTCTCTCTCTCTCTCTCTCTCTCTCTCTCTCTCTCTCTCTCTCTCTCTCTCTCTCTCTCTCTCTCTCTCTCTCTGTGCTCCGCCTCCCTTTTTTTTCTCTCTCTGTCTCTCTTGCTTTCTCACTCTGTCTCTCATTCTGTCCTCGATTCTCTCTCGCTCTCTCACTCCTCCTCCGTCTCTTTCTCTGTCTCTCTGTGTCTGTCTGTCTGTCTGTCTCTCTCTCTCTTTTCTCTTTTTCTCTCTGTCTCTCTCTCTTCCCCCCTCTCTCTCTCTCTCTCCATCTCTCTCTCTGTGTCTGTGTCTCTCTCTCTCTTTGTCTCTCTGTCTCTGTTTCTCTCTGTCTCTCTGTCTCTTTCTCTCTGTCTCTCTGTGTCTCTGTCTGTCTCTGTCTCTCTCTCTCTGTCTCTCTCTTTCTCTCTGTGTCTCTCTCTGTGTCTCTGTCTGTCTCTGTCTCTGTCTCTCTCTCTCTCCCTTCCTCCCCTGCACTTCCCACACCACCACATCTCGAAGACCCACTTAGAAAAGATTCCTACGTTTAAAGAAAACGAAACAAAAGAAAAGAAAAAAACAACAAAAACCAAACATTATGAACATAAAGTCACAAACCGAACCATACCTAGAA
>NC_134899.1:11954927-11967427 GCF_041734735.1 Babylonia areolata
GGGAGACGCTCACTCGGTCTGGCTCCGCGACTAAGCGATTCTTGTCGTTAGTTTGGGGTCTTAGTATGTGGTGTCATAAATTCGTTAAATCAGAACAGACGCTACTAAAAACCACCAAAGTGACTCGGCAGCAGTGCAGGATCTCCTCTGGCGTGTGGCCTACTGGCGACCTCACATCGATAGTTCCCTCTACACTGCCGACGCTAGAATTGGGACAAACGAAGCCGGGTGCGGCAGTGTTTGGGGGACTCGGAATGAGCGGCGTGGGGGGTAATGCCACTGAAACGCTGCATATGATGGAGCAACAACAACATGTTTTTTTTAAGTGGGAAATGGAAGAAAAAAATAAAACAACAAAATAGTTAATCAAGTGAAGGGCTTTCAGATTAACTCTCTCCATACGAACGGCGAAAGAGACGACGTTAACAGCGTTTCACCCCAATTACCACCATCAAAATATTGCAAGCGGAATGCTCTTGTACTGAAGAGGTGAATGTTGACAAAGAATACCACAATTCTGACGACGGAAGCTAAAGGCTGGGTCATTGAGACACCCACTGGACATCCGAGGGGTCCGTGTGGAGGAGAAGAGAGGACTGGCCGTACTGAGTGAGTTAACTGAACCAAGCCAACAATAAAAAAGAATGAAAGTAAAGCATTATTTGTTAATTTTTAAAAAAAATGGGAAATGAAATATTCTGACTGCTGGAGACTCTTATTCCTTCTATTGTTTTCATCATTTATTTCAAACCTACTGCTCAAAAGTTCTTAGAAGACGTAACTAACTTTCTTTCTTTTTTCTTTTCTTTTCTTTTTCAAAAGAATTGCATACTGACTTTCACACAGAGAACAACAAAATTCTGATCAATAACCATACCCTGGAAGATTGCTCCAATAAAGTTTGCAATGAAAAAATAAATCGTGTTACACTGTACCTGTTTCTGATGAATTAACACTGCTGGCATTTGCGGGTGACTATTCTGGCTCAGTGAACATAAAGGAAGCAAAACCTGTAAGGGAGGAGAGATAAAGAATAGTGTAACATTCTGCCTACGAGCGTCTTTGAATTGTTGTATTTCTTCTGCTACTGAAACTGATTATTTGCGAAAAAGTGGTTTACTGGTATTTTATTATGGTGGGGGTTGAGGGAGGGGGGGGGGGGTGCACATTTTCAAGGTGGATTTAACATACGGAAATACAATACAATACATCGATCTTGCGTGATAATTATTCTTGGGAAACTGAGAAACTTATACATCGGTGTGGCTCTTTGACTGATACACATATTTGAGAACGTGAGGTGTACAATATTTGGTGACCTTATAAAACAGGAAGCACAAGACGTTTTAGTGTTTCAACACCACGCAGGTTGTAATATATTGCGAAGACATACGCCGCCTTTTATCACTGCATCAGCTCGTATGTACTTTCTCTTGAGATTTAGTTGTCCGGAAAGGGAGAGATTAATGTGCGTAATGTTGGTACTTTTGTCGAGTCGTGTGATGAGAAGGGAAGGGAAGGGAGAGAGAGAGAGAGAGAGAGAGAGAGAGAGAGAGAGAGAGAGAGAGAGAGAGAGAGAGAGAGAGAGATGGATTGCAGGCAGACAGACAGACAGACCGACAGTCAGAAACAGAGACGTGGATCCAACGATTGAAGCGTTACGCTCCGCTTCTTCTTCGTTTTCTTATTTATCTTTCTTCTCCTCCTCCTCCTCTTCTTCTTCCATGTTCCTGTTCGTCCTGTTCTTGATGTTCTTCTTGTTCTTCTTCTCCTCTTTTGACACGTCCTTCTACTTCGTGAGAAATCCAGCTGATCAACTGTGGCGTGCCTAATGGATTCAGCATCCAATTTCTTGTCTTTCTATTCTTTCAGTCGAGAATGCTGACACACACTGACCCTTAACTGTTTTCGTACATGTATGCGTGAATGTGACTTCGTCGTGCTCTGTATGTGAGAGACAGACAGAGAAAGAGAGAGAGGGGAGAGAGAGAGAGAGAGAGAGAGAGAGAGAGAGAGAGAGAGAGAGAGAGAGAGAGAGAGAGATCGTATGAGTGCGCGCGAGGCGCGCGCGCGCGCACACACACACACACACACACACACACACACACACACACACACACACACACACACACACACACACACACACACACACACACACACAGCGTAAAGCGTATGTATGTGTGTGAGTGTGCGTGTCAAGTCAAGTCAATTTTATTTTTATTTTTTTTTTTTATCAAGATAGTAATTGAATAAGCAACGACTGCTTTTTTCATCAAGCATCTGTGTATAAATGTGTGTGTGTGTGTGTGTGGGGGGGGGGGGGGGGGGGGGTGGGTGTGTGTGTGTGTGTGTGTGTGTGTGTGTTTGTGTTGGCGTGTGTCAATGCATGTATGTGTTTATGTATAGTAATATATGTATGTGTATGAGTATAAGATATCTGTCTCACTCTCTTAGACTTGTCAGCAGCTTTTGACACTATCGACCACTCTATCCTCTTGAACAGACATAAACCTTCCTTTGGTATCCGTGACACTGCACTAGCATGGATTACGTCTTACCTGTCGGATCGTACACAGAAAGTGTGTGTAAATGGTATATACTCTAGTTTATCTGCCTTACAATATGGTGTCCCACAGGGGTCCGTCCTAGGTCCTCTTCTTTTCGTGCTGTATGCGGCTCCTGAATCGGATGTCATCAATCATCATGCGATGTCGCATGAGAGCTTTGCTGCTGACACACAACTTTATCAGTCGGCTTCCACAGCTGAATTTGATGCACTGGTGACTCAAACACGGGAGTGCATTGCTGGCCTAAAGGACTGGATGAATCTCAACAAGCTGCAACTAAATGATGATAAGACTGAGCTTATGATAACCTGTCCAAATAAGTTTCGCCAACATCCTTCCTTTCCTGACTCTGTTCTGATCAAAAGCACACCTGTTTCACTTTCTCCTTCTGTTCGCAGTCTTGGTGTAATCCTAGACCAGTCTCTTTCCTTCCAACAGCACATTTCGAATACCTGTAAAGTTGCCTATTTGGAACTGCGTAGAATCAGCTCTATCCGCCACTATCTCTCAACCGATGCAACAAAGACACTTGTATGCTCTCTGGTTCTCTCAAGATTGGATTACTGCAACTCTCTTTTGGCCGGACTTCCCAAATATTTATCAGACAGACTCCAACGAATTCAGAATAATGCTGCCAGACTCATTTGCAGAGCTTCTAAATTTGACCATGTTTCTCCTCTCCTTCAGTTTCTCCACTGGTTGCCCGTTTCTGATCGAATAGACTATAAGCTATCCACTCTGACCTTTTATGCAGTCAACGAATCTGGCCCCAAGTATCTTTCTGAACTCCTCCATATCTATGCCCCGTCTCGCCAGCTCAGTTCTTCCTCTGATACTCGACTTCTCAAGATACCTCACGTCAGAAGTAAGACCTATGGACACAGATCGTTTTCATTTCAATCGCCGAAGATGTGGAACAAGCTCCCTGATAATCTCCGTCATTCTGATTCCCTCGCATCTTTCAAATCTCGTCTCAAAACTCACCTTTTCCCTCAGCAATAAGTTCAATTGTGGCAGGTCCACTTCCTTTGCGTTAGCTGTGCTTGACTATGTGTATTTCATATGTATGTGTACATAACTACATGCATGTATATGAATGTGTATAGTGTGTGCATGTGTTTATGTAAGTTTGTGCCTGCCAATGTGTGCGTATGTGTTAGGATAGCTGTTAGATACACATGTATGTTAATCTGTATTATGCAGTGTGTGTGTGCGTGTGTGTGTGTGTGTGTGTGTGTGTGTGTGTGTGTGTGTGTGTGTGTGTGTGTGTAGTCACATTTTGGTGTGTGTGTATGTAACATTGATGTAATGTCTTATGTTAACAAAAGCGTTTTTGTAAAGCACCAAGAGCAGATTTCTGGATAGTGTGCAAAAAAAGTATCCATTATTATTATTATTATTATTATTATTATTATTATTATTATTATATACATTTCATTGTCTTCGCTGTAATTTGTCTCCCTTTTCTGCCTCCTCGTTGCTTTCTTCTCGCGTTCCAACTCTTCTCTTGAGAGGCTTTCGTCTGTCTGTCTGTCTGTCTGTCTCTGTCTGTCTGTCTCTCTCCATCTGCGCGCGTTGACGTTCGATTTAATTTAAATGTCTATTCACAAAATGCGGTATCAGTGAAACGCGCACGTGTGTGTGTGTCTGTGACAGTGTGTCAGTACGAACTAAATAATAGTTTAATGAGAACCATGTGTATGTCTGTACTCTCAGTCTCACTCTCTCATCAAGACGGTTAAGAGACTCTGAAAAAAAAAAAAAATTAATGGCTACCCCATTTATGAACCCGTTATATGTTCGATGGTTATGAATATTGTATGCGCTGTTTTCAGATTTGACTTTCCCCAAGAGGGTTTGGTCATGTGATTATTCTGTTCACTGTGTTTGCAGTTGCGTATCCCTTTTCAGGAAGAACATTTGACCTTTATACCGAAAGAAAGGTTGTTGTCAAGACTTTTTCTGCCTGACTCTCTCTCTCTCTCTCTCTCTCTCTCTCTCTCTCTCTCTCTCTCTCTCTCTCTCTGTGTACCTTTCCCTGTCTGTCTCATGTATATAATTTCTAGTTCGTTCGTTCGTTTGTTCATTCGTTGTTACCTCTCTCTCTCTCTTTTCACTGCAAACGCGCAATCGTTACTAACGAGCAACAAATAGTCTCTCTCTCTCTCTAAACTCACACACACACACACACACACACACACGCACACGCACGCACGCATACACAACTACACTAATTCGTTGGCTCTGACAAGCACCACTAGGAAGCACGCTTTAGTTACGCCCTTTTTGTATCTCCCTGTGTGTGTGTGTGTGTGTGTGTGTGTGTGTGTGTGTGTGTGTGTGTGTGTGTGTGTGTGTGTGTGTGTGTGTGTGTGTGCATGCATTCTACTGGACTTGTCTCTGACTGTTTTTGTGGATTATTTTGCTCTTTTATGTCGCTAGTCCTTATCGTTATTCTTTCCATTTCTGGTCGTTTGTCTCATTGTTCTCTCCGTTTCTCTCTCTTTTAAAACCGTTTTGTGCGGTTTGTGAATGTCTCCAGACGAGTAATATCTTGAAAATGTCAAAGTAGAAAGCATTCTTTTTTTCATTGTTTTTCTTCAGATAGCACTATGTTTTTTGTTTTGCGACAGACGTGTGTGTGTGTGTGTGTGTGTGTGTGTGTGTGTGTGTGTGTGTGTGTGTGTGTGTGTGTGTCTGTGCGTGCGTGCGTGCGTGCGTGTGTGTGTGTGTGTGTGTGTGTGTGAGATAGATAGATAGAGAGAGAGGGTGAATGCTAATAGCAAAATGTAACGGTGAACACACACACACACACACACACACACACACACACACACACACACACACACACACTGGCTGGTATTATAATAATTATGATAATGATAATATTTATAGTGCGCTGAATCTTGTGCAAGACAAATCAAAGCGCTTTCACATCATTCACTCCCAAGCATGCATAACTCTAAAACCGGAGAAACTGAAGACAAGGAAGAGGCAGGGGAGGGAGGCTAACTTGGATAGTGGTGGGATTTAAGGTCAGAATTGAAAGAGCTGAGCGCGGAGACCTGACGAAGCGAAAGAGGAAGTTCATTCCAAATGCAAGTTCCAGAGACAGAGAAATAACGGCGGCCAACAGTGGAGTGTTTGAATCTGGGTATGCGTAAACAGAGTGGATCCGAAGCCGATCGTAGTGAGCGAGATGGAGTGTAGAGGTGAAGGCAGACACAGGGATCAAAATGTTTATATAGTGAAAGCAGGGTTGTTGACTAACCGTCTCTTGTTTACGTTATTTCCGTATCCTTACATTTTCGCATTCGTATGTATTTTTATCAACTGATTTATAATATGTATTTGTATCAACTGACATATTTTAACGCTGTAATCACTTGAACCAGTGGAAGTTAAAAACACAGCGTTTTGAAGCCCAGAGCTGGCCTCCTGTGATCGGCTGGACTATATAATTGACCCCATCCCCCATTCCTGTATTTCTTTAACCATTCCTTTCTCAGAGAAAAAGTAAAGTGGTTTTGCTGTGTGAATCCCCCCCTCAAAACCCAGTGTAAATTTCGTCAAGCTAAGACTGACTTGAGGTGATCATCATTGGGTTGAAGTGCTCAACGGAGGGGTTGGGGGAGGGGCAGGGGCGTGGTGGTGTTAGTGGTGGAGTTGGGGTGGTGAGGGTCGTGGAGGGATCAGAAACTGTGTGTGACGGGTCAGACAACCCTATCCCGGCTGTGCCGGAGATGTTGATGGCGGTTTTGGCAGGTGATGGAAACGCTGGAGTGGGGCCAGTCTCTCTCTCACTCACTCACTCACTCGCTCGCTCACGTGAGTGACGGCCAATGCTTGCACGTGGCTCCCGATTCTCCTCCTGACGTGGCTTGTTTGTTGACTGACTGATCGCTCTGAGAGGGTGTGGGGGTGGCGAGGGTGGGTGGTGATGAGGGAATCGTCTTCGCTCATCCCACTCCACTCACCTCCCTTGCCCTCTGACCACCCCCCAACCCCCTCCACTCACCCTCTCGGGAAATCTACTGAGTGTCGCGGTATATGTCCGAGTCATGATTGATTGATTGATTGAATGAATGATTCGCCGGCCGGAGCAGGAATGACCGGCCAGTTGTGTGTGCAGGAAGGGAAGAAGGTCAGAGGTCTGGGATTTTTTTTTTTTTTTTTTTTTTTTTTTTTTGCTGGCTGGCTGGCCGGAAGTCTCAGCAGTCGGTGTTTTTTCTGGCCAACATGATGATTATCATGACGTAACGGTTCACTTCTACTTCTTTGCTGTTTCTATTGCTGTTGCTGTTTCTGTTGCTTCTGCGTCTTCTGTGTCTACTTCCGCTGAATATATTGTGATTTTTTTTTTTTTTTTCTGTCTTATATTACAGGCTGGATCTCTCATCCTCCGAGGGAGGTAGGGGGAAACTGATTTCGAAAACAAAGAAGAAAAGAAAAAGAAAAGAGCATATTTATGAACAAAAACTTGTTGAGACGGATATGTACATGTATATATATCTTGGCGTCTTTTCTTACAGCTATTATTATGATTATTTCAGGAGTTAGTTTAGTTTGGTTCCCGCTTATTTTTTACTTTGGCACACACACACACACACACACACACACACACACACACACACACACACAGAGCGAGAGGGAGAGAGTAATAGGTTTCAAAATACATGTACTGCACAGTTCAGTAAAGCATAGTCCATTTGTCACAAGGAAACCATTCACATGTGCAAGAATTAACAAACAATACAGTACATTCAGTACAGTGCAGTACAGTACAGTTTTGTGGCCATTTATTACCTCACATGAACACAGAGCTGCAGTGACAGAAACGCATGGTAACAGAAACTGGGCGAACAACACGTTGTTGAAGTCTCCACGATTCCAGTGTTGTGTTTTTCTTTCTCCATTCACTGACACTCACCCTCTCCATTTTACATTTTGTCCTCTGTTCTTTCCACATTCTGTCCCCCACCCCACCCCCATACCCACCTCTCTCTCACTTTCTCTTCCTTCCTCAGTTCCCCCCTTCACCTCAACCGCCCCCTTTTCAGTTGAATGATTCTTACCATGCCATTAATTTTCTGAAATGATGATTTCTAATTAAGAATGATGAAAAGATAATGATAACACTAATAATTATGATGCTAATAATAAGAAGAAGAAGAAGAAGAAGAAGAAGAAGTATCGTTTATTTTCAGTCTAATATCATTATCTTAGATGAACAGACTATGAATAAATAAACAAGTGTCTTCGACAAAACCTGCCGCCCAGTGTCTGTCTCCCTTTAGGAACCCGTTCCACAACACGGACACACACTGGGCTGGCCTTGTATGACATCCGGTGTCATTTGTAGCCAGTCAAGATAGACCCACTGCTCTAAAAATAGATGTATAGCTCATTGGCCAGGAAAGCTGAAGCCAACTGGACGCCATATTGTTACTCGTATCCGGCCGTCAGTCCGTTGGGAAGTCGTCTGCTAACTGGTGGTAGTTTCTGAACTGTAACCATGTATCTTCGATGGAATCGTGTTATGTTTACTCCCACGACATGCCACATGTTGTGTCTTGATTTGATATCTGCCAATGGTTTATTTACCAAAAGTTATTACAGGAAAACAGTGCAGTGACACGTTGCGCAAACTTGCTGTGGAGGCACACACAGGAATGTCAGCTTAACTAACGCCGCGAGCAAGTGAAAGTTTGCCGTGAAGCCAGCTGAGCGCTCGGCTACATAATTATATGAAGTTACCGTTTCGCGATATACTGACACGAGTAGCAAAATGGCTGATTGAACACTTCCGCTGGCTTCAGTTAGCAAAGGGGCTCAAAGAAGACATGCGCTATCCACCTATTTTTAGAACAGTGAGAAATACCCCCCCCCCCCCCCGCCCCCCCCTCCGACCCCCCGCCCACCCCATCACCCACGGCACCCCAAGTTGGACGTTCGACGTCTGGGAGAGTTTGCAGGCCTGCTTAGGGGAGGGTAGGGGAGGATCGGGGGGGGGGGGGGGGGGGGGGGGGGGGGGCTTTCGTCGCTTGCAGAGCGAGAAGTAGGTCACATGACGTCATAGGTAAGGTTGCCAATCACCGTAACTCGCTCTTCTGAGTTGGCACGGACACACTTTTCGGTAGAGTTTACAAATGGATCGGTTCGAATATGTAATGGCAGACATGAGACAAGAAATACGCTCAGAGTAAACATAGAAGACCAAAGCAAATAATGGGTGTAATTATAAAACCAATACATATCGCGTAAACTTGCAAAAATGGTCACCGAAATTGTTCAAAATCATTTCGTCATGACCGCGATTTTCACGACGAAATCTTAGTTTTTCGGTGATCGAGGAAAAAACAACAACAAAACAACAACAACAACGACAACAAACAGGAAAATAGAGACGCGCATGCGCTTCATTTCAATCAAGCTCAGAACACCCACAAACCTTGTCCACTGGGGGAGGAGGTGGGGGGGGATCTAACTGAGGAGGGCCAATTCTGACGAGATTAAGATTACAAAGTCGGGCGCAATAGCCGAGTGGTTAAAGCGTTGGACTGTTAATCTGAGGGTCCGGGGTTCGAATCACGGTGACGGCGCCTGGTGGGTAAAGGGTGGAGATTTTTACGATCTCACAGTTCAACATATGTGCAGACCTGCTAGTGCCTGAACCCCCTTCGTGTGTATATGCAAGCAGAAGATCAAATACGCACGTTAAAGATCCTGTAATCCATGTCAGCGTTCGGTAGGTTATGGAAACAAGAACATACCCAGCATGCACACCCCCGAAAACGGAGTATGGCTGCCTACATGGCGGGGTAAAAACGGTCATACACGTAAAAGCCCACTCGTGTGCATACGAGTGAACGCAGAAGAAGAAGAAGAAGATTACAACAAAAAAAAAGAAGAAGAAAAAAGGAAACTCATACTTCTTTTTTTGGGGGGTGGGGGTGGGGGGGGGGGACTGTATTCCCTCAGTGCCTATGGTTTGTGGTTCTCTGGGTGGTGGTGATACAGGCTGTACTGCACGTGTGTCTGTGTGTCTTCGTGTCTCCGTGTCTCTGTGTCTCTTGCCGGTCTCACTCAGTCCCGCCCTTTCTGGCTGTCTGTGTCTGGCTGTCTGGTTGTCTCTTTGCCTCTGTCTCTCTCGCTGTCATCTTTAGTGTGGCGTTCTCTGTCTGTCTGTCTGTGTCTGTCTGTCTGTCATCTTTAGTGTGACGTTCTCGGTCTGTCGCTGACTTTTTATTACTATTTTTTTCTTTGGTCTGTTTGTCCGTAATGTCTGTCCGTCTGTCTTTGTGTCTGTGTCTGTCTGTGTCTGTGTGCATGTCTGTGTCTGTCTCTTTTACATTCTCTCATTCTCGCTCTGTCCTCTCTGTCTATCAGGCTCCTTTCTCTCTTTCTCTTTCTCTCTGTGTCTATATCTCTATTTCTATCCAACAATCAAGTCATCTCTCCCTCCCTCCCACCCTCCCTCCTCTCTCTCTCTCTCTCTCCTTTTTTTCTTTCTCTTTCAATAGGAACCTCTCCTTCCATGGGATGCAGCCAGTTCAACAACTGATTGATGTTGGCTGCAAAATTGAAGAAGAAGAAGAAGAAGAAGAAGAAGAAGAAGAAGAAGAAGAAGAAAGTTTGTTACGTTCGATTGTAACGTCAATATCACCCCAGGTCGTTGGAGAACGGAGTTCATGCGAACGGAACACCACCAACAACAAAAACGGAGAGAGAGAGAGAGACAACAACAACAACAACAACAACATCAAAAAGGGAGAGAGACAGAGACGGAGACAGAGAGAGACAGAGAGAGATACACGATCTTTTGAACACCGTTGCCTGCCTTCACCGAGTAGACAACAAAGACCAGGCCCTCCTCACTCCGAAACAAAAACGAGTAACATACGGCCTAGATAAACAAATCGATGTTCATTCAACAGTTTGATTGTTTGATTAACGTCTAAGACTCGCTGAGGTGTAAAAGTTTAATCAGGTCCCTAAAAGACATTCCAGTGTTTTGAGGGGGATGCTTCGACCGTGCCATTTTTTTCCTTTCTTTCTTTCTTTTTTTTTTTCTTTTTCTTTTTTCGTCGAGTTTTCTTTTGTGCGTTTTGTTTGTTCTTATCTCTTTTTTTGTATGTTGTTGTCTGTTTTTGTTGTTGCTTAGAAAAATTTGATTTTTTTTGTGGTAGGCTTGTAGACCTCTCTTGCATTTTCTCTATCTGCCAGAAAAAAAGGAAGACGAAGAAGAAAAAAAAGAAACAAAATAAGATAAACCAACCAACCAACAAACAACAACAACAGATAATTTTGCCAAATACGTGCGCGTTTCGTGTTTCATTTATTGATGAATTGTGTTCCCAATCTATTTTATTTTCGATTCTTTGTAAAGAGAGGTTGTTTTTCAGAAATTATTCTATTGTTCTGATTGGTATATTCGGGGAACCCCGCTGCCATCTTGTTTGTTTGAGACTGCCTCAGCTAATTAGGCTTCCGGAAGCAATCTTCCAGAGAGTGAGAGAGAGAGAGAGAGAGAGTGAGAGAGAGAGAGAGAGAGAGAGAGAGAGAGAGAGAGAGGGAGGGAGGGAGGGAGGGATGGTGGGAGGGAGAAAGAGAGTTGACAATTTGACAATTTATTGCCGTTGGCTTCTTTTAGCTGTTGCGCCAAAGGGGTGCAATTACTGCTAATGAAATAAATCAAAAACGAAAAAGAACGCATAAACGAAGCACAGATTGGACGACGCCCTCGTTGTGTCTGCAACAAGACGGAATGGAATTATGTAAATGCCTGATTACAGAAAAACCCAAAGCTCTGCAATACAGGACGAGTAAACAATTCCAGGTCAACGTTCATTTGTACCATACCTCTGGCCACTTTTCGTCACTGTAAACAGCCACCACCATTCCAAGTATACCAACATGTAACGGCAGTTTAGCACATCAGTTAACTTTCATATTGTTCGTCTAGGTTCACTCGTGATAGCAGTCTTTGGTTGTATGATTTAACAAATGAACATAGCGAAATGATCTCCTAAGAACAGCATTTTTGGATGAACCTACATGAGTTATATCGTTTATGTTTACAACGTATTTCTACAAATATTACCACTTAAACTTTTCTCTTCCTGTTATGTACGTGTGCTAGTTGTATTGAGAGCAATATATAAGCAGCTATTTGAATTCGGATCAAAAGGCGTTGTTATTTTTTTTTTTCATTTAGGACGCCTTGAGAAAACCACTCTATTTCAAGCCCATTTTTCAAATACCTAATTCCAAGTTCCTATTTATGAATGTCCGAAAAGCATTGTGTAGGTCTGTCTGCGTGATCCTGTCATTTGAAAATAGTTTGTTTTATTCATTATTTCACACTATAGATAAAAATTCTTTCTCTCCTTAAGAAAAGATGTATGAATACATTTATGAATCTCTTAACTGCAAAAAAACCAAATATGCACATTTTCCATTTGTTAGCTTTCTTTTAGTCTTCAAACTTCTGCTCCGTATGTAAAGAAAAACAGGATTCCATTCGTCAATATCGTTTAGGTGCTGGACCCCCGATCCAGTGATGACAGTGACGATCACCAGTGATCTGAATTCAAGTTCCCACTTCGGCATGATGATGCGTTCTTCAGAAAGGCACTTCGGTTTTTCTTACTCCACTCACGTGTGAATGGATGGATGGATACCTGACTTCAAATCAAATCAAATCAAAAACACTTTATTAATCCACATGGAAATTAAGTTGTGCAATCACAGGCTCATTGTAAACACTGGCATAAAATCATGCGCAACATAAGAAGAGATTAAAACTAGTCAAATAAGAATTCCCAATAGCTGACGATATACTAACCCCCCCACCCCCCACACACACATACTCATGTTAAGACAATAGGGTATTGCACAACAACATTAACAAATGAAAACATCCAACAAAAA
>NC_134899.1:11987427-11992427 GCF_041734735.1 Babylonia areolata
ACAAAAAACAACTCTATTATCCATCTATTCCTATGTCGATCTATCTATCTGCATATATGTCTGTCTGTCTGTCTGTCTGTCTTCCTACATATTTGTCAATCTTGTTTGTGATCTGTTTATGCATTCTGTATCCCTCTATATGTTTTCAGTCAATCTTGTTTTTTGTTTTGTTTTTTTTCAAATCTAAAAGTGAATTCATTATCCAGTCGATCGGATCATTCGATTATTCAGCTTGTCTTGTGTATGCGATTTGTGTGTGTGTGTGTGTGTGTGTGTGTGTGTGTGTGTGTGTGTGTGTGTGTGTGTGTGTGTGTGTGTGTGTGAGCATGCGCGCGTGTATACTTACGTATGTATGTGTGCTCGCATGCGTGCTTGCGCGTGTGTATGTGCGTGTCTGTCTGTCCGTCTGTCTGCCAGCTTGCGTGCGTGTTTGCGCGCGTGTATGTGCCTGTCTCTCTGTCTGTCTCTCTGTCTGCCGGTCTGTTTCTACCTCTGTGTGTGTGTGTGTGTGTGTGTGTGTGTGAGAGAGAGAGAGAGAGAGAGAGAGAGAGAGAGAGAGAGAGAGAGAGAGAGAGAGAGAGAGAAAGATTCCCAGGTCGACAAACAGAGCAACCCTCTCAGGGGTTGTATCCATGTTGATTCACAACTTGAAGCGTCTTGACCATCTTTCCCCCCCCCCCAAGTGAAAAGCGGTGACAAAGTGGTTTGTCGGCAAACCACGATCCTTCCACAGTCGCTCACTCATAAGACCAAAATTTTATGGGATTCGAACCTCCAGACTGTTGTTGGTCAAACAGTCTGGTCCCCGCCACGCATGTGGCCCCCCCACTACACCCCACTTCTCCAGGGGACACACACACACACACACTCTCTCTCTGTCTTTTATGTCTGAGGCTTCAGAGGTGTCGGATACTGTCTGAGAGTGGCTGGTGATTGGACTCTTGAGGGCGATAGTTGTGGTGGTGGGAGCTTGCATGGTCTTCACAAAGGTGACGTTTCCTGCTGTAGAGTGTTTGACGTTTGATAACATGTCGGCGTGAAGGAGAGAGAGAGGGGTGAGTTGTAAAATTAACTTGTGAGGATTGAACGGATGGGGGGGGCAGTTTTGGCCTTTAGTGCCGTGTGTGATATAGTTATTGGTTTGAAGATGGAGAGATAAAGACAGAGAATGAGAGAGAGAGAGGGGGTGAGGAGGGAGGGAGAGGGGTTGGGGGGCGAGAGTGAGGGAAGGAAGGTAGGTACCATAAAATTGAAGCAGTTTAACAACAACAACAACAAAAGTAACGAAATGTTGGTACAAGGAGTGAGTCATTCAGTGGGTTTGAACCCAACTCGGTTGTGTTCACCACTTTGTCCTTTGCTTCAGAGCAGACCTGTCCAGGTCTGAATATCCCCTCCCCGCACCCCCAAAGCCCGCTAACAGTATATATTATGATAGTCAGTCGTGTCCGACTGTGACCATCAGAGGAGGCAACTGCTGTTCCGACTATTTGGGCTAGAATTTGATTATCGTGGAGAGTGTCTTGCCCAAGTACATCCCCACTCTCTCGGCCAAGAGGGTTTTTGGGGCAGTCGGCGTTGGGATGGTTCCCAAAGGCCAACTAGCCCACAAGGCTGCAGCACTAAGAGCCAGTGCAATTTTGCCTCCTGGTTTGAGAGTCATAGTCCTTCACAAAAGACTAAGCTGTAAATGGTTTCTCATTGACTGGAGAAACCATTGATAATACAGCTCTCACTTTGCTGTTGGCCCAAATGTAAACTTATGTCAGTCTGTGATATAAGCCGAGTGTTGGACAACAGAATGAAACGAAACGAAATGAAACAATGGACTCATAACGGGGGCGGTTTTTCACGATGGTGAGGGTGCTAATTGATTTGATGATGACGACGATGATGAGGATAGGATGATGTTGATCATCACCGTCTATAGTGCTGTCGGGTATTTTTAAATTATCCACTTCCATTTTCCCATTTCATGTATATCCCACCCAGTTGATATTTCATCGTCATCGTCGACATCATCGTCATTATCATCATCATCATGGTCGTCATCCATCGAGGGTCAAACGAAATACCCATATGCACATTTCCATTCCATGTACACCCCAGCCAATCTAATAAAGTTCACCCTCATCGTCACCATCACGATCCTCCGTCACCCATCAAGGGACGAACCAAACACCCACCCACATACATTTTGTGTCCATTCCACATGTAGAACCCAGCAAGTCGATAGTTCACCGTCATCGCCACCATCATCCATTTCCCCCCACCCCCACCCCCATTGCATGTATTTATCAAGCCAGTCTATAGTTCATTGTCATTATCATCATGATCATCACAATCGTCACCGTCATTCATCGAGGTACAAAAACGAAATACCCACATCCATTTTCCCATTTCATGTAAAACCTATCCTAGCTAGTCGATGTTTTTATCCCGAGAATGACAGAAGAATGCAGGCAGGCAAACCGGTGCACAACCAACCATGCAACTAATCGCAAGGCTGTGTGGTCGAGGCATTTTTTTTTTTTTTAAATTACGGTGCATATTCCTGAATTACTTTGAGGGAGAGAGAGAGAGAGAGAGAGAGTGTGTGTGTGTGTGGGTCGGGGGGGGAAGAAAGAGAGGAATTAACGAAAATCCCCTCCGTCCGATTCACAAATTGCGCAAATGAATAGACGCTGTTTACTCTGGGCAGAAAAGACGGGAGATCCTTGTGTACGTTTACTTTGGACTTGGGACGGTTTTTTTTTCTGTTGACGGACAGCACGGAAGGCATTGTTGATACGGGTGAGTGCTCGCACTATTGAACTCTTCCGCTGGACCCCACCCCCACACCCCCATCCCCCCCATCCCACCCGCCCGCCACAGTCTTCCTTTTCTTTTCCTCGGCAGAGAAGGATATTTTATGTGGGTGAATCGATGGGGCGAGGTTGTGAGGGGATTGATTGGTACGTGTCGTGTGATTGATCGGCTGGACGTTAGGCATTACACCTTGATTCTTGTGAACGATGACCTGCTGCCAGGATTCTGGTTTAGATTATCTTGTGTTTTTATGTTGTTGTTGTTGTTGTTGTTGTTGTTTTCCCGCATGTGCAAGACTTTGAACACACGTGGTATAAAACCGCGCCTTGCATATCTGCCAGTGTATCTGTTTGTGGTCAGCAGCTCGCGCACAAACTGCCGGGCCGCATTTATGACTTCCGTTTGTACCAGTTCCGACTGTTGATGATGATAATGCACGTGGTGATTGGCCAGTGAAATGACTGGGCTCAAAGTTTGACCTTGATCACAGAGTAGTCTTTTTCAAGATCGGTCGACCCTCATCGCGGGCGCAATAACTAAAGATGCACAACAACATTCAGAGACTACGCCTATTACATTTCTTAGTCACACACACACACACACACACACACACACACACACACACACACACACACACACACACACACATACACACATACACACACACTCGCGCGCGCGCGCCGCACGCACGCGAGGAGTCTGCATGGATATTATATATACATCAGAATGTTGACACCCACGCGGGCTTTATCGACTGGGTTTCAGTGATGCAACGAAATGTCAGTTAATCAGCTCTAATTACTTTAAGTTGCAGAGTCTTCACGCCTCGAAACTTCGACTAGAATCTGACGGGTGCAATAGCCGAGTGGTTAAAGCGTTGGACTTTCAATCTGAGGGTCCCGGGTTCGAATCACGGTGACGGCGCCTGGTGGGTAAAGGGTGGAGATTTTTACGATCTCCCAGATCAACATATGTGCAGACCTGCTAGTGCCTGAACCCCCTTCGTGTGTATATGCAAGCAGAAGATCAAATACGCACGTTAAAGATCCTGTAATCCATGTCAGCGTTTGGTGGGTTGTGGAAACAAGAACATTCCCAGCATGCACACCCCCGAAAGCGGAGTATGGCTGCATATATGGCGGGGGTAAAAATGGTCATACACGTAAAAGCCCACTCGTGTGCATACGAGTGAACGTGAGAGTTGCAGCCCACGAACGCAGAAGAAGAAGAAGAAGACTAGAATCTGACCTAGTTGAGAAAGAGCACGTAATGCTTACAGAAAAGGTTGACCAGTGCGGTGCGGTACTTTGATGGAATGAAGGAACGAACGTAAACATCCATGGCCATTTGGGTATTAAGACATGAAAAAAAGATCAATGTGTGCAATCTTTGAACACACAAATAATCAGTCTCTCAAAATTATGGAACGTATTCTTACTTACAAAAAAAACACAAAAAAAAAAAAAAAACAAAAAAAAAACTTTTTCTTTTGTTTGTATATTTGTTTTATTTTGTAAATCAATAAACAAATAGACGTGACACATTACGTGTATATTCTGCCATGTGGAACAGCGAAATCAGCAATTGTTTGCAAACTTAGGACACCAGGGTACATTAGAAATAACAATAAAAAAAAAAAAAACACACACAAAAAACAAAGTTTCATCCATCTGTGTACAACAAACAAAAATAAAAGCAAATAAACAATCATCCATCTGTGTACAACTAACAACAACAACAAAATGAAATAAACTAAAAGAAACAAATCCAAACAAATATCACACCACACCAAAGCAAAAGAAGACAGCTACAACAGAAACATGTTGTACATTTCTGTTGAAACAACAACACAATTCTTCCAGGTGTCACAGGCCGAAACCTAACCCTGGCTGGTTCTTACCCCCGGGTAAGACCAGTTCTTACGGGGGTAAACTCTGGCCAGGGTAAGATCTGGCTTGTTACACCGGGTATTAGTAAAAAAACAACAACAACAACAAAAAAAACAAACAAACAAAAAAACAACCTAGACGGAACCAAGAAATATATATATATATATGCGGGTGGCCAGAAAATAACACAAAACTACCGCTACCGCTACCGCCACCGCCACCACCAAAGTGAGCTGCTGACCAGACAAAAAAACAAACAACATCAACAACAACGACAACAAGAAAACTTTACTCATAAGAAAC
>NC_134899.1:12002427-12007427 GCF_041734735.1 Babylonia areolata
TTTGGTCTGTCTTTGGAACGGAGTTTATGCCTGCTTTGGAAACGGACCAGTCATCGCTGTTGTTTTTGTTGTTTTTTCCCTTTGGTTTTACGTCTTTTCATTAGACGTGAGTTGTGAGTATGTGTGTGTGTGTGTGTGTTTGTGTCTGCATGTTTCTTGCATGCATGCGTATCTAAGACATGGCAAAAAGTTGTGTATCTCGACGACGAAGTGATACTCTTTTTTTTTCTGATTTAGGGGGGTGGCGGTGATGATGATGGTGGTGGTGGTGGTCATTTTCATACAAATTCAAACACGCGCACACACACACACACACACACACACACACACACACACACACACACACACACGCACGCACGCACAAACACAACACAACACAACACAAGCTTTTCCTCCTTTCCTATAGGAATAGGATAACCTATTTGAATCTGACAAACCATCATGTTTTTTCCCTGTTTCTTTCTTTTTTCTGTCTTCCTCCACCACCACCACCCACCACCACCCTCTTTGTGTGTGTGTGTGTGTGTGTGTGTGTGTGTGTGTGTGTGTGTTCGTTCTGAGCGAGGAAATTCAACTAAACTGTGCCATGAACGAGGGTGCACAGACGGAAGTTTTAGCCAGCACGCGGAATAATGACGCAGGGAAAAAAAAGAAAAAAAAAAAGAAAAAAAAAGCAGCAAATGTCGCGCGTCTCTTGCGACATACGTATCATATCTTGCTGTGTGACACGAACAGCATTGATTGAGGCTGACGATCCAAGTGTGAGACGGCCCTTAGTAGTGTGTGTGTGTGTGTGTGTGTGAAACAGCCCTTAGAAGACAGCACGCGGCCTGGCTATTGACCAGTCTCCAGGAGGCCCATAGATTATGTCATCCGGCCGGCTACCGTCCCCGCCTTTTCTGTCAGTCACCATCTGTTTGTCCTTTGATCTCTTGGTCTTTGACGCTTTCTCTGCCTGTCTTCTGTCTGTCTGTCTGTCTGTCTGTCTGTGTCTCTGTCTGTCTCTCTCTCCTTTCTAATACTCGTGTTAGTAGTGTGCATTATCCTCTTGCTACGCTGCATGACAATTTCTTGTCTACTTCAAAAATGACCTATTAAAATGAACCTTATGTGTTTCTTCAATGAAACATCATCATCATCATCAACATCATCATCACTCTGTCTCAGTCCGTTTGTCTTCTGACTCTGTCTATCTGACTGTCTGTCTGTCTGTCTCTCTCTCTCCACGTTCTTCCTTCTTTCTTTCGTCATTCTCTTTGTCCCTTAATCTGTCTTGGACGCTTTTTTTTTTCTATCCGTATTCTGTTTGTCTGTCTGTCTGTCTGTGTTCCCCCACCCCACCCACTCTCTCTCTTCCTCCGCCCTACTTTCTTCTGATATTTATCCCTCTCCACTGTGCTCTCTCTCTCTCTCTCTCTCTCTCTCTCTCTCTCTCTCTCTCTCTCTCTCATTCTGAAACAGTAAAAGTGCTATATAATTCTCTTTTTTGATGTGTATCTGTATGTAAAAGAGAGAGGTGCGTGTGTGTGTGTGTGTGTGTGTGTGTGTGTGTGTGTGTGTGTGTGTGTGTGTGTGTGTGTGTGTGTGTGCGTGTGTGTGTGTGTGAGACAGACAGACAGACAGAGATGGGGATCCGAAACGGGGCCTGTCACACCCACAGGAGACCGGCAAACTAAACACTCTGACACCCACATCAGCCGATTAGCAACAGATACCTCCCCACTCTCCCCTTCCCTCTCTCCCCTTTCCCTCCCATCTCCATTCCCCCTCCCCCCCACCCACCCCCCCCTTATCTGCTCCTCCCCTGCCCATGCCAGGACGCCGAGGGCACTCGTCAAGAGTTACGCCACATCTATCCGTGAAAAGCTATCTCATCCCCACCTCAACTACCATTCTCCCCACTCATCACTTCTATTCTTCCCTCCATCTTCTATTGCTGTATACCCACCACACACCTCCTCACTCTATCTATCCCCCTCCACTTCCCCCCTCCCCCCCCCCCCCCCCCCCACACACACCACCGCTGCCACTCAAAGTACACTTAATGTTAGATCAAGGAGCCCTTCCCAAAGTCCCCCCCCCACACACACACACCTCTCCGCCCCCCTGCAGCGCACGCTACTTGAGACATCGCCCAGACATCCACGACTGGCATCTAATCTAACCTGTATCATAACAATTCACGATGCTTTGCGACCCGTGTGTTCGCTGTACAGCAGCAGCCCCTGAGTGCTAGCTAGTGAGCTGGCTATCTGCCTCTCGCATTTTCTTGGCTGTGACAGGGGTGTTTGGGGCGTGGGAGGGTGTTGGTGGGGGGGTGAGGTGGGCGGGGATCCTCAGTGAAGTCTGAGCCCCTGAGCCGTCTGTTTGCCTGTGGGTAATCCCTTTGGATGGTCAACACGATGTGGGGGTCAAACAAGGGGCTGACCAGGATGTGTACTACGGAACTGGAGGGGTTTGTGGGCTTGGGGGGGGGGGGGGGGGGGGAGCAGGGGGGGGGGGAGTACCATGCGGCTGGTTGATAGCAGCTATAATATAGCCACCGGTATCTACAGCCTGATGGTGGGAATATGCTTGATAATGAAGAACGACCTAGTTAAAAACCAATGCCAAGAAAGATCTCATACATTTCGACGGACGATAGGGAGACGCCAGCAAACTGGACGAGGACGGCGGGGTATGGAGCGCTTTGCCTCTTGCGTCCAACGACAGGAGTGTATCGAAGTCGAAGTGAGTCAATCCTCACTCGGTCCAGGGTAGGATTGCACGACCGATCTTTGCAACGCTAAGTTTGTTCAGAGTTAACCGGTTAAAATGTTCCTAAGTCCGTGGAATTAGCGTAGAGTTAGCAAAGATCACATGTGCTGCCCAGTCAAGTACCCACTCCCCCGCCAGCCCCACCCCCACCCCCCAACTACACCACCCCTCACACACACCTCCGCCCCCTCGGACACGGCAAAAGTCACACGACCAATACCCCAGCATTGAACAACTGCCAAGCCAATACTTCGTTAAACTCAACTGTCCCGTGACGTATAGCGAGTGACAATACACCCGCTCGGGTTTCAGTCCTAGATCTTCAGCGGTGAATTGTGACACAGAGCCATCTGAAGAAGGGAAGAAAGAAAGTGAGAGGCTCTCTGCCTCTTGCGCAAACTTGACTCCAACCAAGAACGACAGCTGTTTGATCGTGAAGTCCTTGTCATCCACGGAGAAGTCTGAATGACCACTTGTCGACAACGGCTGGGTCCGCGGTCAAGTGGCTTCATCAGCACGTTTGATTTCTCTCCGAATGTCTGGCTTGAATGCCGTCAGTTCTAAAAGAAATCTTCTTCTTCTTCTTCTTCTTCTTTGTTCGTGGGCTGCCATCTCCCACGTTCACTCGTATGTATACCAGTGGGCTTTTACGTGTATGACCGTTTTTACCCTGCAATGTAGGCAGCCATTCTCCGTTTTCGGGGGTGTGCAAGCTGGGTATGTTCTTGTTTCCATAACCCACCGAACGCTGACATGGATTACAGGGTCTTTAACGTGCGTGTTTGATCTTCTGCTTGCGTACACGCACGAAGGGGGTTCAGGCACTAGCAGATCTGCACATAATTATGTTCACCTGGGAGATCAGAAAAATCTCCACCCTTCACCTGACAGGCGGCATAACGGAGATTCGAACCCAGGACCCTCAGATTTAAGCCCAACGCTTTAACCACTCGGCTATTGCGTCCGTCTAATTTCTGTCCGAATGTATGGTGGCTTGAATCCCGTCAGTTCTAAGAGAAAGAAAACAACGAAGAATCCCGGTTTGTAACTTTTTAAAAGTGAACTTTCTTTGTGAATGCCTGTTACAGTGTATAAACTTCCTGCGTGTGTTCACACAGATAGGAAGAAGAAAAGCACGTGCAACACAACCCCAAAGTGCCTGTCAGTGTTCCTTGAGCTGTATTGTGCGAACAGGAAATCCCACAGCATGCATTGTCATAACTGTGGATCATAACCGGTAAGCCGAGAACGGTGCAAAATGACAGCAGCCGATTCATAGGATTTATAGCCAGTTTGCTGCACACGAGCAAGAGACAAACGCACACACACACACATATAATTATTACATATATATATATATATATATATATATATATATATATATATATATATATATATATGTGTGTGTGTGTGTGTGTGTGTGTGTGTGTGTGTGTGTGTGTGTGTGTGTGTGTGTGTGTGTGTGTGCATCTGTGTGTGTGTGTGTGTGTGTGTGTGTGTATTTGCAACAGTGTTGCATTTACAATAACACACATACATACAAAAGTATAGTCAATGCACGCACGCACATCCCCCCCCCCCCTCAACCCCCCGCCCCCTCCACACAAACATGCGGCCACAATCACAAGCACTTTGAACACATGACACGAGAGAGAGAGAGAGAGAGAGAGAGAGAGAGAGAGAGAGAGAGAGAGTCACATGATTTATTCATCAACGAGCAAATTCTCATATTATGAACGATGGATGGGATAACACGATCTGCTGATGTCACTGTCACTGGTTTCACAAGAACAACAAAAAAAGAAGAAAAAAAAGAGAAAAGGATAGTACTGTTTGAGGGAGAGACAGGGAGACACAGACAGCGAGAGCGATAGAGAGAGCGATAGAAAGAGAGACAGACAGATTAAGACGACACGTTCGAGGACGCCATGCAAACCACACACACACACACACACACACACACACACACACACACACACACACACACACACACAAATCCCAAGCCGCACGTCACGCACAGACAGATAAAACCCCACCGCCACCATCCTTCTCCACCTCCAACACCTCCTCCCCACCTTCTTGTTTCGATCCCCTAATCCCATCACCACCACCACCACCACCACCCTCAAATATCCTTCTCTCGCCTTTCTTCCTCACCTCGTTAATCAGGAAGAAAAATTTTCCAACTTTGAAATGGGGCTGGTCGATTACTCGTCAGACAAAGTCTTGTTCGATTTTATTTT
>NC_134899.1:12022427-12024927 GCF_041734735.1 Babylonia areolata
ATTTGTTCTTTCACGATGGAGACACTTGTGGTTTAGTTCTGACCATTCAATCAATTGGTCAATACTTTCCTGAAGAGAAGGGACACGGTACACAGGTTAGTATGACTAGTATGAATGGCTGTGTCATCAGCAAACATTTCACATGGTGTCTTGATAGATAAGAGTAGGTCATTAGTATATGCAGAAAATAAGATAGGTCCCAAAACAGAACCTTGAGGTACACCATAGTTAATTGGTAATAACATTGATTTTGAACCATTTGTGAGCATAAATTGTTTTCTTTCAGAGAGAAAAGATGAGATAAGTTCTAATGTATTCAAAGATAAGCCATAAATCTTAAGGTTTTTTTTCAGGAGAGAATGATCAATCACATCAAAAACCTTCATAAAGTCAACAACAAGAGCTCCAGTAATTTCATTATTATTAATGTTAGTAAGCCAGTGATCTACTAAATTTGTTAGTGCAGAATGACATGAGTGATTTGCTCTAAATCGAGACTGATTTGGATGGAACAAGTCAAAATTATTAAAATGCATAAGAATATGTATATTCTTGACTTGACTTGACTTATACGACGTTTGAGGCCCCGTTAAAAGGCCTGTTCATTGTTCCGTGGATGTTAACCATATACTTTGCAGCATGCGTGGTTGGCGTGTGGGGCAATAGTTATAGTCAAAAACCACCTAATAATTTGATGAGTACAAAGCGGGCAAATCTTTCCACTGGTAATTGAGTCGATTTTTAAATGAGTTGATGGAAGGTGCAGTTACAACCTGTTGGGCAAACTGTTCCAGAGGGAAACAACCCTGTTTGAAAATAAAATTCCTCTAATGTTGAGCCTGTGTCGGTTTTTCTGGAGCTTGAGGCTGTGCCCTCGTACATCTCTTCCACGGGCAAGCTCAAATTTTGGCCGTTCAACTTCGTAGCAACCCTGGAGATACTTATACACCTCTATCATATCTCCTCGCTGTCTTCGATGTTCTAGGCTTGGCAGTCTCAGAGTTTCCAGTCTCTCCTGATATGATTTATCCATCAGGGATGACAGTAACTTTGTTGCTGGGCGTTGCACATCCTCTACTTCGCTGCACAATGTTTTCTGCTGTGGCTGCCAGACACAGTGACCATATTCCGATAGTGGTCGGACAATGGCCTTGTATAATTGTATAAAGGTCTGATGTGTCAGGTGGTCAAAGGATCTTCGTATAATGCCAAGAATTCTGTTTGCTTTTGCTGTAGACTGTGCGATCTGTTCCCTGAAGGATAGTCCGTTATCAATAAGTACTCCTAGGTCCTTCTCAGCCTCACTTTCTGCCAGGATAACTGTGTCTTACTTCCTTCTGTGTCGCTGGCTTTCATGTTGTATTTCGCATCGGATGCTTTCCCTCCCAGCTTGAGGACACAGCACTCCTGTAAATGGAAACTGAGCTGCCAATTGTTTTGTCCAGTTCTGGAGTTGGCCCAGATCATCCTGTAGGTCTTGAGGGCCTTGGTCAGTATTGAAATATTCCACTGGTCACGTCAGCTTCTTCATTCATATGATATTCCAGGGGTTTTGATAATACTGGCAAAATAGAAATTGGTCTGTAGTTTGAAGGTTCAGAGGGATCGCCATTCTTGTATATAGAAATAACTAACTGTAGCAGTTTTGAGCGTTTCTGGAATATTATTTTTTGTAATACTTAAATTTATATATATATATATATATATATATATATATATATGTGTGTGTGTGTGTGTGTGTGTGTGTGTGTGTGTGTGTGTGTGATTCTGCTATTATAGGAGCTGAGAGTTTTGATATTTTCCCGTCTATGCCATCAAGACCTCTTGTACTTGTTTGATTTAAATGGATCAGAGCATTATGAACTATGTACACACATCAAAAGAATATCTAATGTCGATGAAATATTTTTTTGATTGACAGAATTCTAACAGAGCATCTAGAGAGTTAAGGTTTGATTTTTCTGATTTTATTTATTGAAGAAGCTAAGCTACAGGAATGTGAGTTAAGTTTATCTGTGGATATATCTGTGGATATATATCTTATTATTCAGTTGATTTATGGCTTTCCATAAAGACTTATTGTCAGACTTAGAATATATATATATATATATATATATATATATATATATATATATATATATATATATATATATATCTTTCAGTGTCTGCTTCTATTTCTTTCTCAGTCTTTTTCTGTCTTGTCTCACTGTCTCTCTCTTTGTCTCTGCCTCCCTCCCTCCACCCCCGCCCTCTCTCTCTCTCTCTCTCCCTCTTCCTCTCTACATCACTCTCCACCACTCTATAGGTTCGCTTTTTTTTGTTATTCCCGTTAAAAAAAAAACCCACAACAATTCTCTCTCTCTGTCTCTCTCTCTCTCTCTGTCTGTCTGTCTGTCTGTCTGTCTGTCTGTCTGTCTCTCTCTCTCTCTCTCTCTCTCTCTCTATATATATATATATATATATATATGCCTTTTTATTTGTGTAAATGGCACCACAGTTT
>NC_134899.1:12032427-12034927 GCF_041734735.1 Babylonia areolata
CCCTCCGCCCCACCCCTCCTCCTCCTTCCCTCACCTTCCCCCTTGCTTCAAGTGCCTCTCCCATACTGTTGACTGTCGCTCTACATTTTTGGGGGGCATCTGCGCTATACATCTGTATTTGTGGCACGTTTTATGAAATGAGGAACCCCCCACCCCCCACCCCCAGCCACCCATCGCCCCTCCGATAATGGCGAGAACCGTGTGTCATGTCCAATCAGTTTTTTTGAATTATTGGCTGTTGGTATGAGGTATGATATAAGCATCATACCGCCTTTTCCTCCTTTCTATCATTTCCCATAAATATGGTGTGTCTGAATGTGTTAGGGGGGGAAGGAGAAGGAAAGAGATACGTCATGAATAGCCTACACGCACGCACGCACGCACACACACACACACACACACACACACACACACACACACACACACACACACACACACACATATATATATATATATATATATATATATATATATATATATATATATATATATATAAAGGAGAGAGGGGGGTGGGAAGGGGTGCGACATCGAATAACAAATTTATTGAGTGAATTGAACGAAGGGACCTCTCAGATTATGCCACTCAAGTCTGCTCCAGACTGTTCGATTCACTTCAATTAGTCCTGCTTGCTTACTTGTGTTCGATCTTTAGTAATCGATACTTGTGACGCCCCCTTCGAGCCATTGCTCTCTCCCTCCCTCTCTCTCTCTCTCTCTGTATGTATGTGTGTGTGTGGGGGTGGGGGGGGGGCTGTTTGTCTGCATCTCTGTCTCTCTCCGCCTCAGTCTCAGTCTGCCTGTCTGTCCGTCTTTCTGTTTGTGTGTCTCTCTGTCTGTCTGTCTGTCTCTCTATCTCTGTCTTTCTCTATCTCTTTTTCTCTCTCTCTCTCTCCTTCTCTCATGCTCTGTTCTATTGAACCTATATCAAACTGAAGTTCACGCAGCCCGACAACTTAGGCCATTACACGACTGACATGAATTGGGCTTTCCAGCAAGTTCATCATCATAGGACGATGCCGCAGTATAGTCACGGCAAAGGTGAATGTAAAAGACCGGGGGAAAAAAACAACAAACAACACCTCACAAACTAACAACAACAATAAAACCGAGACAACAGATGCTACCTTACTCTCTTCTTCCCAAAGGCGACCTTTCTTTGACATACAATGTCATATATACCAAAGATATAGATATATATATATATATATATATATATATATATATATATATATATATATATATATATATATATATATATATATATATATAGATATATATATATATATTTGGAATTGTTGATATTACCAAGAATGTAGTGTTTTAGAAGATTTATAAATAAATGACTTGAGAATGATTCATGCTATTAACAAAACAAACGAACAAACAAACAACAACAGACTATCCTATACTGATGTGATGTCATTGTTGTAACGTGTTTAGATCCGTCTAATTATTAATATTTAGTTTTATATATATATATATATATATATATATATATATATATATATATATATATATATATATATATATATATATATATATATATATATGTATGCTTATAGTTGACTTCATCAAGTTTTTGCGCCTTATACATATTATTATTATTATTAGTAGTAATTTTTTTATGTATTTATTTATTTTATCTTTTTTTTTTCTTTTTTTTTCTCAAGGCCTGACTAAGCACGTTGGGTTACGCTGCTGGTCAGGCATCTGCTTGGCAGATGTGGTGTAGCCCATACCGAACGCAGTGACGCCTCCTTGAGCTACTGAAACTGAAACTGAAACTAGATCCGTCTTACCTGATCCTCCTTATACCCCTGTAGCACATAAGGCCTCAACCACTGACCTCCACTGCAGCTCATCTTGTACTGTCTTGCCAGTCTTCCCCCTGGCTTACCAAAAAAAAAAAAAAAAAAAAAAAAAATCGTTGATCCCGACTGGTTTGCATACGTCAGAATCTATACAAGGTCGCGAACTGGTGGTGTGCACACGTGACTTGAAAGTTTGTTTGAAAGTGTAATGTTTGAAGAAACGCGAGAGTGAAGTCTGGTTCTTTCCGCGCACATTGTAAGACACTGAACAATGTGATATCAGCTTCAATTCCGCAGCAGTGATGACAGATACCGTCTCCGCCCTCGTGATGAGGATGACAGGAGCTTCATTCACGGAAAAAAAAAAAAAAAAAAAAAAAAAAAGGTACGTCAAAGTCTGGCTGTAGTGATGGCCTAGAGGTAACGCGTCCGCTTAGGAAGCGAGAGAATCTTAGCGCACTGGTTCGAATCAAGGCTCAGCCGTCGATATTTTCTCCCCCTCCACTAGACCTTGAGTGGTGGTCTGGACGCTAGTCATTTGGATGAGACGATAAACCGAGGTCCCGTGTGCAGCATGCACTTAGTGCACGTAAAAGAACCCACGGCAACAAAAGGGTCGCTCCTGACAAAATTCTGTAGAAAAATCCACTTCGATAAGAAAAACAAATTAAAAACAAAATATGCACGCA
>NC_134899.1:12047427-12052427 GCF_041734735.1 Babylonia areolata
GTTCTCTCCTGTTTGAACATGTTCCTGTCGTGTTCAGCGGAAACACGAATCACAATGTCATCCTCCATGATTGTGCTACTGTCCTACGTCCTCTTCCTGTGCCTGGTCAGAGTGACGGAGCAGGCCACAGTGACCTACCAGCTCCGAGAGGAGCAGGAGAGCGGGACGTTCGTGGGCAACATCGAACGGGACATGCTGATCCGGGGCGAGCTGGACCCTCAGGACGCCTTCAACCTCAAGTACACCTTGTCCTCGGCCGGTAAGGACGGGGCGGCCCTCTTCAGCATGAACGAGACGAGCAGTACCATCACCACGGCCAGCAGGATCGACAGGGAGGAGGTGTGTCCCGGGGAGGCGGACTGCCAGATCAAGCTCAGCATCGCGGTCTACAAGCGAGGCAAGTCGCTCGATCTGTTCAAGCTGTGGAACGCCGAGGTCAACATCAACGACATCAACGACAACTCGCCCACCTTCCCCCAGCCCTATGTGTCGCTCAGCGTGCCGGAGTCCGTGCCTCCCCCGCACGTCCTGCACACCAGCGGGGCCGAGGATAGGGACAAAGGGGGGAGCAACTCTGTGCAGGAATACAGGCTGTCTCCCCCTTCCTCCTTGTTCGACCTCAATGTCGGACGAAACCCGGACGGCTCGGCAGATCTGGGCATCGTCATCAAACAACAGCTGGACCGTGAAGTGACGGAGTCCTACCTGCTGAGGGTGATGGTGACAGACGGGGGGTTCCCCCAGAGGACGGGCTCCCTCACCATCAACATCACCGTGGCCGACATCAACGACAACCGACCCAAGTTCTTCAGGGGCACCTACAACGTGACGGTCAGGGAGAACGTGTCTCCCGGAGAAACCATCCTGCACGTCTCAGCCACCGACCTCGACAAGGGCCCCAACGGGGACATCACCTACGCCTTCAGCTCCCGAGTGACGGAGGACGTCAGGACCCACCTCCAGATCGACGAATACACGGGCATCATCTCCGCCCGGGGCCCCATCGACTACGAGGAGCGGAAGCACTACCAGTTCTCCGTGGAGGCCAGGGACAGCGGCAACCCGAGCATGACGGGCACGGCGGCCGTCATCCTCAACATCCTGGACGTCAACGACAACGCCCCTCAGATCAACATCAACCTGACCCCAGGGGGCAGCAACCTGACGGAGGACGAGGCCGTGGGCAAGTTCATTGCGCACGTGTCGGTGTCGGACCGGGACTCGGGCCAGAACAGCGTGGTGATCTGCAGCATGGAGGACGACCACTTCTCCCTCAACAAGTTCTATGACCACGCCAACAACATGTACAAGGTCCTGCTCAGCCACGCGCTGGACTTCGAGACGTCCTCCTCGCACCGCGTGACCATCACGTGCCGCGACACGGGCTCCCCTCCTCTGGCCAACAGCACCGGATTCCTGGTGCACGTGCGTGACGTCAACGACAACGCTCCTGTCTTCTCGCAGAACACCTACACGGCCAGCGTCATTGAGAACCAGCTGCAGTCGCAGGCGTTGTTACAGGTCAGTGTGCAGTAGCTGTCGGTTTTTCTTGTCTCCCACTCTTCTCGTCCCTTCCCCCCCACCCCCACCCCCCCACCCCCCCACTCATTCTGTTAATGGGCATCTGCGATAATCCATACGGCAATTTCGTGGTGTGAAGCATGGTCTTCAACCTAGAAGAACAAAGAGTTTCACTGCAGGAATGGTTTGGTCAGTTACAGAAAACTGCTCTCTCTCTCTCTCTCTCTCTCTCTCTCTCTCTCTCTCTCTCTCTCTCTCTCTCTCTCTGCACACACACACACACACACACACACACACACACACACACACACACACACACACATGTGACGGTGTCTGTGTGTGTGCGCGCGCGGTCAAGTTTATCATCTAAATCCACACATGTTATTCCGGAGTCAGAATGTAAATGCTTACTAAAACAATCGATCGTTGAAAGTTAGAGATCGGGAAGTCAAATCTCCACTCTGCGAAACGATTTTAAGCCGATCAAGGGGATTTGTGTGAATGGAGTAAAAGATGAGTGGCACTGGGAAAAAATGTCACAGAAAGGACACAAAAGACGAGATGTGAGAACTTTTTTTTTTCTTTTTTAATTAAACACACACACACACACACACACACACACACACACACACACACACACACACACACACACACACACACACACAACCCCCCCCCCCCAAAAAAAAAAAAACGCGAAACCGACCCATCCACCCTAAAACATGAGCTAACTGCAGACCTTGAAGCGCTTTCGGCATGCGGTTTCCGCTAGCAGTAATTGCCAAGAAAATGTTATTCGTCACATGAGTGTAGCATGTTAGTGGCGCAAATTGTGGCTGATAATTATGTCACCTGCTAACTGGACAGGTCCCTCCACTGCCGGTGCCGCTTGGTAGTAACATCGACCAAATTATTAACCCAATAAGCTGCCACCGTCACCGCCATGACTATCACCGCCCAAGACATTATTTACGGTCGAAGCCGAACATGTTCACCTGAGCATTTTGATATGTCTGTGTATGGGAACATTGATTTGTTGTCAGTCAAGGACATCTGCTTTTTATTGCAGTGGGTTCTTTGACCTGAGTGACTATTGGACCTTAATATTTATCGTCTCACCTGAAAAAAAAAAAAAAAAAAAAAAAAAAAAAAAAAAATCCGAGAGGCACACAAACCACTCCTAAGGGAAGTGGATATGGGAGAAAACCACTGTGATCACACAAATGCTGTAATAGAGTTGGTGAAGGTGGGCTGTAGTATGTTGCACTGTGTTGTGCTGTTCTGTGCCGTTGCTGCATTGTATCGTATTGCACGATAACTCCATAGAGCCCAGCGCCTGATCGCGTGTGGCCCATGAGATCTGCTTCCTGACAATGATTGCGTGTGGGCCATGAGATCTTCTGCTTCCTAACAATGTCCTATTCCATGACATGAGCTGAAGGCATCTCAGGCCTCAAGTCCTCTCTCCCCCCTTCTGTGTTCAGGTCTCTGCCCATGACTACGACACGGGCCCGGCAGGCATGGTGGAGTTCTACCTGGACCACACCCCCAACATCTCCCGCATCTTCACCATGGACCCGCTGACGGGGGTGCTGAGGGTCAGGTCTCCCTTGAACCGCGAGGATCACGGACGCTACCGGTTTCACGTGCTGGCCTCTGACCTCGGCATGCCTCGCTTGACGTCATCCGCAGCCATCGTCATCAATGTCCAGGATCAGAACGACGAGAAGCCGTATTTCACCAAGTGGGTGTGCAATTTCTTTGTTTGTTTTCTTTGATAGTTTGCGTGATTTGCTTTATTATCTTTGTTATGTTTTCTTTTCTTTTCTCTCTCGAGACCTTATCTGCATTGCACGAGCGATTTTTGCACCGCTAAAGTTTGCTTGGTGTTGAGAACTTTCATGACTGTACTAGTTTCATCGACTTTGGGAGCATTCATACCGGGAAGCAAACAGCGCTGCAACGATCGCTCATGCAATTCAACAATCCTGCTGATTTGAGTTCGTTCGCTCAGTTTGTTGAGTTCACCGGGCCGTTTAGACAGGTCCCCTGAGAGTTGTGCTTTGTATCGGTATACCAACTAACTAGTTCTGGCCTTGTTGACTGTTTCTTAAAGTCAGCAGGTTTACTCTTGAGCTGCTACAGTAATTTATTGTTCGGGGATGACGATGACAGCTAATCAAAATGCATTCACGTGATCGCCACACAAAAAACAATATTATCACAAACCTGCTGAGATCAGTTCATTTCTACAAAGTTTTGCTCACAAGTAACGATTCGTTTCTGATGCACGGGGTCGTACCTTCTTACCTGATTAAGGTGACAGTGAACATGTGTAAACAACAACAACAACAACAAACAAACACAAAAACAAAAAAACAAAAAAAGTAATCTGTATCCATCTATCTATACAATACCTTTGCTATTCTTCTTTATTTCTACTTCAAGGTACTTCCGATGCGAAATTAGCAGCCAGTTATAGGATTACTAAACCCACACCACCAACGTTCGTGTTTTGTTGTTGTTGTTGTTTTTTAGGGGGTGGGGGGGGGGGGGGGGGGGGCGTTGGTTTGTTTGGTATTTTTCGTGGTTGTTGTTGTTGCACTGATCACTCATCCTGTGTTTGTGTGGCCTCTCAAGGCCTGACTAAGCGCGTTGGGTAGTTACGCTGATGGTCAGGCATCTGCTTGGCAGATGTGGTGTGTAGCGTATTTGTAAATGGATTTGTCCGAACGCAGAATGACGCCTCCTTGAGTGAGTGAACTGAAGTGAAGTGAACTGTGTGCGGCAGGTCCCTGTTCGACTGCTACATCATGGAGCGACAGCCGGCCGGCACGCGGGTTGGCAACGTGTCTGCAGTGGACCTGGACAGCTCCCGTCACAGCCGCATGGAGTTCTCCATCGTGCCCGGCGTGGGCGACGCCAAGCTCTTCTCCGTCGAGCCGCACAGCGGCGTCCTCAAGTCCCGGGCGGTGTTCGACCGCGAGGTGCGGCCCGTCTTCCGCTTCCGTGTCAAGGTACAGGACCCGCGCGTCCCGCTCTTCTATGACCTGGCCAACGTGACGGTGCAGGTGCTGGACGACAACGATAACCCCCCCGTGATTCACTACCCCCGGGACGGAAACAACTCCCTCAACGTGTCCTACGGCATCAATGTGGGCACGCTCATCGCTGCCGTGAACGCCACGGATCAGGACGATGGCGCTTTCGGGCGGCTGACGTTCTACCTGGTGGACGGTGATCCTACCCGCCTCTTCGAACTGGACAAGCTCTCCGGGGGGCTCCGCCTGGCCCGCTCCCTGCTGCCGTCGGACGTGAAGACTCACGTGCTGGAGCTGCAGGTGGAGGACGGGGGGGACCCTCCTCTCTTCCACAACGCCGAGCTGCACGTGCACGTGGTGGCCGGCAACATGACTCTGGTGGCGGGGCTCGGCCAGGACCGCCGCGACAAGAACATCGTCATCGTCATCGTGCTGGTGTGC
>NC_134899.1:12059927-12062427 GCF_041734735.1 Babylonia areolata
GTGTGTGTGTGTGTTCCGACGGCCATTCCCGTGTGCTTGGAGACGGGCAAACGCTTCAGGAAAGCTTTAACACCAGTGACTAAACTTGCGGAACAAATTAGAGCTGAGATTTCGGACTAACACCGTCACTATACCTCCCCTATCAAGAAACTGTAAGCAGCCAAAGTTCCGCACAAACAACCTGTCGCCTAACTATAGAGAGCGGGACCCCGGGCCCTTCCAACCTCCATCAAAACTTCGCACATACCTGAAGAAAGAAAAGAAATCACGCTAGGGCAAACGGGTACCCCCCCCTTGCCCGACACAGCTTTCGCTTCGCATAAAGCAGGAAATCCAAATCCTCCCAATCCTCAACGCAAACAGCCGTGGGCTGAAATTCTACCCGCAGCGAAATAATTCCAAAGTAGCAAAGTCAACGTTTTACGCAGTCTGTGCTCTCCCGCCTCCCCGAGTAAGTCATATCCGAGCTGCCCCGATGATCGGAAGGGTTCAGAACAGAATGGATCTCAAGTGGCGGTTTTTTTCCCCCTAACGGCTGTAAGTGATCAAGCGTGCTTTAAGTAGCCAGCCAGCCCCCTTGGTCTCCCACCCGACGCAAGCCTCAGAGTGCTTCTTGATGAAGTGTGCATGCTGTGTTGTGTTGTGTTGGACTGCTCGCCCGTTGCTCATTTCATGGCTTGTTTGGTCCATTGTTTGGGTAATGTCCACCCTCCCACCTCCGCCCTTGTCCTCCCCCCCCCCACAGTTCCACCCCACTCCACCCCCACCCCCCCACCCCCCCACACACCAATACCACTACCTACCGTCTATCTTAATTGTTCTACTGAGTCGAGTCGTGAGTTTTTAGATGGGCTAAGTAGCTATTCGGTAAGAAATATGAGGGTAGGGTGAAGGGATATGGGGGCAAGAAAGCTGATCAAATGTCGCTTGACCCCAGAGGGGAGGAGTGGCGGGGGAGAGGGGGGAGGGTGTGTGGGTGGGGGGGGGGGGGGCAGCGTGGACGGACGGATTGGGTTGCACACGTTGTGGAAGTTAACGATCATTTGGTGTTCGGTTCTCTGTGTATATTGTTGACATCGAAATGTTAACTGCGTCCTCATGTTTCCGATCTCCCCCTCTGTGTGTGTGTATATATCTTCTTTTTTTTTCCCTCGCTAGTTTCTGTGAAAACATTTTAGACGTATTCCGATACTTCGTACCCCCCACCCTCCCCCACCACCACTACTACTCCCTACCCCACTCCTTCTGCATCACCTGTTTTGTTGGTTTTTTTTTACCTTACCCACACCCGCTAGACTCCCTCCCCACCCCACCCAGCCCCCCAGCCCCCTACATACCCACATTTCCGTTCCTTGAATTGCCCAGATTCCTTTCTTGTACAAATATGACCAGAAATACAGCACAATCGTCATTCGAGCACAAACAGTGTGTGTGTGTGTGTGTGTGTGTGTGTGTGTGTGTGTGTGTGTGTGTGTGTGTGTGTGTGTGTGTGTGTGTGTGTGTGTGTGTGTGTGTGTTATACCGTTAGCGTTTCTTGTGATTAATTGTTAAAGCATGCATACATTTCGGTCATTATGCAGGCTTTTTACGCCTCTCCCTTACCAACCCTACCCCCCTCTTCTAATTCTACTTCACCCCCCACCCCCCACCCCCCACCCCAAACCCACTCCCCCACCCCTCTCTATTCATAGCCCACTTCCCGAACACGCCCGCATTCAAAAGCGCGCATATTCACAACAAACCTGTTGTGTCGAATAAACATTGTTTATTGACTACAGCGAAAGCAACGACAACAACAGCAACAAAACAAAATAACAATGAAAGAGAGAGAGAGAGAGAGAGAGAGAGAGAGAGAGAGAGAGAGAGAGAGAGAGAGAGAGAGAGAGAGAGAGAGAGAGAGAGAGAGAGAGAGAGAGAGAGAGAGAGAGAGAGAGAGAGAGAAAGACACGTGAACAGCCAGGCAGAGTTAGAAACCCATTTCATCAAAGGTGATTTATTTCTTAATGTCTGTGATGATAATCTCAAAGGCTGCGTCTGCCTCTTTTCCCTCGACATTACTATGTTGGAAGTAAAGTCCGCTGTAACATACCTCTGTCGTTTTAATTAAACGTTTAATGTAGCTGACCTTATTGATGTAATCAACAGAGCTTATGACTGGAAAAAAAAAGAAGATGTTTGTTTTGTTTTATGTCACGTTAATTAATGCTTATTTGGTTTGGTTTTATTTCGTCGTTTCGTTATATTTTGTTTGTTGTTTTACACACACACACACACACACACACACACACACACACACACATATATATATATATATATATATATATATATATATATATATATAGAGAGAGAGAGAGAGAGAGAGAGAGAGAGAGAGAGAGAGAGCAACAACAGATGGAACGTATATACATGTGCTCATCACGTGATCGATATACAGAATGAAACATGAAGGAAAAGGGGGGGAAACGCACAGTAGATTGGACCGAAAGGCAAAAAAACAACA
>NC_134899.1:12067427-12077427 GCF_041734735.1 Babylonia areolata
GATCTTTCCTGAAGGCAGATGCTCGTGCTTTACGTTACGCCCATAAGGGCGTATTTTTGAGCGCGCGCTTGATCAAAATGCGCTGTTTTGGACCGCTGTCCGAAATTGTTTCCACTGAGATGCAGTCCAGGCACGACACAGATGAGCAATAAACTTTGCAAATGATCGTGTTGATGTTTCCATTAGCGTGTCAAAGATTCCCGTGTTGAGCATGCCGAGCACAAAGCGGCTGATCGCGGATAACCCCGGAGATATTTCTCACCAAAAACAAAAAAAACACAAAAAAGTCTCTGGATGCTGTTGACTGACATCTTGGAAAGCTGGTCGATATTTTCACACACTTCGCCATCACTCGGGGTTGAACGTTTCTTCCGACTGGCGCAATAGCCGAGTGGTTAAAGCGTTGGACTTTCAATCTGAGAGTCCCCGGTTCGAATCTCGGTAACGGCGACTGGTGGGTAAAGGGTGGAGATTTTCCTGATCTCCCAAGTGAACATAATTATGTGCAGACCTGCTAGTGCCTGAACCACCTTCGCGTATATACGCAGGCAGAGGATCAAATACGCACGTTAAATATCTTTCAATCCATGTCAGCGTTCGGTGGGTTATGGAAACAAGAAGATACCCAGCATGCACACCCCCGAAAGCGAAGTATGGCTGCCAACATGGGGTAAAAAAAAAAGAAGAAAAAAAAAAGGTCATACACGTAAAAGCCAACTCGTAAACATACGAGTGAACGTGGGAGTTGCAGCCCACGAACGCAGAAGAAGAAGAAGAAGGTTTCCCCCGATCCTAAAACGATTATTGCTCTTGTCGTGTGCTGTGCTGTGCTGTGTGGTGTGTTGTTGCTGCATTGTGTCGCGTTGTGTCTTATTGCACTGCGCTGCGCTGTATTGTCCGCTAATCACAATATGTTTCTGTGTGTGAAAATTGCTACGCTATCCACCGTGAGAGTGGGTCGCCAGAGTGTAGTCACCACCTTGGTTTTTTTTTTGTTAATTTGTTTATCCCCTTTCCAGCCTGTGCATGCGTGTAGGTTTGCTAACTCAAGTGAACGTTTCTATGCACACCTTTTGCTAATAACGTAATCTTTTTTGTCATTGTTGTTGTTGTTGTTGTTGTTGTTGTTGCCGTGGGTTCTTTTACGTGCATGCTGCTCTGACACGGAGCATTTTCCCCTTCAGCACTTGCAGTTTCAGATTCAAGGTGTCAAAGGGTGCGGACTGATCCATATAAGCTGCGCCACATCGGCTGAAAACAAAGAACAAAGACAAAAAAAAAAGGAGCAGGTGACATCGCTTGGCATAAACCCAGCGCGCTGCTCAGGCCTTGAGAATCTCATAGTTTTTTGTTAATAAAAAAAAAAAATCTACATAAAAAGAATTGAAACATAATGACTTCTCCTTTTTGTTGTTGTTGTTGTTGTTGTTGTTGTTGTTGTTGTTGTTGTTGTTGTTCTTCTTCTTCTTCTTCTTCTTCTTCTTCTTCTTCTTCTTCTTCTTCTTCTTCTTCTTCTTCTTCTTCTTCTGTTGTTGTTGTCGTTCTTCTTCTTCTTCTTCTTCTTCTTCTTCTTCTTCTTCTTCTTCTTCTTCTTCTTCTATTACGTAGTCTCTGATCGCAGGGACACCCTCGATGTCCTGGCAACAAGCACAAACTGTAATGCCAGTAAGGGAAGCATACGAAGCATACAATAAAGATGAAAGATACAGGCTGAATTATAGAAGAAGGCAAAAGGCAGAAACGAACTCCGAGCGTTCAACAGGTTCTCTCTCACAGACTGTGGTACTGCCCCTCAGCGGGTTTTTTCACAGCTGAGTATTTGCACAGCCGAACGAATCGTGATGAGCGCCTTCTTCTTGCTGCTGAGCTGTTGAGTAATAGAGGTCAGGGTGGGTCAGGCTTCCATCTTCTATTTCCAGTCCCTTCCAGTGTTGCATGTTTGCCCATAGATCGACCCATGTGTGTAGGTAGCCCTGTTCTTCACAGGGCCTCTTCCATGGTGTGTGTGTGTGTGTGTGTGTGTGTGTGTGTGTTGCAATGTGTATGCGTGCGAAGGTGGGTGTGTTTGAGGGTGGTCTGTGTGAGAATCATGACTGGCTCAATGCAGCTGGTAAAACCAGTCACACAGCTTGACTGACATTTGGTAAACAGAGTGAGTGACAGAGAGTGTGAGAAAGAGATTGAGAGAGAGAGAGAGAGAGAGAGAGAGAGAGAGAGAGGAGTGGATCTGGAAGAGGGTGGAAGGGGGTAGGAGGCAGTTGGCCAGCCATTTAATTATATCACAAGTGGGGTTGGTCCAGAAATGGTTGGTGGACACACACGTGGATGGTGAGGATTGAGGAGTTGAGGGAAGGGAAAAAAAAAATAGGGGGAATGGAAAGATAGTGAAAGTTGTGAAAAAAAAGGAGTGCGGGGGGGGGGGGGGGGCGGGCGAGGGGAAGGAGTGTGAGGGAAAGGACTAGAAGGGTGAGGAAGGGAGCGGACATGTAGGGACGGGAAGGGTGGGGAACGGTAGGGGAAAGGGGATGGAAGGGTATGGAAGAGAATGGTATGGCAGTGCAGGGAAGGAAATGGAAAGGTTAGGGGGAAAGGAATGGAAGGGAGGGGCAGTGTAGGGAAGGGTAGGGGTGGAAGGGAAGGGAAGGGTAAGGAAGGGCAGGTAGGGAAGAAGGAAATGGGAAGGTTATGAAAGAGAAGGGTATTGAAGGGAAGGGTAGGGAATGAAGAGAGGAGGAGACGTGTGGAGAAGGGTAGGGAATGGAAGGGTAGTGAAAGGAAGGGAGAAGAATGGAAAGGTATGGAAGAAAAGGGAATGGGAGGGTAGGGGAGGGAATGAGAGGGTAGAGAAGGGAATGGGAGGGTAGAGAAGGGTATGGAGGGTAGGGAAGGGAATGGAGGGTAGGGAAGGGTATGGAGGGTAGGGAAGGTAAGGAAGGGAATGGGAGGGTAGGGAAGGGTGTGGAGGGTAGGGAAGGTAAGGAAGGGAATGGAAGGGTAGTGAAAGGGAAGGGAGAAGAAGGGAAGGGAGGGTAGGGAAGGGAATGAGAGGGTAGGGGAGGGAATGAGAGGGTAGAGAAGGGAATGGAGGGTAGGGAAGGGTATGGAGGGTAGGGAAGGTAAGGAAGGGAATGGGAGGGTAGGGAAGGGTATGGAGGGTAGGGAAGGTAAGGAAGGGAAGGGGAGGGGAGGGAAGGGAGAAGAATGGAAAGATATGGAAGAGAAGAGAATGGAAGGGTAGGGAAAAGAAAGGAAAAGGAAGTGTAAGGAAGAGGAATAGAATGGTAGCAAAGACAAGGGTATGGAAGGGAAGAGAAGGGTAAAAACGGGAAGGGTATGGAAGGGTAGGGTATGGCACGGAAGAGTAAGAAATGGTAGCGAATGGAAGGGTACAGAAGGGTATGGAAGGGTAGGGTATGGCACGGAAGAGTAAGAAATGGTAGCGAATGGAAGGGTACAGAAGGGTATGGAAGGGTAGGGATGGGAATGGAATTGTTGAGAGGGAAGGTATAAGAAAGGAGTAGGATAGAAATGAAATTGAAGGCAGATGAAGGGGAAAGGGAATAGCAGAGAAGTGGTAAGGAATGGAAGAGAGTGTAGGATGGAAAGAAGGGGAGGGAAGGGGAAGAAGATAGGAAGAATGAGGTGAGGGGAAGGAATGGAAGATAGTGAGTGAGGAAGAGAAGGTATGGAAGAAGGGAGGGAAGAGGATGGAAGGATAGGAAGGGAATGGAAGAGATGTTAGAATGGAAGATAGTGTAGGGGAGGAAGAGAAGGGAGGAATGGGATGGAAGATAGGAAGGAATTGGAAGTAAAGGAATGGAAAATAAGGTAGAGGGAAATAAGGTATGGGAAGGATAGAGTGGAGAGAGAGTAGGGAGGAAGAGAAGGGTATGGAAGGGAATGGTAGGATAGGGAATGGAAGGATAGGGAAGGGAATGGAAGAGAGTGGGAAGGAATGGAAGACAGTGTAGGGGAGGGAAGAGAAGGGTATGGAAGGGAATGGTAGGATAGGGAAGGGAATGGAAGAGAGTGGGAAGGAATGGAAGACAGTGTAGGGGAGGGAAGAGAAGGGTATGGAAGGGAATGGTAGGATAGGGAATGGAAGGATAGGGAAGGAAATGGAAGGGTAGAGGAGGGAACAGCTTTCTAACTTTTTTTTTATATTTTAACCCTCGTTCTGGTAGCTGCTGTTGGCACAATTACAAACAGTTTAAAGTTTATTCTTTCGTACCATTTCAGAGCTTTCAATTTTTTCTTAGGACAGTGACATGGAAGGGAATGGAGATTGTTCGTCCATTCAGAAAATATATATATGTACCGATCTCTTTGTTTTTTTGTTTTTTTTTCTTACACATTTCTGTGGTTCCTGACCTATTTTTATAATCCATGTGTTTGTGTATTGTCGTGTGTTCATGTCCCAGTTTCTATACACACACGCCTCACCTCCCTCAATCCAGTTCTGAGTATGTCCGTGCCTGTACGATGTATATCTGCATGTTTCATGGTGTTTTTTTTGGGTGTGTGTTTTTTTAGTCACCAGCACGCACCCCCTCCCTCCCTCTGCACATCACTACTAT
Organism: Babylonia areolata; assembly: GCF_041734735.1. NCBI lineage: Eukaryota > Metazoa > Mollusca > Gastropoda > Neogastropoda > Buccinidae > Babylonia > Babylonia areolata. The sequence goes on from NC_134899.1 coordinate 12,072,005, forward strand.
ACCTCCTTTGACCCTAACTCTCCCATCTAATGCAGACACACAGACACACACACACACACACACACACACACACACACACACACACACACAAGCTTCTTTCTTCCTCACGTCTACTTTCTGTCTAAAGATTCAGGTCACTTTTAGTTTATAGTTAAACAGGGATTAACAGTCACTGGATAGAATAGAGACTGTTTAATGCCAGGAAAGAAAGTGGAGGTTTTTTTTCACTGAGACAGACAGGAAGACAGACGGACAGACAAACAGGCGATCGTTCGGACGGACGTAGCATTGGCCGCAGACAAGAGAAGAACGGAGAATCATTCTGGAGACTACTGAGTTATGGAACACGCCCGCCAGTCTTTGGGGACCAATATACTGGCGACACTGGGACACGTAGGCTGTACTGACTCTGTCTGACAGAGAGAGAGGGGGAGGGGGAGAGGGGGATGGAGAGAGAGAGGGAGGGAAAGAGAGAGGGAGGGAGAGAGAGGGAGAGATAGATGGATAACAGGGAGAGAAGAGAGAGGTTGAGGGAAAGAGGGAGAGAGGGAGACCAGAGAGGGAGAGATAGAAAGGGAGGGGGGGGAGAGAGAGAGAGAGAGAGAGAGAGAGAGAGAGAGAGAGAGAATATGGGCCAGGGTTGGCAAATACGCAGAAATGAACACTGAAATGTCATTAGCTGAAAAGCTCTGGTGACATAGTAGGTACTAATCAGAACAAAATGGTGCCAAATAGATACAATGGAACAGAAAGGAAAAAAAAAAAAACAGAATTGAAACAACATAAACTAATAAGAGCGGACAGACAGGCAAACAAATAGAAACAGACAGACGGACAGATAGACAGAGAGAAACAGAAATAAACAGAGAATGGGGAAAAAATAGTGTCCCTGATAATATAAAATGTAGTGATTCTTTAAGCCTGTTAAAAAGATACATTTCATCTAGTGACACAGCCGTCCCCCCACATTATTACATTGGTAACAGAGAAGAACAAATTCATCATTGTAGACTTCGCTTAAATATGAATAATCTTAACCAAGATTTGTTTGATCGTCATCTTCGACTGGATACAAATTGTTCTTGTGGATATCCTGCAGAGATAGTCGAACACTTACATTACATTACTCCTTAGGTGATGTTCACTTTCCAGTGTATTATTATTGTTGTTACTATGTTAGTATTAGTATTATCATTAATATTATTACTGTTGTTGTTGTCAGTGGTAGTTGCGGTTTGGGGTTTTTTTTTGGGGGGGTTGTGTGTTTTTGTTGTTGTTTTTCTTGTTTTGTTTAGTTTTGTCTTACACTTCAACCTTCTTTTCATTATCAAATAATGTGTGTATATCCGCCATTGCGTTTGTGTATTGCTTGTTACATATGAACGAGCACGATATAAGCTCAGGCTTGTTGTTTGTTGCTCAAGTCTTCTTAAGTGAACGCTGTATTCCACCTTGTTTCTTGACATTAAAAATGTTTAAACCAAAGGGGAGAATAATCAGCAGACAGAAAAACAGACAGAGAGAGGGATGCAAGCAGGAAGACAGAAAGAGATAGATATGGAGAGTGAAACAGAGAGAGAGAATGAGATCGATAGATAGAGAGACAGATTGATGGAGGCAGACAGACAAGACAAGACAGACAGGCACACACACACACACACACACACACACACACACACACACACACACACACACACACACACACACACACACACACACACACACACACACACACACACACACACACACACACACACACACACACACGCAAGGCAAACAGAGATACACAGACATACTTACATACAAGGCAACCAGACAGAGATATATGCAGACTGGCACAAGTCCTGACTGACACAGAACAGACAGACAATCCGATTTTCCCCATTCTTTGCCAATAATTCCAACCCCACCCACCCACCCGCCCACCCATTAGCCACCTCAACCCCAACACCCAACTCCCAACCCTTCCCCCCCTCCTCCCTCCTCCCTCCTCACAACCCAACTAACCACACGTAAAAGCCGACCCACCAACTAACTATAACCATACAACCCGCCCATACCACGGATCAAAAACAAGCCAAATTGCAATAACTTCCTGTCACCACAGTACGATTTCCGCTCAATACCCCAATTCCTGCTCCTTTTTTTTTTTTCTCTCTCTCTCTTCTCTTTCCCTCCTTCCCTTACCCCCCCCCCTCCCCCGTCCCCCACCCCACCCCATACAAACCCCTCCATCCCGCTCCCCCCCCCCCACACACACACAAGACATACATACATACAAGGCAACCAGACAGAGATACATGCAGACTGGCGCAAGTCCTGACTGACACAGAACAGACAGACAATCCGATTTTCCCCATTCTTTGCCAATAATTCCAACCCCACCCACCCACCCACCCACCCACCCATAGGCACCTCAACCCCAACACCCAACTCCCAACCCCCCCCCCCCCCCTCCCTCCTCCCTCCTCACAACCCAACTAACCACACGTAAAAGCCGACCCACCAACTAACTATAACCATACAACCCGCCCAGACCACGGATCAAAAACAAGCCAAATTGCAATAACTTCCTGTCACCACAGTACGATTTCCGCTCAATACCCTAATTCCTGCTCCTGTTTTTTTCTCTCTTCTCTTTCCCTCCTTCCCTTACCCCCCCTCCCCCGTCCCCCACCCCATACAAACCCCCCATCCCGCCCCCCCCCCCACACACACACAAGACATACATACATACAAGGCAACCAGACAGAGATATATGCAGACTGGTACAAGTCCTGACTGACAGAGAAGAGATAGACAATCCGATTTTCCCCATTCTTTGCCAATAATTCCAAACCCACCCACCTACCCACCCACCCATTAGCCACCTCAACCCCAACACCCAACTTCCAACCCTCCCCCCTCCTCCCTCCTCCCTCCTCACAACCCAACTAACCACACGTAAAAACCGACCCACCAACTAACCATAACCATACAACCCGCCCATACCACGGATCAAAAACAAGCCAAATTGCAATAACTTCCTGTCACCACAGTACGACTTCCGCTCAATACCCCAATTCCTGCTCCTTTTTTTTTTTTTCTTCTCTTTCCCTCCTTCCCTTACCCCCGCCCCCCCGCCCCCGCCCCCCGTCCCCCCCCCCGTCCCCCACCCCACCCCACCCCGTACAAACCCCTCCATCCAGCCACACAAACACACACACACACACACACACACACACACACACACACACACACACACACACACACACAAGACATACATACATACATACAAGGCAACCAGACAGAGATATATGCAGACTGGCACAAGTCCTGACTGACAGAGAAGAGACAGACAATCCGATTTTCCCCATTCTTTGCCAATAATTCCAAACCCACCCACCCACCCACCCACCCATTAGCCACCTCAACCCCAACACCCAACTCCCAACCCTCCCCCCCTCCTCCCTCCTCCCTCCTCCTCCCTCCTCCCTCCTCACAACCCAACTAACCACACGTAAAAGCCGGCCCACCAACTAACTATAACCATACAACCCGCCCAGACCACGGATCAAAAACAAGCCAAATTGCAATAACTTCCTGTCACCACAGTACGATTTCCGCTCAATACCCCAATTCCTGCTCCTTTTTTTTTCTCTCTCTCTTCTCTTTCCCTCCTTCCCTTACCCCCTCTCCCCCCTCCCCCGTCCCCCACCCCACCCCACCCAGTACAAACCCCTCCATCCCGCCACACACACACACACACACACACACACACCCACTCACACAAGACATACATACACACAAGGCAACCAGACAGAGATATATGCAGACTGGCACAAGTCCTGACTGACACAGAACAGACAGACAATCCGATTTTCCCCATTCTTTGCCAATAATTCCAACCCCACCCACCCACCCGCCCACCCATTAGCCACCTCAACCCCAACACCCAACTCCCAACCCCCCCCCCCCTCCTCCCTCCTCCCTCCTCACAACCCAACTAACCACACGTAAAAGCCGACCCACCAACTAACTATAACCATACAACCCGCCCAGACCACGGATCAAAAACAAGCCAAATTGCAATAACTTCCTGTCACCACAGTACGATTTCCGCTCAATACCCCAATTCCTGCTCCTTTTTTTTCTTCTCTTTCCCTCCTTCCCTTACCCCCTCCCTCCCCCGTCCCCCACCCCACCCCACTCCACCCCCTACAAACCCCTCTCACCCCGCCTTTTTTTTTTTTTTTTTGGTGTGTGTGTGTGTGTGTGTGTGTGTGTGTGTGTGTGTGTGTTCGTTTCTCTTCAAGTCCTGTCTCCATCTCTTCGTCGTCAGTCACCTCCCTTCCCTCCTCCCCTTCCCTTCCCCTTCCCCCTACTCCTCCCCCTCCAACGGCCACCTCCACCCCACCAGTGCCCAGCTCACCATTTCAGTTGCCAGCAGAACAGAGAGAACTTTCCAGAACAAAACAAAACAAAACAAAACCAAAAAAAAATCCTCAGCTAGGTGAACGAGGTGGGGGTGAGGATGGTGGTGGGGGTGGGGCTCCTGGGGAGCGTGGGGGGTGGTGGTGGTGGGGGGGGGGGGGGGGTCCTGTCTTTGATCCCTAACATTGCGGCAGCGTTCTCTTCCGGGGGGGAGTTTTGAGAAGCGAAGCTCCAGTTCCGTTTGTGCCAGAGTAGAGCAGTAACCTGAAAGTAGTGGAAGGAGATGGGTGGATGGGTGGGTGGGGCTGAGAGGCGGGTAAGGTGGGGAGGGTGGGCTGTCCTCGTCGGAAGGGGATGTAGGAGGGCGGGGGGTGGAGGGTGGAGGGTGTGTGTGTGTGTGTGTGTGATGGGAGGGAGCTCGTAGGGGGGTGGAGGTGGTGTTGAGCTGTTGGTCTGTAACGTCACGCTTTGCCCACACCACGTTGACACGCGAAGACCAGTCGTGAATGGAATGATGTGCTGGCCATGTTGGTGGTGGTTGGTGGTGGTGGAGGTAGTTGTTGTGGTGGTGATGGTGATGGTGGTGGTGTATACATGCTCCACCCTCGTCTGCCACTGGCTCGTTTCCTCTGTGTGTGTGTGTGTGTGTGTGTGTGTGTGTGTGTGTGTGTGTGTGTGTGTGTGTGTGTGCATGTTTATTAAGTTTTGTGTTTATCTTTTCGGACAACTTTTCGCTCGCGCGCACAAACACGCGCACACGCACACACACACACACACACACACACACACACACACACACACACACACACACACACACACACACACAAACACACACGTGCGCGCGCGCGCGCGCGCGCGCGCGCGCTCGCTTAACACATTTAACACTCTTCTTAACCTGCGCGTGTCTCGGCCTATTCATCAACAAATAATTATCACGACGTCGCCTTGAGATCACCCGCCTGAGAAGGTCATGTCCGTATGCACTACACACTCGCACAGAAGTTCCTATT
>NC_134899.1:12107427-12114927 GCF_041734735.1 Babylonia areolata
AGATCCGTCTAGCTTGACGGCTTACTTTCGCTTCAAGTTGGAGAGGCATTGATGATGGATCGATGCCAAAGACAGCCTGCTGCTATTTAAAGATTCTTTCTGTCTCTTTGTCTGTCTGTCTGTCTGTCTGTCTGTCTGTCACCCTTTCAAGTCTACATGTTTTCCACTCCAGCGTCTATCGCCGCTGTCACAGGAGCGACAATTTCTTCGTTACACCTTTCAGGTTTCCTAATTTCTCCGGCTGTCTTCAGTGTCAGTCTGTGCACGTTGTAAATACTCAATGGGAAGGGTGTCCCGACGCATTTAGAGAAGGGCAGGTAATTTGCTTACAAACGTGTAACGTCCCTGAATATTTCAGAAGCCTCTGAGTAATATACTCGTTTGGGCGTTCAACAGCTCAGAACGTAGTTAGATTTTTTTTTTTTTCGGGGGGAGGGGGGATGCTGTTTTGTTTAAGTATGTTGAAATGTCACAGGATCCTTCTTCTTCTTCTTCTTCTTCTTATTTTGTTGAAATGGTATTGGTTTTTTGATTAAAAGAACTCGAACTAAAACAAAAACAAAACATGATTTTTGTCGTTTTGTTCTCTCTGAAAACATATCAGTTTTTTAGTAGTCAACTTTCAAATGACGCAGTGAGTTATTAAACTTAACGCCTGAAACCCCTTTCATGGTATGTCCCTTGAAATGCAGACGATGACGCAATGCGATGCCGTGTGATGCAACACTAAGAAATCAATGTATTTGAAACAAAATATGCTGCCGCTGGACGAAGTGGTCATGAAACGGCAGTCATTATCGATGTGGAAAAAATAGTATAGTATTCCAGTACGTTCTTGACCTTTGCACACTTGCGGTTGTAGTGATAAGAAACTCTGGGGAGACCTGGACAGTACAATGTCCCCCCCCCCTCCCCCCTCAGTCAAGTGTTTCGGCCCTGAACTCTTTACATTCTAAGGGGGCCGGGCCTCACCCAGGTCATGACTCCTGGATGCCTTGTATTGCCGCCCTTTCCTTTTTTTTCTGCTTTCCTGGTCCTCAGCAGGTTCGAAACCGTGCCTCCAGGGTGGTCGCCACTTCAGGACTGAGTCGCCTTTTCTGGCAGACGCTTTAACCACTGAGCCATCGCTCGGCTAGTTTGAGTAGTGAAAATTTAATCCTTATGAAGTTTACTTTCATTCCTCCTCCACCAGATCCAGCTGGAACTCTTTTCTGCTGTTTCTACCATTGCCTTGAGAGCCCATGTCCGCTCTCTGCCAGAAATCGACAGCTGTTTCATGAGGCTGTAGGCAGACGAGTAATAAAGTGAAGTGGAAAAGCAAGGCCTGCCTGAATGTGTAAAGAAAAGGAAACATACAGTGTAGAGAAATCAACCGCGAAAGCAAAGTTACGAACATGTATTCTGCGTATCCGCTCCCTCATCACGGTGTAAGCTAAAACTGGCATGACGTCGTCAAACGACACCTGTGCAGGTTACTTTCTTTGACGAACGGCGGATATTGGACGTGTTCCTTTCCGTGACTATTTTGATCCAGACCGGTAATAATGACGGGTGGAGATCGATCTTGGGTGGTCTTGAAGAAGTGCTGTAAGTGCTGTTCACCGTCATTAAAACGACATTCGAGTCTCACTCTTTGTTACAATAAGCGTTAGAATATTTTTCTCAAGGCCTGACTAAGCGCGTTGGGTTACGCTGCTGGTCACGCATCTGCTTAGCAGATGTGGTGTAGCGCATAATTATGGATTTGTCCAAACGCAGTGACGTCTCTTTGAAATACTGATACTTATACTTGAATATATAGTAAAAGAAGATGAGCTGGACAGCATGATTTATCGCGCACGATGAAAAAAAAATGATGAGTGTGAGTTACTGATAGCGAATTATATATAGCCCGGGGTGCTTTATTCTGATATATATATCTATATCTATATCTACATATCTATATATCTATATCTATCTATCTATCTATCTATCTATCTATCTATCTATCTATCTATCTATATATATATATATATATATATATATATATATATATATATATATATATATATAAGAAAGAGAGAGAGGAGATAGACGGCTGATCAGATCATATCAGCGAAGAAACGAACAACGAGACGAACCAAGCAAAGCCGGGGCACTTTAAATAGAAAGAACAGTGTAGAGTGTCATGATTGTGACATAAAGAGCTTCAAGGGATCCAGTCAATGTCCTCTCCATTTTCTTTTCACTCACAACTATATTTGTGTTTGTTTGTGTTTTATACCACTGTCTTACATTCCCATGTTTGTGTTTATATACCACTGTCTTACATTCATATTCTTCATTCTTAATCGTCTGCTACCCAAGTGTAAAAGACAGATCTTAATTTATTTGTGCATGGAAAGATAACCCCACTCAACCACCTCAGAAACCACAACCCTTCCCACAACCTTGGAGAGAGTGGCTCTCTCCAAAATGTGTGGTAATCAAGGGTTAGGGAAAAGGGCTAGAAGTCAGAATGCCAGTTCGTAACCTGCTCACTGTTTTCATGTCATTGGGATTGTGTTCGGTAATTCCAGTTCCAGCTCCGTTTTCTCCATTGGCCTGAAATGCGTGGTGGAGATTAATTCAAAATGCTGTGGTAAAGACGAAATCAATTTGAGATAGTCATGTTACAGGGACGGGAAAGGGGGAGGGGGGATGATGGAGGTGGGTGAGGGGCCTGGGAGCGAAAGATTTCGAAAACGCTAAGCAAAATGATATTATACACACACTGGTATAGTTTACAGCAGTAACAAGGACAACAGTGGCAACAGCAGTAACAACAACAACAGCAAACCAAAAAACAAAACAAACAACAACAATAAATTTAAAAAAAAACAAACAAAAACAAGAAAAACCCCACCAAACCCGGTGACAATTTTAAGTGATGATTATGACGATGATGATGATGGCAACGATTATGACGACGGTGATAAAAGCAGCCGCACAACACGCGTGCAGATAAACACATGCACACTTCCACAGACACAGGGAAACAGACACAGACACATACAGTGAGAGAAACACAGTCACAGACACAGACACACAGACACAGACACACACACACACACACAGTCACACACACACACACACACACACACACACACACACACGCACGCACGCACACACACACACACACACACACACACACACACACACACACACACACACACACACACACACACACACACACACACACACACACACGTCTTTAGGGGTATCCAGATGAATGGGATCGTCAGAGCTGTCATGTCAATTCTTTCAGTTCGCCCAAACAAACACCCAGACCAGGTGACCAAACATGCAGGTTGAACTGAAAAGAAGAAAGACACTGAATTCACTTTATCTCCAAATTGCCGGCATTGTAGCTCAAGTTGAATGCATACTCTATCTCTGTGTGAATGTGTGTGTGTGTGTGTGTGTGTGTGTGTGGTGTGTGTGTGTGTGTGTGTGTGTGTGTGTGTGTACGTGCCTGCTCTGTGTGTGTGTGTGTGTGTGTGTGTGTGTGTGTGTGTTTGCCTGCGTGAGTGCGTGCATACGTGTGTGTGTGTGTGGTGTGTGTGTGTGTGTGTGTGTGTGTGTGTGGTGTGTGTGTGTGTGTGTGTGTGTGTGCATGAGTGCTTGTGTGCCTGTGTCTGTGTGTGTGTGTGTTTGTGTACTGATTTGTATACGTGTATATGTGTGTGCGTTCGTGCGTGTAAGTGTATGTATGCACGCGTGTGTATGTAAAATGTTGCGCGCGAGTGTGTATGTGCATCCGTGTGCATGTGCGTGCGTGTGGGTGTGTTGGTAGATATATGAATGGTTGCATATCGAGGACAGGAAAGAGGGCCAACCGGGGTGGAGGGAGGGGGAAGGTGGGGGGAGGGAGCGAGGAGATGGAGAGCTAGAAAAACAAAACAACAACAACAACAACAAAAAAAGAAGAAAAAAAACAAAAAAAACGGAGGGAACAAAATGTAAACTACTGGCACAACAAAAAAAAACAACCAAAAAAACCTCGTTTTATTTTATTCTATTTTATTAATCTCAAGCGAGCCATGACTTAATCAATGCATGTCAACCAAGCACAATCAAAGGTCATCGCTGGTGACCTCTGACCTATATATATATAACGACCCTCATCACACTGGTGTGGGTCCATGCTGGCTACTCTACTCACTTGCTCTGTGTACTGTGGTGTGTGGAATGGGAGCGTCAGAACAGAACGTCCAAACTAACGGGCATACCGCCCCTCACCCCACCCCCTCCCCGCCTCCCATACTTCCTCTAACTAACTAGGGTGGCATTTGGCTGACCTGCTCGCCATGTCTTTGATACATACAGACAGGTCAAACACTTACTACTGCTGCTATTGCTGCTGCTGCTGCTGCTGGTGGTGGTGGTACGCTCATGAAACCATGATCACTATCAACGAATGAGACTCACAAAAGTACCTGGGTGCGTGCGCGCTGACGTCAATGTGTTTGCTTGCGCGTATCATTGCTACGAAAACGTTTCAGTGACTTTTGAGTCCAGCATTTGTAGAAAGGAAGGAAGGAAATCCACACCGGCCTCTGCGCGGGCTCATGATTTGGCGTTCTTTTGTTGTTGTTGTTGTTGTTGTTGTCAGTTTGCATGTGACTGTGCGGTTTGGCTGGACTGCAAGGAACAATAGCATGTCATGTTTTTTTTTTTTTGTTTGTTGTTTTTTTGTTAGGTTAGGGTTTTTTTGTTTTGTTTTGGGTTGTGGGGTTTTTTTTCCCCAGAAAGGTTGACGTTAAGATATGTAAATAAAAAGAAAGTATTCAAATATACTTTTGTAAAGTGGGTGCATTATTTGTTTGTTTGTCAGGATTAAAGACGTCATTTGTATGTATGATCTCTCTCTCTCTCTCTCTCTCTCTCTCTCTCTCTCTCTATATATATATATATATATATATATATATATATATATATATATATATATATATTTATTTATACGTGTGTGTGTGTGTGTGTGTGTGTGTGTGTGTGTGTGTGTGTGTGTGTGTGTGTGTGTGTGTGTGTGTGATAGGATTGCTATTTTCTGCAGTTTACGAAAACTTTCTTTGCACCTATCTCTCTCTCCATACCCCCAGCCCCCCAAATCTCACTCTTTCTCCCCACCCTCTCTCTCTCTCTCTCTCTCTCTCCGTCTCTCTAAGTGCATGGGTGCGTGCGCGCTGACGTCAATGTGTTTGCTTGCGCGTATCATTGCTACGAAAACGTTTCAGTGACTTTTCAGTCCAGCATTTGTGGAAAGGCAGGAGGGAAAACCACACCGGCCTCTGCGCGGGCCTCACACAATAATAGTTAATATTAATGGCCACGCCCCCCCCCCCCCCCCCCCCCCCCAAAAAAAAAAAAAAAAAAAAAAAAAAAAATATTGAGGGGAAACAGAATGTGTATCCAATTGACAATTTGACTCCCACAAAGTTTTGTGGAGTTCACGGTCCTTTTTCTCTTCCGGGAAAGTCCTGTCCTGTTTTTTGCTGTTGTTGCTTTTTGTTTTTGTTTTTTCTTACACGCGGCAAAAGATCAGGTTTCTCCATGTTACACTAGTGGTGGTCACGAAAGAAAAAGAAAGAAAAAAGAGAAGAAGAAGAAGAAGAAGAAGAAGAAAAGAAGAAAAAAAAACCCCACTGAACGTATCCTCCCTTTCCTTCACCGGAAGGTGCAATTGGAAGGGGCATGGCTAAGGTTGAGAGCCTTCCATTTTCTACCGGACTCACGTTGTTGTGTTGTTGCTGTTGTTGTTGTTGTTGTTGTTGTTGTTATGTGGGTTTTAAGAGGGTGGGGGTGGGAGGTTAGTGATGGATTCGATAGCCTCCTGTTTTTGTCTCACAGCTCTCCATTCATTTTCTGCCGCCTCGCCCTCCCCCTTCTCCCGCCCCCTTCTCCTCCTCCTTCTTCTCCTTCTCCTCCCCCTCCTTCTCCTCCTTCTCCTTCTCCTCCCCCTCCATCTCCTTCTCCTCCTACTCCTTCTCCTCCTCCTCCTCCTCCATCTCCTCCTCCTCCTAGTCATCTTACTCCTCCTCCTCCATCTCCTCCTCCTCCACCACCTCCTCCTCCTCCTACTCCTTCTCCTCCTCCTACTCATCCTCCTCCTCCTCCTCCATCTCCTCCTCCTGTTCCTCCTCCACCATCCCTCCTCCTCCTCTCCTCCTCCTCCTCCACCATCTCCTACAATGGTCCGGTAACGTGCCACCAGTAAAAAAACAACAACAAACAACACAACAATAATTGTTGCTGCTATTTACTTCCGTGTTGATAAGCATCTGTTTTGGTTTGTGGCATTTCTATTATTGTTAACCTTTTGACTTCGGGAACTATTTTTGTTTTTCTTTTTGCTTGTTTTCGTTGTTGTTGTTTTTTTGTGGGTTTTTTTTGTTTTGTTTTTGTTTTTTTGTTTTGTTTTCTTTTTGCAAAAAAATAATCACCAACCTCTAAAGAAAAATCACTTTTAAAAAAAAGTGCTCATAAGTATATAAAGGCAGAATGTTTTCGTGACGAAAAATGAATGGAGAATATAATTATCATATGTTCAATGTTGACAAGATGAAATAACTCCCAATCAGGGGAAGATAACCAAACTTAAGAGAAAAAAACAAACCAAAAAAAAAAAAAAAAAAAAAAACGCCTCACGCACACACAAAAAGTCAGTTTATTTCATGGGTGGATAAGGTTATGAAATATTTGTATTGGACACAAACATCAAGTGCAGTTATGTTGTTTTCCATCACCATTGTGTTGTTCTAAACGTAAACACTATTTATAACGATGAACACTCACTCACACACACACACACACTCTCTCTCTCTCTCTCTCTCTCTCTCTCTCTCTCCCATCCCCACCCCCCACCCCCCACACAATCACTATCATACAATATTACAACACGAAAGTTCACTGTAAATAGTATTTGCGCTTGAAGCTTTCATCTGGAAGGTTTCGTAGTAAATGAAGACCACAACAATTAAGAATTCAGCTACATTATTTTTTTTTTCTTCTACACCCACTTCCAACACGATACCGTCCCTTTCCTGTCGAAGCACATAGTAGCACGCATTGATCATCAGGACAACCAGATTCATTTCAGTTGATTAACAATAACATTACTTGCGCCTTCAGTCACGTTTCCGTAGTTGCTACTGTCGTTGACATGTGGGAAAAAAAAAACAACAACAACATTATAGCCGCCTCTTCTGAACTGTACATCTTTGCTGCCATGTTGAGACGCTCAACAACTCACACACACACACACACACACACACACACACACAACAACAACAACAACAACAACAACAACAAAAATCCGGCATCAGAATGGAGCCCAAACCTGGTGAAATAATTACTGTTTCGAACACGCACCAAAGCAGCCGCCATTTGCAATTTTGCAAGGATAAGGAAACTGTTGTTAAGTGATCGGCTGGACTGTTGATAATGCAGTTAGGTGCGAGGAAGGTGATGGATGAGGACAGA
>NC_134899.1:12144927-12147427 GCF_041734735.1 Babylonia areolata
TCATCATTTTGTTTTGCTTTTTGTGTGTGGTACATGTAATTTTGCATGCGTTTCTTGTAAACCTTGTTAGGTTTAACTGACATTAAAATGGATTCTGAATGTGAATCTGATTCTCTCTCTCTCTCTCTCTCTCTCTCTCTCTCTCTCTCTCTCTCTTTCAAGTAAGAGAAAAGGGTTGGGGAGGGGCGGAGGGGGGGGGGTGGGGGGGGGGGGGGGAGGAGAACGCTAAATTTGTTTTGGAGCACACATGACGTGCACACCAGGCCAAGCAAGCGTCCTTTCTTCATCTTCAAGTGACACTTGTGGGAGGACGGGCGTTCTGGACAGGGGTGCCATTCCTTGCAATCTGCAGCCACCTCGGCCAGTATCGATCTCCTTGTCCTACGTCAAGGACTTGCAGCAAACACGCCCCAGCGTCATGCGCGTGCACTGGATATTGAGTCGGGAGACATTTCCAGCGCCTTCTATAATTGACTTTTCTCGGGCCCGCTGTTTGCAGTCGTTTGCAGAAGCTGGCTTGAAGTGACCGTACTGGCGAGGGGCTTTGTGAGGCCTGGTCTGGTCTGGTCTGTTCCTTCCCGCCCCATCCCCCCCCATCCCCCCCCCCCCCCCCCAATCCCCCTCGCCCTCTCATGTTCCTTTGGCATCTCTCTAGCCGGTCAAACGGGTTTTTTTGTTTTGTTTTTTTTTTTCGTTTTTTTTTTTGTTTTTGTTTTTTTGGGGGGTGGGGGGAGGGAGGGGGGAAGGGGGAGACAAAGTCAACACATTGGTTCAAAGTTTCCCCTTGAATGACAACATCAGCCCGCAAGGATCATCATACCAAACAACCCGGACGTGTTTGCCCTTTGAGAATAAAATATCAAAATGATTTTGAGAAGTATGGTGTTTTTTTTTAATGTCTGGGTATCACAAGGAAGGAACGTGGGAAGGCTTCAGCCAGACGGGGGTAAACATTACCTTTCAAGACACAGTACTGATACCACCTTTCCCTCCGCGGGTTGCTGAGCTGTATACAACAACACAGTTGATAAGTCCAAAACTTGTTCTAACTTTTGCGCGTTTAAACAGTGTGATTAAGGTATAGTTGATACAGCCAGTTCTCAGCGCAGAAACATCATCAGCTTCTGGTCTCTCTGACTTAGTTGTATGAAGTAAAGGGTTTCCTGCTGGAGGTAGCTTCAGGAGTAACTCTACACCAGTGGAGAGAATGGGCCATGGCACAAAGTGCTGCTCACCAGAGAGGAAAGAGCCTGACAAGCTGAGCCTGGGCATTCAGACCGTCATTATCAGTGCCGGGTTCATCAGTTCGTGATTATTCCTGAACACACTTTCTTCCGGTGTATGTATGTACGACGTGTGAGGGCAGACTAGTCTCGGGATTACAGCTTATTACCAGGAACTATACGAAAACACCTTTTTGTTTTGTTTTCCTTTTTTTTTTTTCAACAGTACAGTGTGGGAAAAGTGTGGATTTTGGACTTGACCACACCCTTCCAGAGTTCAGAGTTGACCAATACCAAATATACTAAGAATCACAATCAGAATTTTGTTTTTCATTTCTTTCTTATCTTTCACTCGCACTCTGAGAGTTACTTAGTAGGCAGGTGATGTCCCCATTGTATAGATCCGACAGAGAGAATAACATTCACTTTGTTCTCTGTTGTCATCTGCAGTAACCTAGTATGTGTGTGACGGGACATTAAACAGAATTCTTCTTCGTTGTTGTCAAGTGCTTGATCTGAAAACTCAGTTCATTCTAAACAAATATAACACACCTTACAGAAGAAATTTCACAGCTCAGAGTCAAGAGTTGTGATGAGCAAGATGGTGAAACCGTCGAAATGTAAAGTAAGATCAACTTTCAGTTTTGAGCTGTGAAATTTATTGTATGTGTATCCAATATCAGAAACCCACACCAACGTACGCACACCTTTCACTTTCAGAAAAGAATATTTCTCGACATCAAGAAATGTACGTATCTCTTGATATACTTCCAACATACGTATACACTTCATTTAGCATGAGAAGCACTTTGAAGTAATGATATCACAATTATGTTGTTTCTATTTATGTTATGCCTGTGAAAACAATATTTCAATGAGGCCGTGGCCTTTCACTGTACATTTCTGTCCAGAGAGAAAGAGAGAGAGAGAGAGAGTGGTGTGTGTGTGTGTGTGTGTGTGTGTGTGTGTGTGTGTGTGTGTGTGTGTGTGTGTGTGTGTGTGTGTGTGCGTGCGTGAGGGATAGAGAGAATCATGACTTATGCAGCGTAGTGATCAATTTCTCTTCAATCTTTTTTCCTTTCTGCATCTTTCTCCCTCCCCCCCCCCTCTCTCTCTCTCTCTCTCTCTCTCTCTCTCTCTCTCTCTCTTTGACTCTCTACGTCTCTGTCTCTGTCTCTCATCACACACACACACACACACACACACACACACACACACACACACACACACACAACCTATCCACCTTACCCCCCTCCCCCCCTCCTCCGCCCTCCAAA
>NC_134899.1:12159927-12164927 GCF_041734735.1 Babylonia areolata
GACAGACGCTCAGTTCGAATTTCCACTCAAACGTGAGCATCTTTTTTTTCTTTTTTTCTTTTTTTTTTTTCTTTTTTCTTTTTTTTCTTTATTTTTTTATGAGCATCTTAATTAACCGTTCAGAGGTGCGAAGTGAAACGAATCGTGTTTGGATCATGTGATGTCAAGTCAAGTAAAGTCAAAATGATCTTTATTGGGGGCAAAAGAATAAGCTTATACAGCTTTTTTTACATCTTGCCCTCAGAAAAAAAAAAAAAAGAGAAGAAATTTAATTTCTAAAAAAAATAAATAAAACAAAAAAAAGGAAGAAATTGGGGAAGTGGGGGTCTGGAAAGGATAATATGTAAATAAACAATTACAAGAAACACACCACAATTCTACCGAGAACAACAACAACAACAGAAATAATACAAGCGTAAATAGCAATAAATTTACATATGATAATGACACGATTACAACATGCAGTGCGACATTCTTACATCATTAACTTAATTCAGGAAGAAAGAGAGAAAGAACGACAGAGAAAGATATATCTACATATATATACATACATACATGCATACATACATACATGCATATATATACATATACATATATATATATATATATATATATATATATATATATATATATATATATATATATATATATATATATACATATACATATGTATCGTGTTGTTGAGAGCGAGAGAGAAGTTGGTCGGAGGGAGAGAAAGAGAGAAAAAGACAGAGGCAGTGTCAGAAACATAGAGATAAAAGCAGACAGAAACAGACAGACACGGAGACAGACATACAGGGATCGAGAATGATAAAAGTGACGATGATGATGATGATGGCGATAGGGAGAAGGAGAGGTTAGAGGAGAAGAAGAAGAAGAGACACACATAACAGAGACACGTAGATAGATAAATTATTAAGGGAGGTGAGAGAAAGAGACAGAGCGAGCGAGTAGAGAGAGAGGGCGACAGAGAGACAGACAGACAGACAGACAGACAAATAATAGATAGAGAAACAGAGAGACTAGAAAAATAAGAAAAAAACAGAGATAAAAAGGTCTACGTGTTGGCGATAAATCGCCTCCGTTTCACTGTTTTTGAAGTATTACGCTGGGCATTTCAGAAGTTATGGTCCGCCTACGTCTCCCGCTGTTGGTCGTGTTATTAATATAGCATTGGCCCGAGGGAGAGTCATGGCTGATTAAAGGAGAGAAGAAAAAAAAAAAGACAGCTCCTTGGAATCGGAATCGTGGGCCAAAATTAGTTCAGTTGTCACCGCCGTCTCTTCCTTGTCCTTATCCGCACTATTATCTGTCTTCTCCTGCTCCTCCTTATCTTCCTCCTCTGCCTCCTCTTCTTGATTACATTGCTTCATTAGCGTCTTTGGTCTTATGGGGTGTGTGTGTGTGTGTGTGTGTGTGTGTGTGAGAGAGAGAGAGAGAGAGAGAGAGAGAGAGAGAGAGTATGCATGTGTGCGTGCATGTTCCTTCCTGTCCTTTTCATCCTTCATATTTTTTTTTTTTTGCTACCTGTTCCTCTCCCTCTTCTTACTCCTCCTCCTGCTCCCCCTCTTTCTTCTTGTTCTTGTTCTTGTTCTCCTCCACCTCCTCCTCCTTCATCTTCTCGTTCTCCTCCACTTCATCTTACTAACACTCCTCCTCCCCCTTCAGTCTTCTTCTTCTTCTTCTCCTTCTTCTTCTCCTCCTCCTCCTTCTCCTCTTCTTCATCCCCTAGCCCTCCTTCTCCCCCTTATTTATTTCTCCCTTTTTCCTCATTCTTCTGTTTCTCTCTTTCCTTCTCTTTCTCTTCACTTCCCTCTCCTCGCCCCTTTCCTCTTTCTGCAGTATAAGGAGGCTTCTTCCTTCACTATTTTCTCTTCATCCGTCCTCCTCCTCCTATCCTCTTTCTTTCTTTCTCCTCCATGTCCCAACTCTCGAGTCCTGTGCGCTGGATGACACAAATCATTCATCGTGGTTTTGGAACAGACGTTCTGCGTCACAGCTTTGCACACAGATTGTCTGAAAAGATTTGACACTGTGAGTTCACTCTGCCCAAACTCTATGCCAAGCGTAGTATTTATTCTCCCTTCAGGCCCACACACACACACACACACACACACACACACACAAATCCTTAACTATGACAGCTCAATCTCCGACAAGAACGCTCCGCTTTGCTTTCTGCTTCTGCTTTCTTTCTTTCTTTCTTTTTTTTTTTTTTTTTTTCTTTTCCGAACCTCGTTTCGAGTGACATGTCTTGACGGATTTTTGTTTATTTGTCATTGTTTTTTTGCTGTTGTTACTATTAATCTTAAGTAATGTTTTTTTTTTTTTATTTTTTTTTTAAGATATGTTGTTGAGTTTTGTTATTGTTGTTGTTTTATTTCATGTATATCACTATCGTTACTGTGGTCGTTGTGTTCCTGTTGTTGTTGTTGTTGTTGATGTTGATGATTTTATTGTTGTGAATAGTAAACAACAGCGTCACGGGCAACAACAGGTTGTAAGTTTTTTTGTTTTTGTTTTTTTCGTGTTTTGTTTTTCTTTTTTCTTTCGGTTTTTTTTTCTCTTTCTTTTTTTTTTATGAGAATGAAAATCTAACCTGGAGAGGTGGGGGATTAAATCTTTCGATATGAGCAATACTCACCAATGAAGAGGGTCCTATCTCGTGCATGACATGAATCGGCGTAACGTGCCGAATTCACTCCACTATCCGATATCACTCATCTGCCAGCAAGAACAGGCGTGTGCCCAAACTTCTCCCCCACCTCCCCCTCTCCCCACCTCCCCCACCCCCGCCCAACACACCCTCCTTTCCTCGCGGCGGGGGGTTGTTTCGCAACAACAGGGTAAAATCACTTCACTCCTGTTCCATTATCATTTCTCACGGACTTTCACCTGTGTGGTGGAGGGAAGTGAATCTGTCCATAATACCCCCCCAACACTAAGTTCACAGAAGAGTAGGGGGATTATTCTGGACTTAGGCCCGTGTCCGTCCACCCCCATCGCCCTTGAGTGAGCTCACAGAAACAGAAGGGAGAAATTCTGGTCCTTGTGCTCATAATGAGACTGCTCTTCCATTGACTTGGCTCACAGAAGATGAGGGGAGTAGTTCTGGCCTTGTGTCCGTATGCACCCTGCCACCCGCCCAACACTCAGCAGACAAAAGGGAGTGACGGGAGTATACCTAATAATCCCTAATACTCTCTCTCTCTCTCTGGTTGACAGAACCTTCCTCACCCTCTATCCCCCATTCTGATGTGTAATGCAGTGTGTGTTGTGTGTGTTTGTTTCTTTGATCCTTTTTTCTTTTTACCTGTATGTCATGTGTGTGTGTGTGTGTGTGTGTGTGTGTGTGTGTGTGTGTGTGTGTGGTTGTTTTGTTTTGATTTATGCATATTTTTTTCCCTCTGTTGTGTATCTCTACTAACACCATGCTTTCATTTTATTAAATATTGTGTACTGTAGACCCTATTCAGGGCGGGGACTGGATGTAAAAAAGCACACCAGTGCTTATCTATTATCCTCGAAATAAAGAATTTGTCTTGTCTTGTCTTCTCTCTCTCTCTCTCTCTCTCTCTCTCTCTCCTGCCTGCTTTTTATACACCTCACCGCCAAAGCCGCCCCATCTTCTGTCTTCCATCTCAGTTGTGTACCAGCAGGTGGCCATGTGATTGAACATGCATCAGTGCCAGGGTTGTATCAGTGCCAGGGCAGTGTCAGTGTCATGGTTAGTGTTTGCGTCAGTATCAATGTAAAGGCAGTGTTCGTGTTACGACAGTGTCAGTATCGGGCAGTGTTACAGTCAGTGATAGTGTCAGGGCAGTGTCAGTATTATACAGTGTCAGGGCAAGTTCAGTATCATGTGGTGTCAGTGTCAGGGCAAGGTCAGTATCATGCAGTATCAGTTAGTGTCAGGGCAAGGTCAGTATCATGCAGCGTCAGTGTCGGGGCAAGGTCAGTATCATGCAGTGTCAGTATTATGCAGTGTCACTGTCGGGGCAAGGTCAGTATCAGGCAGTGTCAGTGTCGGGGCAAGGTCAGTATCAGGCAGTGTCAGGGCAAGGTCAGTATCAGGCAGTGTCAGTATCATGCAGTGTCAGTGTCGGGGCAAGGTCAGTATCATGCAGTGTCAGTATCACGCAGTGTCAGTTAGTGTCAGGGCAAGGTCAGTATCATGCAGTGTCCGTATCACGCAGCGTCAGTGTCAGTACAAGGTCAGTATCACGCAGTGTCAGTGTCGGGGCAAGGTCAGTATCATGCAGTGTCAGTGTCGGGCAATCGTCAGTGTCATGCAGTGTCAGTATCATGCAGTGTCAGTATCGGGGCAAGGTCAGTGTCATGCAGTGTCAGTATCAGTCAGTGTCGGGGCAAGATCAGTATCATGCAGTGTCAGTATCTTACAGTCTCAGTGTCGGGGCAAGGTCAGTATCATGCAGTCAGTGTCGGGGCAAGGTCAGTATCACGCAGTGTCAGTATCACGCAGTGTCAGGGCAAGGTCAGTATCATGCAGTGTCAGGGCAAGGTCAGTATCATGCAGTGTCAGGGCAAGGTCAGTGTCATGCAGTGTCAGTGTCAGGGCAAGGTCAGTGTCATGCAATGCCAGTATCAGGCAGTGTCAGTTAATGTCAGGGCAAAGGTCAGTATCATACAGTGTCAGTTAGTGTCAGGGCTAGTGTATAGGGACTGCCTCGTGGGTTGGTCGGTCAGTTTGTTAGTTGGCAAGCTGTTTACTTGTCGTTCCCCATTCGAGAACGGGATGTGACAGCAGTGACTTAGTTATATTGCGGACTTTCCGTACTTAGAGCTTTCTTTTTATTTATTTTTTTTTAAAGCAGTTTTAATCAATTCAGGACCAGGAAAAAGTGTGAGGACCTGCATGAGGAAAAAACAACAACACAACCACCGCTCCCCCCCCCCCCCCCCCCCCCCCCTTTTCCCTTCACTTCCTTGTTGTCGCACTGTGTGCCCGCCGTCACGAGTGAGTGCAGATGCAAGGACAG
>NC_134899.1:12169927-12174927 GCF_041734735.1 Babylonia areolata
TTACGGCTCATAACCTGAGAACGTGGCAAGAATTGCACGGACAGCAGCTGTGATAGCAAGACTCCAAACCCTCTGTGCGCCAAGATCCCCCTATTGCGCTCCGTTGCCTTGTCAGTCTTCATATATGCCTGCAAGACGTGGGCGCTTTCAGCGGACATGCAAAAAAAAAAAAAAATCCTTGCAACTGAAATAAGATGCTATAGGAATATCTTGGGCATCCACTACACAGATCATGTGACAAACAAAGAGGTCAGCAGCAAGATCTAACGGGCAATAGGACCTCCTGATGATCTTACAGTCGTTACGAAACGGTACATGAAGTATGGACATGTTTCCCGCTCAACAGGACTTGCAAAGACCATCTTGCAAAGGACTGTCAGATGAAGCCGCAGACGAGGAAGACAGAGAGATGGGAAGACAATATCAAGGAATGGACAGGAACAGACAGGAATAAACCTGACAGAATCAGAGACAGCGCCGGAGGACAGAGACGGGAGAATGATGATGTTGTCTTCACTGGTACCCCAAAGACATCAACAGAAGCAAGGGACAGATGAAGGTGAAATGTGAAGGTGGATGACTTGGTGCAAGGACAAAATCACTCCCCTCACCCACTTATCTAACTATTCGTGTGTTCACAAGGATGGATGAGTTTGAATATAAGTCCCAAATCCCCCCCCCCCCCCCCCCCACCACACACACAAATGCTACAGCCTGCTCTGCTCAGAAAGCAAAAATTGACATTTAGAGGGGAGGGGGAGTGAATTCAGGCATGAGTTTAAAATCACCCCACCACCGTTCTAATTTCACTCCCTGGAGTGCTTCTGGTTCACCGCTGTCGCATCTGAAATAACCCCCGAAGAGAGTACGTTCAGTGACGTGCCCAATCTCACTCCCCCTATCGGACAGGGAGGTGTTGAAACGGCGGAAGGAGACGATTGGGCCCCGCCTTCCAACCCGGAGCCCTAGACACAGTGGAGATGATTTCACTGCCCTGATGGCCGTAACAAAAAGGCTATGGGTTCTTTAGCATTTGAACTCGTAACCCCTGTTTCAGTGGGTGTTACATACAAGACAGTTCAAACGATCTCAAGCCGCCCATGAAGGGAATAAGGAAAACAACAACAACGGCAACAACAACAAAGCACACACACACACACACACACATGTATAGCAGAAGAAACACATCTACACGTGTGTGTCCCTTTTTTGACTCACCTGTGTAAACAAAGTGAGTCTATGTTTTAAACCGGTGTTCGGTTGTCTGTGTGTGTGTGTGTGTGTGTGTGTGTGTGTGTGTGTGTGTGTGTGTGTGTGTGTGTGTGTGTGGTAAACTTTAACATTGACATTTTCTCTGCAAATACTTTGTCAGTTGACACCAAATTAGGCATAAAAATAGGAAAAATTCAGTTCTTTCCAGTCATCTTGTTTAAAACAATATTGTACCTCTGGGATGGGCACCAATTTTTTTTTTAAAAGAACCTAATTATATGCAAACTGCATTTACTGTTATATTTATATTTTTTTTGTATTCTCTAAACTTGGCACTTTGATCTGATATTCTGACCCAACAACATGAGCAGTCATTATTATCATTTTTTGTTCAAACAGGAACTTCTTTTGCTAAGCATAGAAGTTTTATTTATTTTGCAAACGTTTTGGTGCAGATAGTAAAAAAGGGAAATTACTCTGTAATTAATGCTAGGGGACTTAATTTGCTTTAAACTGATCTTTCTCATCTTAAACATTACATTTTGAAATTATACTCAATACATAAAAAGCTTGGGTTTTTTGTGGTTTTTTTCAGTGTATCACAAGTGAGTCTTGAAGGCCTTGCCTCTCTTGTTTCCTCTTTAAGCTCGTCATCCCGGCAGAGGGAGAGGGGCGGGGGGAGGAGGGTTAAAGTCTTTACAGTCTCTGGCGCCGCTTCCTGCCATTTTTAGCCCTGACTTTTCACTGACATTCTCCAAGCACCCCGTTCTCCCCTTCCAAACTCTTTGAGCCCTGGCGGAAGGAGTGGCGCCGAAGAGTAATCAAAACCTGCTGTGTGCACTTTGAGCCTCTCCTCGCGCCTCTCCCGGTAGCGGTCTTCCTGCCTGTGATTAAGTCCTGGCTTCGCTGTGGACTCTCTGGCATTCGGTACCACCAGGAAGCAAATCAGTCTTCTTTGTTCTTTCCTCTCACTTAAGTGGTGGGGGGAATTTAGCACCCTATAATTGCACGTGTTCTTTCTGTTCCTGTCTTTAATTAAACGTGTTTCCATGTGGTCAGCGTAGCAGACTGATGAATGGGAAGACGCGAGTTCGAGTCCAAGCAGAGGTGTGGTTTATTTTTATCGGCCTGTGACCGGCTCCTGTCCACACTTCAGTGTGCTATGGGCTTAAAAGGGAAGGTCGGGATCGCACAGTCGAGGGATCATCCACTTCTTGAAAGCGTCGTGGGGAATGTTGCTCAAAGTCCCCGGACCATCACTTCAGGCGTTTGTATATCTCGGGGTCTGGTCGTCAACCGAAAGAAAGTGTAGAGCGCAGCCATGTTATGTAGCATCATATTGAAGAAAGGAGTCCCCATACCAGCACCGTCATCACCTTTTCTTCATTCATTGTCCATCTGTGTGTGTGTGTATGTATATATATATATATATATATATATATATATAGAGAGAGAGAGAGAGAGAGAGAGAGAGAGAGAGAGTTGTCCCAGATTCAGTTGCCTTATTACATGCGATACCTTTAAGATGACCCCAGTCTTGACTTCCCTCTAAGTCAGTGCTTGGCGTAAGTTCCCGTCAAGGTTGTATGTGTCGGCAGTTTCACGGGAGACTGTCTTTTGAGGGACGTTGTGGCGGTCTCCATTTTTGGGGGGATGGTGCCTCAGTCTTGCTCCGCGACGAGGCGATTATTGTTCTCAGTAGGTATCTTAGCAGGTGGTGTCCTGTGTACGTTGAATCAGAATAGGTCTACACTAAACACCATCGAAGTGTGTCGGCAGAAGTTCAGGGTCTCCTCTGGTTTGTGGCCTCTCGGTGACCTAACATCGATAGCTCCCTGTAGACTGTTGGCGCTGAAACCAAGCCAGACACGCTTTGGTAGGTGTCTGTGTATGAAAGAAACATCTAATTGCTTCCTGGACATTCAAAACTGGATGACTCGAAATAAGTCACAATTGAACGCGGACAAAACTGAAGCAATGATCATAGGAACTAAACAAAAAATGTCTTCCATCACAATTGACACAATCAAACTTGGCAGTACATCCATCCCTCTTTCCAGGTCAGTCAGGAACCTCGGTGTTGTCCTTGACAATACACTGTCCACGCAAAAAAAAATTATCAGTCAGACATGTCAGTCCTGCTACTGTCAACTGCGGCGCATCAGTGCCGTCCGGAAATATCTGTCCACTGACGCAACATCTAGACTTGTCGTTTCTCTCAAAGAAAAGATCTGAGCACATCACTCCTCTTTTACAACATTTCCACTGGCTCCCTCTTTCACACCGAATAACGTTCAAGATCATCACTCTATGTTATAGATGTATTCACAAAACTGCCCCTTCCTATCTCTGCGGCTGCCTTCACCTCTACACTCCATCTCGCTCACTGCGATCGGCTTCGAATCCACTCTGTTTACGCATACCTAGATTCAAACACTCGACTGTTGGCCGCCGTTCTTTCTCTGTCTCTGTACCTTGCAATTGGAATGAACTTTCTCTTTTGCTTCGTCAAGTCTCCACACACAGCTCTTTCAAGTCTGGCCTTAAAACCCACCTCTTCCCAAAATAGCCTCCCTTGCCTGCCTCTTCCTTGTCTTTAGTTTCTACAGTTTTAGAGTTATGCATGCGTGTGAATGACTGGTGCGAAAGCGCTTTGATTTGTCTCTGCACAAGACTCAGCGCTATATAAATACCATTATTATTATTATTATTATTATTATATTGACTGCGCGATGTGACACTGTTGTTAGACTTCCACCAGATATCCTTTCTGTTGCCGTCATGGGCTGTATTAGCTAACTTTTTTTTCCCTCCGGGTTTCTCATTTTGTACAACAGAAGTATTGACGGTAATCCTTTTAAGTGCATTTCGCCGTTTGCTTTCAGAACGTTTGCGAAAACATATAGGAGAATGGGAAAAGAAGATATTGTATATTTGTGGTCGTTGTCTCTCTCTCTCTCTCTCTCTCTCTCTCTCTCTCTCTCTCTCTCTCTCTCTCTCTCTCTCTCTCTCTGTGTGTGTGTGTGTGTGTGTGTGTGTGTGTGTGTGTGTGTGTGTGTGTGTGTGTTTCTTTGTCTGCCTAATTGTCTGTCTGTATGTCTCTTCGTCCTCACCATATCTCTCTTCTCTCTTCCCCACCAACCAATTTTCTCCACGTGCGCGCGCGTGTGTGTGTGTGGAAACTTATGAAAGCGGTTTCTGGTGTCTGCTCTGTCGAAGTGGAAGAAAAGAATCGCGCAGTGAAATACCCTCTTGCCGAGATGATCTGTGAGTCAGATAAGCTGAAATTAGTTACCCTTGAACGAAGATCCAGTTATAGAACATGACGTATTAGACAGTGTCAGAAACGCAGACCAGCAGTACTGTGATTAGCATTCACTACGAAATCATTCCAGTCATTTTCTATTCTCCTGATGCATTGCGTCGGGTTCAGCTGTGACTGACCTGAACATAATCAGCAGCAAATTAATAGAGGTTTTTTTGTTTTGTTTTTTTTTTGTTGTTGTTTTTGCCATGGCGGAAGACGTCTAGGGCACGACCAAATCCTCTTGCTTGGACTTTGCACTCCTGTCTCTGGACATCTATAAGTAAAGTATTCCTACTTACGTGGATATTCCTGCTGGAGATGATTATGGCTCTGTGCTTTTGGTACCGTCACCAACCAGTTCCTCCACGGGTTAGTTACGGAGTCCCATTCTACTGGGGGGCATGTTTGGAGTTTGCGTTGTGTGTACAAGACCGCTCTCTACGTCCATATTTCCTGACTAATTTCCAATTTGTCAATCCGA